>NW_011495081.1:346744-357243 GCF_000754665.1 Bison bison bison | reverse complement strand
TGGCTGGTAAAAGTCTCCATGGTAAGTGGTGTGATTAGATATGTTATTGTAATAAATTTTGGTGGCTTCTTTTAGGATTAACAGTTTTTTCTTAGCATATTTAGATGATATGTTTGAAATGCTTTGTTTTGCTATTGCTTTAGCTACTGAGGAGTATCCTGAAGCCTCAGGTTCAAATATGGTTATCTAAGCAGCTTTGTTTTTAGGTTTGTTTGTGTTTTCTTTACTTGCATGATGTATGTTTACTGGTGGTCAATGTGGTGATAGCACATAATTTTAAATATTTGAATGTTTGGATAATTTTCCGAAGAAAAATTGGTTTTCTTTGTAAAAAGTACTCTGGGTTTCTCTTCATTTGGATAGGTATAATTATGGATTGATATGGTGGTGAGTTGATGATTATTTGTTAGTACATTTGTTTTTCTTGAGATTAAGTGTGAAAATTAAGTAGTTAATCTGATCAGTAATGAAATAAAAATAGATACAAAAATTCTGGGAGTTGTCTCTGGAAGCTTAAGCTGAGTTCCTGTTTATCCAGTAAAACCCCCTTGTGTGGAACATTTTTATATCCTTTTGTGAAAGTATAAATCTCAAAATTACAGAGATGTAATTCTCATGCATAT
The DNA here is from genome assembly GCF_000754665.1 of Bison bison bison. Classification (NCBI taxonomy): domain Eukaryota; kingdom Metazoa; phylum Chordata; class Mammalia; order Artiodactyla; family Bovidae; genus Bison; species Bison bison. The sequence continues at coordinate 356,620 of NW_011495081.1, read as the reverse complement.
AGACAGTAAGCAGAGTACAAGTTTTATTTAGCATATTCATGTGGGAACAAGCAGGATGACAAACCCCACTCAAAAGAAAAGTGAGAAACCAACATGCAAATACTCAGTGCAACAAAGAAATACTAAAATTGCATTGCTAAGTTGGATACAAATCTAGTGTATTGTTTTGGTTAATATACTCTGTGACAATAAAGTTTACTTTTAGAGTTCTCTTCAATATCAAAACTCATTTGCATCTCTACCACACAAAAATCTTTTCCTCTTTTATCAGTTTTCTAGAAGTCAACATCTAACTTTACATAGTCTGTCCCTAATTAATAATAAATAATTCAAAGAAAGATACATTCCCTTGAGAGATGACATTTAGGTGTGCCTGGTAAGAAAAAAAATGTGCTACCATAATACTGGAGGGTTCAACAAGCCTTGTTTCTGAGTTTTAAATAATTAATTCCCCTCTTGTGATCATGAATAAACTCTATGGACTATTTAGAGGCTGTTCTCATTGTGATTTGTGTTATTTGTCTTTATTGATTTACATCAGTGCAGTTAAAAGGGTTGATTACTACACATAAGGTTCCTTGTTGTATAATCAGCAAATCTAGAGTCAGATTGTGTTGTACAACTACTAAGGCTTTTAAATGAGGTTCTGTCTAGAGAGTATATAAGGAGTCTAGAATTTCACTTTTAATAGTCCCTGTCATTCCAGAGCTCTTTTTCTCACTACTACTTTAAAAGTTAGAAGTTCACTTGAACCAGGTTTCACATCTATAGCTACAAATATGTGCAAATTTCTCTTTCCTTTTCCTGCTAGTCATTGATCTTTCTTACCTGTAATGCTGAAACAATGTACAACATCTTGACTCAATGTACAAGAGTCATGCCTGACTCTTTGCAACCCCATGGACTATACAGTCCATGGAATTCTCCAGGCCAGAATACTGAAGTGAGTAGCCTTTCCCTTCTCCACAGGATCTTCCCAACCCAGGGATCAAATACAGGTCTCCTGCATTGCAGGCAGATTCTTTACCAGCTGAGCCACCAGGGAAGCCCCCGTGTACAACAGGGGACACCAGATAGTTTGCCTAGGAAGGCTCATAGGCATTGGTTCCAAATACTGATCATATATGTGTCCTTAGTGGGGACTGGTGACTTGTCATATTCGATTAAATGACATTTATTCTCAGATATGATCCTTCAGATATGACCTTTACAACACAATCAGTTTTTCCAGTTATATCCCAGTGTAAAGGGGCACATATTTTTATTCAGTTTATGCAAATAACTGCATTGCCCTGAAACACAGTGACTCAGTAAAGAGAATTTGTACCTAAATTCAGAGGAGTGGTGAGAATAAGTTATTAAATATTGGGTTGGCCAAACAGCTCCTTAAGCTGTTAAGTAAAAATGAAAGATGTTTTTTCATTTTCACCAAGGAGTTTATTAAACAACGTATTCACCATTTTGTTTCACTACCTTCTGCCATTTTTCTGGCAACTTGATAATTCGCTTTTCAAAACGTTTTATCTTTGTGAGCAAGGAACTGTTCCAGGTGCCTTGTACAATCTTTCGGGAAACTGAAATTTTTTCCACTAAGAGAATTTTGTAAAGATCAAAATCAACAGAAATCCAAAGATGCAATGTCTGATGAATATGGCAGTTGAATCAGAACTTTCCAACCAAACTGTAACAGTTTTTGCCCGATCATCAAACATGCAGGCTTGCATTACCCTGATGGAAGATTATTTTCTGCTGACTAATTCTGGATACTTTTCATTGAATGCTGCTTTCAGTTGGTCTGAGAGCAATACTTGTTGGAATTAGTCATTTGGTCTTCCTGAATGAGCTCATAATAGAGGACTCCCTTCCAATCCCACCATATACACATCGTCACCTTCTGTGGATGAGGACCAGGTGTGGTTGGTGGTGGTTCATTTTGCTTGCCCCACAATCATTTCTGTTCCACATTATTGTACAATATCCACTTTTCATCACCAATCACAATTTGTTTTAAAAATGAAATGTTTTCATTATGTTTAACTAGAGAATCGCATGCAGAAATACTTTCAAGGCCTTTTTCATTTAACTTACGTGGAACCCAAACATCAAAGCAATAAACATAACCAAGCTAGTACAAATGATCTTTAACACCTGACGTGGTTATTTTGAGTATGTCGACTATCTCCCTTGTAGTATAACTTTGATTGTTCTCAATTAGTGTCTCAATTTGGTCACTATCAATTTCAACTGGTCTCCAGTCTGTTTAGAAATCTCCAGCACTGAACTTCACAAACTACTTTTGACATGTTCCATCAGTCACAGCACCGTCTCCATACACTGCACAAATCTTTTTTTGTATTTCAGTTGTGTTTTGCCTTTCTTGAAATAATAAAGCATAATATGCTGAAAATTTTGCTTTTTTATTCCATCTTCCATATTAAAATGGCTACACAATTGCTGTATGATTCAGGGAGCTCACATTCAGTGCTCTGTAACAACCTAGAGGGATAGAATGGGGTGAGAGTGGAAGGGAAGTTCAAGAGGGAAGGGACCTATGTATACCTATGACTGACTCATGTTGATATACAGCAGAAATTAACATAAAAAATATCATTATGAAGCATTAAAGATGAAATAAAATAGCTACCCAAAAATTCACCAATTTTGATTAGTTTTTAAAAAGTTTTTAAATAGTCTAGCAATTTTTCTCATTTGAAAAGACCCTGATGCTGGAAAAGATTGAAGATTGAAGATGGGAGGAGAAGGAGACGACAGAGGATGAGATGGTTTGATGGTGTCACCAGCTCAATGGGCATGAGTTTGAGTAAGCTCTGGGAGTTGTAATGGACAGGGAAGCCTGGCATGCTGCAGTCCATGGGATCACAAAAAGTCAGACACAACTGAGTGACTGAACTGAACTGAACTGAACAACAGCTGTCACAATAGAATCTAACAAAATTGTTTCAAATGAAGTTAGACAGCCAAGTGCTTCTAGAACCATCTTATGGGAAAAAATGAATGAACATTTTAGCCAACCCAATATTTATGATGTTATGTATTGTTGATGTTTTAACCCTTTTATCATTACATCGTGACTTTCTTTGTCCCTGGTTACCATTTCACCCTAAAGTTTATTTTGTTGGGCATAAGTATAACTACACTTGCTTTCTTTTGATTATTATTTGCATGGAATATCATCTTCGGTCCCTTCATTTTGAGTCTGTGTGTATCTTTAGAACTGAAACAAGTATCCTGAAGACACCATACAGTTCAGTCTTATTTTTTAATCTATCCCACCACTCTGTGCCTTCTGATTGGTGAGTTCAGTCCATTTACATTTCAGATGATTGTTGATATATAAGAACTTACTACTGCAAATTTATCTTTTGTTTTCTAGTTGTTCCATATCGCCACTGTTTCTTTTTTCTTGTGTTTCTGTCTTACTTTGTAATTCAGTGATTTTCCGTGATTGCTTGCTGAGTTTTCCTCTTTATGTTTACTATCTGTGTTCTAGATTTTTGTTTTCTGAGTATCATGGGGTTTGCATAGGACATCTTTCTCATAGATTAAATAGTCTTTTTCCTGTTGATAGCAATTTTTCTTAATTCGCTGTCCTCTCTTTTTATATTTTCTCTGTAGAAATTATCTCTCTTTATTCTATGAGTTTGTTGCCACGTTGTAGTAGCTATAGTTTTTTACGAAGCTCCTTCCTTTAACCTTTATATGATCGTTTAATGTTTAACACTTTGTTCTAAACTAGAGTTACAGTTTCCTACATTACTGAGAGCTATGTATACTTTTATCTTTTACTTGGAAGAACTCCTGTCAATGTTTCTTGTGAGGCAGATCTAGTGCTGATGAACTCCTTAATCTTTGTTTGTCTGGGAGAGCCTGAATTTCTCCTATCTAAAGAATAACTTTGTTGGATAGAGTATTCTGGACAAGCAGTTTTTATCTTTCAGTACTTTCAATATGTCATTCCACTCCTTTCTGGCCTATAGAGTTTTGCTGGTAATCTAATGGGGATTCCTTTGGGCAATACTGAACTTTTCCCCCTAGTTTCTTTTTTTATCATGGACCCTGACATCTCCCTTATAATGTGTCTTGGAGAAGGTCATTTTGCATTGAGATAAGGTGATCTCTTATCTTTATGGGTTTGTATGTCCAGGTTTAGGAAGTTCCCAGCTATTACTTCTTTACATAAGTGCTCTCCCACCTTTTCCCTTCTCTTATTCTGGTATACCCATCATCTGTATTTTGGCTTTCTTAATGAATCTGATACTGTGTGTAGTGTTTCTTAACTATTTTAGAAATCTTAGCTCTCTCTCCTCTTCCACCTGAAGCATTGGTAGATTCCTTTCTTCCAGCTCATTTATTCTCTCTTCCATTTCTGTATTTCAAATGCTGTCTCATGCATTCTTCATCATATCTGTTGAGTTGTTAAGCTCCAAAATTTGGATTTGGTTTTCTTTAGAATTGAAAACTTCCCAAAAGCTAAAACAAAACACAAAACAAACAAACAAACAAAAAAAACCCATACCTCTAAATAACTCATAGAAAAAAGGGGAGAAATCTCAGAGAAAATTGCATTGAATTTTACATTGAATAAAAATTTTTTTTAAATGGGCGGAGCTCCCCTGGTAATCCTGTGGCCAATGCAGGGGACAAAGGTTTGATCCCTTTGTGGGTCCGAGGAGATCCCACATGCCACAGAGCAACTAAGTACATGTACCACAACTACTGAGCCCATGCCCCTAGAGCACATACTCAACAATGAGAAGCCACCACAGTGAGAAGCTTGCACACTGCAAAGAAGGGTAGCCCCCAATTATGTAGCTAGAGAAAGCCCACACACAATAATGAAGACTCAGCACAACGAAAAATGCATAAAGTTTTTTAAAAATTGGTGGAATGCAACTATGGCAGTGACTGGAGAAAAACTCCTGGGATTATCTGCTTATGTTAGGAAAGAAACATTTGATTTTGTTACAAATAAAAAATGTAAGCTTCCTCTTTAATAAGCTAGAAAAAGAGCAAATTTAACTTGAGGTAAACAGAAGAGAAAAAAAAATAAAAAGCACAAATCAGTGAAATGGAAACAGAGAAATAGAAAACATCAATGAAACAAAAGTTTATTCTTTAGAGATCAACAAAATTGATAAACATCTAGTCAATTGACCAAGACAAAAAGAAAATCCACAAATTTCAAACATTAGGAATGAAAGAATGTTCATCAATTCAGACCCTCCAGTCATTAACAAAGGTAATAATGAAAGTGAATAGTGGAGCTCGTACTGGCTCATAAGAACTAAATAGATTTCAGAGCTTTCAGAACCAGTTGTTAATCCAGTTGTAAAATTAGGCATGGTTGTAGTATTTAAGTCCATGTGCATAAATCTGCCAATTTAGATGAAATGGAACAATTCTTTGTATCATGAAAATTCAATTAACAATCAAATTTTTAAAAAGAGAATTTGAGCCAAACTGAAGATTATAACCAGGAGACAGACTCTCAAAAGCTCTGAGAACTGTTCTAGTAGTTGACATTCAAGGCATAGTCATATAGGTTTTCAAGACAAAAGATCATACATCACAGTGACATGCTGACCTCTCTCGTCTAGGCCGACAACATGCCATCCAGACTAAGGAAGACCCGGAAACTTAGGGACCACGTGAGCCACAACCACAGCCACATGGGCAAACACCGAAAACACCTAGGAGGCCGAGGCAATGCGGGTAGCGTGCATCACCACAGGGTCAACTTGGACAGCTGTCACCCAGGGTACTCTGGGAAAGTTGGTATGAGGCATTACCACTAAAAGAGGAACCAGAGTTTCTGCCCAACTATCGACCTTGATAAATTGTGGACCTTAGTCAGTGAGCTGCTGCTGCTAAGTCACTTCAGTCGTGTCCAACTCTGTGTGACCCCATAGATGGCAGCCCCCCCCCAGGCTCCGCCATCCCTGGGATTCTCCAGGCAAGAACACTGGAGTGGGGTGCCATCACCTTCTCCGAGTCAGTGAGCAGACCCAAGTAAATGCTGCCAAGAACAAGACTGGTGCTGTTCTTATTACTCATGTGGTGTGATCTATTTACTACAAAGTTCTGGGGAAGGGAAAGCTCCCAGAGCAGCCTGTCATCATGAAAGCCAAATTCTTCAGCAGAAGAGGTGAGATTAAGCATGTAGATGGGGCTTGTTTCCTGGTGGCTTAAAGCCACATGCTGGGAAATTAATTAAATATTAACAAGTGCTTTTCAAAAAAAAAAAATGACATGCTGACATTTTACATAACATTCACCAAAGATAAATAGACCAGATAAGCACATATAAAGTGAGCAGAAAGTCACCATGAACCCTTGCAGAGTTGAGAAAGAATGCTAATCTTTTAAGACATCACATTAGTAGCATCAGAAAAAAGTAAAAATTGATGTTTCCAGTAAAGCAGTCATTCCCATCTTTGAGATCTTGTTGATGTTCAAGGCAGAAGCACATTGCACATTGAAGGGGTGGGGTAGGGGGAAGGAGGGCCAAAGGACAGAGAAAGAGCATTTTATCCTTAAATTTGTTTGTCCTGCCTTGAAATATAAATTTTATCTTTTGAAAAACTCAATAAGAAATACATAAAAAAACTAACATTGTAGTGTAAAAACTTTCAACAGAAAATTCCAGATGCAGGTGTGCTCACTGGTGAATTCTGCGGTTGTACAAGAAAAAAATTATACTGATTCCACAAATAATCTTCTAGAAAATCCAACAAGAGAGCATAATTCCCAGTGTAATTTGATCAGCCCAGTATTTCTCTGATAACAAACAAAGGCATTTTCATAAACCTCAGGACTGATATCCCTCATGAATATAGACTGAAATAACCTCAACAAAATCCAACAACGTGTAAAAAGAGCATATCTTAATTAAAGGAGTTTTATCATGAGAATACACGTTGGTGCTTACAGTTTAGAAATGAATGATTTTTTATCATGTTAACATACACGAAGAAAGTCATATAATCTCAATACATGCAGATCATTTGATATAATTCAGTTCCATTTTTCATTTAAAAAAACTCTTTGTAAACTAAAAAGTAAAGACTTTCTTAACTTGATAGAAGTAACCTCTGGTATACTTACAGCTGTCATTATACTAATGGTGAAAGACTGAATTAATTCATTTTCCACAAGACCTGGAAAAAGAAAGGATATCTTACCACTCAAGTCAACATTATATTGAGCCCGCACCAGTACAATAGAGAGGAAACAGGTATAGGTGTTGGAAAGGAAGAAATAAAACGATTTCTATTTGCAGAGGACCTGATGCTGGGAGGGATTGGGGACAGGAGGAAAAGGGGACGTCAGAGGCTGAGATGGCTGGATGGTATCACTGACCTGATGGATGTGATTTTGAGTGAACTCCGGGAGTTGGTGATGGACAGGGAGGCCTGGCGTGCTGCGATTCATGGGGTCGCAAAGAGTCGGACACGACTGAACTGACTGAACTAAACTGATCATATAAAATCCCTGGGAATCTATAGCAACATCCTAGGACTGAGTTTAGTTTGAACACAGAATACAAGGTCAATATTTAAAGAAAAAACAAACCTCAAATACCGTAATCTAATCAGAGGTGACGATATACAGCTTTGACATACTCCTTTCCCAATTTTGAACCAGTGTGTTGTTCCATATCTGTTTCTAACTGTTGCTTCTTGACCTGAATACAGGTTTCTCAGGAGGCGGGTAAGGTGGTTTGCTATTCCCATCTCTTGAAGAGTATTCCACAGTTTGTTGTGATTCATACAGTCAAAGGCTTTAGTGTAGTCAGTGAAGCAGAGTTTCAGATGTTTTTCTGGAATTCCCTTGCTTTTTCTGTAACCCAACAGATGTTGATATTGGATCTCTGGTTTTCCTCTACCTTTTCTAAATCCAGTTTGAACATCTGAAATTTTTCAGTTCATGTATTGTTGAAGCCTAGCTTGGAGGATTTTGAGCATGATCTTGCTAGCATGTGAAATGAGTGCAATTGTGCAGTAGTTTGAACATTCTTTGGCATTGCCCTTGTTTGGGATTGGAATGAAGACTGACTTTTTCCAGTCCTGTAGCCACTACTGAGTTTTCAAAATTTGCTGGCATATTGAGTGCAGCACTTTAGCAACATCATCTTTTAGGATTTGAAGTAGCTCATCTGGAATTCCATCATCTCCACTAGCTTTGTTTGTTGTAATGCTTCATGTTCAGAGAACATGAAGCAGGATAATTATTAAAAATTCTATACCTAAGCACATTGCATTCAAATTGCAGAAAATCAAACACAAAAAATTCTCTAAAGAAGTCAGCCAGGAGGAAAGATATCCTTACCTATTGAAGAACAAAGATAAGAATTACAACAGACTTCCCATCAGTCTAGAAACCACGCATACAAGAAAAGAGTGGACTATATAATTGCAAAAACCATCAAAAGAAGTTCTTCAAAGAGAAGGAAAACAATATAGGTGAGAAACTCAAATCTCTGTAGAAAAAGAGCATCAGAAAAGGAATATGTAACTCCTAAATTAAATTTTTTATTTAGTATAAAACTTCTAATAGAATATATAGTAGAAAATTGTGGTAACCTTGGATTACATAAAGAGCTCTTGGAACATCAAAAGCATCATCTTTAAAAGAAAACTGGATGGATAAATTAGACGTCATGAAAATGAAAAGCTTTTGCTCTGTGAAAGACATTGTTGATATTTTAAGACAAGGAAAAGAGTAAAAGTGATACAGAGCATAATATATCTAATTGTATTATCCTTGCTTGTAAGTGCTACAGTCAGGTTTGCATCATGAAAGAGACAACTTTTGATATTTTGTTGAGGAATAGCACATAATTTAGGATGTAAAAAACTTATTTTTATTTTTCTTAATTTAGTATCCTATGTTTGGAAGATAACATAAAAATGTTATGGTATATAGGTCATTTAATTTTGGAGAGTTAGGTATCTAAGAACAGAGAATAATTCTAGTTTTATTATCAACCATACTGATAAACACTTTTAAAATAAAAATAGCAGAACTTATGTTCCTCAAAAAGTGAAAAACATTTGTTTTTGTTATCTAAAAATAATAAAGGGCATGCCAAATTTAGGGCATGCAATAATGAAGCATAAGTTATTTGAGGGAAATATGGGACCTTTGCTAAGTGGACAGATGACAACCCACAATGTAAGTAAAGGTTCAGTCCATATTTTAAGAAGAAGACCAAATAGTCAAAGATCCATTTGGCATTTTAACAAAGATAAAATTGAATTATAGTCATACAATAAGGTAACATTTGTCACAGAAATTCAAAAGCCTTTTAACTATCTTTTTAAATGAGTTAAACTGAACTTTGTCCAAATTTTGATACATTTAATTGCTTCTTACCACACTCATTATTTGCAGATATTACAAACCAAAGCAAATATATCAACAGTTCTCCTCCCTCAAATCTTATATAATTTATTGTACACACTCACTTGTCTTTAATTATATTTTGTTTCACATTCTAGAACAACCAAATACTTTGAGCTCTTTCACTAAACACACTGTTTATTTCAGTTGAATAGCCTTATTCTAGCATTATATGTATGTATAGTGGGAGATAATACACCCAAGGAAGGAATCCTAGCGTCAGGCCTGAATTTTAATCCTGCAGTTGTTCACTGCTGAGTTGAGTGATTGGACGTGTCACTTACAGTTTACCTATTAGTTGAAACTCCAGTACTTTGGCCACCTCATGCGAAGAGTTGACTCATTGGAAAAGACTCTGATGCTGGGAGGGATTGGGGGCAGGAGGAGAAGGGGACGACAGAGGATGAGATGGCTGGATGGCATCACTGACTTGATGGATGTGATTTTGAGTGA
>NW_011495081.1:322180-346644 GCF_000754665.1 Bison bison bison | reverse complement strand
CTTTGGCCACCTCATGCGAAGAGTTGACTCATTGGAAAAGACTCTGATGCTGGGAGGGATTGGGGGCAGGAGGAGAAGGGGACGACAGAGGATGAGATGGCTGGATGGCATCACTGACTCGATGGACGTGAGTCTCAGTGAACTCCGGGAGTTGGTGATGGACAGGGAGGCCTGGCGTGCTGCGATTCATCGGGTCGCAAAGAGTTGGACACGACTGAGCGACTGATCTTATCTGATCTGATTAGTTGAATAATTGTACTTGTCATCTTTTAAGCTTTAGTTTTCTCATTTTTAGTATATGCTGTGGTCAAATTAAATAGTGCATATGGTGTTGGTTTTTTTGTTGTTTTTTTTTTTTTGCAAATTGCATCTTACTGATACCATAGTCCAACTCTAAGAAGAGCCTAAAATAATTTTCAGTGACCACTGTCATGAAATATATCATGTTTTATTTGTCTGTGTATCTTACCTCCCTTACTAAACTAACAATTTTGAAAATAGAATTTGTGTTTTAGGAGCACACAGAGTATGCTTGCTGAATGAATGATTGTCTAGTATCCAGAGCTTAGTAAGCAAATCCTACACTCCTTTCTTCTTATCAATGTCATTGGAAATGTACAGTTAATGACATCGGTAAGTTAAATTTCCTGAAACACTGCATTCCTAGTAGCATCCACTGCCGCAAAACTGAGGCAATGCAAGTCCTTTTGGTTACATTTAATAAACCCCTCCCTTATCAAGCCACAGTTCAGTTCAGTTCAGTCGCTCAGTCTTGGCCGACTCTTTGCAGCCCCATGGACCACAGCATGCCAGGCCTCCCTGTCCATCACCAATTCCCAGATTCAAGCCACAGTTGGTCTTTAATCCAGTACAACTTGAAGTGTTGGCAGTGATGCTGGTTGGACAAAAATAAATCCAGGGCTTCACTATTTTCCATAACTACTCCGGCTAAGGAATTTAAACAGTTATAGTGTACACCTAAGGCTTGGGTTGTGTCTTTTATCACATCAGCCAAAGTGATAAGCACATTTTTAAAATCACTTCAGTTATTCAGTTCCTGGTGGTGGGATCCATATCCTTAGAGGGCTGTTTCCTAGGAAATATGCTATTCTTTCATATGCTTTATAAGCAGATGTTGTTTACTGAGAGTTTGGAGAGTCCTTCAGTTGGAGAGATCTAACTGGCCCAAGAACATCTAACCCTGCCATCGGTTACCATCAAAAAGCCTGATTTCTACATAGTTAAAGAACACAGGAGTTATATGAGAAAAATACTGTCAACTTTGATAAACTTTGATAAAGTATATTTTCTTTGAAAATTGTCATGACAGTCATTCAACTATTACACCACAAGTTCATTTTTATCTTCTTCTAGGTCAGGGATGTTCCTTTTCATTTAGGTACTACTTACTGGTGGCTCAGAGGTTAAAGCATCTGCCTGCAACGCAGGAGAGCTGGGTTCAATCCCTGGGTCAGGAAGATGCCCTGGAGAAGGAAATGGCAACCCACTCCAGTATTCTTGCCTGGAAAATCCCATGGACAGAGGAGCCTGGTGGGCTAATTCGGACACGACTGAGCAACTTCACTTTCACTACAAAAATAATAGTTATTAATAAAATTTCAAGTTGTCTGCACTAGTAACATCTTGGAGGAACTTAGAGTGATGACTGTGTAGCAAAACTTAGAGTTGGGCAAATTATTATTTTTAGTAAGAGAAACATGATCGGCTAAATCAAAAGTGTATAACCTTAGGACTTCCCTGGTATTCCAGTGGTTAAGAATTCACCTGCCAATGAAGGGGGAAAGGGCTTGATCCCTGGTTTGGGAAGATTCCTCATGCTGCAGGGCAACTAAACCCATGTGCCACAACTACTGATCCACATGCTGTAACTGCTGAAGCCAGCATGCCCTAAAGCCCATGCTCTACAGATGAGGCCATCACAATGAGAAGCTTGTGCAGTGCAACTGGATAGCTCACACGCAGCCTAAATGAATAAATTCTTTAAAAGTGTATAACCTTAAATCAATACAAAGAAAATATGGCCAGAAAGATATGGAACGAAAGCATTCAAAGGAGAGTCTAGCATTTAACAAGAGAATCTTTTCCCATTGCTCTTTGAGGAAAGGTGTTCTACTTCATGCAGCTGTTTGCTCATGCCAGGGATCTAGGGTCAACTGTTGACTTGCTGTGGTTCTCTAGGCAACCTGAGTTTACAATCTCTAATGAGTGTGACTTTCCAATTGTTGTCAGATGGGGGTTGTAATTTTAGTTGGGAAATGTGCATCCAAGGATCAAGTCCTTCTACTTTAATAGCTCTGTTGGAGTTAAGAGTATTCAGTACGGTCCTCTCCAGTGATGTTCAACGGCAGTCTCTCTATGAGCTGTTCTCTGTACACTGGACTTCACTGCTGCAATGGTTGGCAAGCAAAAGCAACCTGTTCTGTTAATGATTCGACTGAGATATATTGCTTTACCCCTTATAATATTTACCTAAAAGAATTTTGGTAAATTTTAGCTGAAAAGTTTTGAAGCTAGAGTAGAGATATTTCCAAAATGTAGGCCTGCAAGTGGCTAATTGACAGAAGATAATCTAGGGTTCCATGAGATGGTGAAATACAGGAGAGACTGGCATGCTGCAGTCCATGGGGTCTCAAAGAGTTGGACACAACTTACCAACTGAACAGCAGTAACACCAAATCTAGGATTACCTGGTGGGAAAGAACACAAAGCCTAAGAGAAAAAAGAGTGGTCCTTTAGGGTATGGATTGTCAAGAGTATCTGACAGTTTGGCTGATTTCAGTTTTTACATATCATGTATTCTTCCCACTTTTCTAGAGTATCTGTGTGTTTAAGGACAGGAAATTTTTTTAGTATGGAGCTAAAGCTGAAACTCCAGTACTTTGGCCACCTCATGCAAAGAGTTGACTCATTGGAAAGGACTCTGATGCTGGGAGGAATTGGGGGCAGGAGGAGAAGGGGATGACAGAGGATGAGATGGCTGGATGGCATCACTGACTCAATGGACATGAGTTTGCGTGAACTCCGGGAGTTGGTGATGGACAGGGAGGCCTGGCGTGCTGCAATTCATGGGGTTGCAAAGAGTTGGACATGACTGAGTGACTGAACTGAAGGTTTACCTAATTCAAAGTTAAACTTCCAATAAAATGTTTTCACCTATCACTGGCTCAGTTGGAATGGCTTAGGTACAGAACACAAACATGTAACAGTTTTTTAAGCCATTTTAAGTTTCAGTGAAATTATTTGGGACACTCCCAAAATAAACACACAATTACTAGTACAAATTCATAACACACAGAGGGAAGAAATTGTACAAAATCTATTTGGACATCCTCAAAGGATCCTTTGGGCAAGGTGCCTTTCATATCTGACTTTTATAGTTTTTTCTAGGATTGTGTTGGTTATAGATGAGGAAAGAACTGCTCATATCTTCTGATGACTTGGAAAGTTACCCCATAAATGTTCATTTAATACTGTAGTCAATTTGGACTTACCTGGTGGCCCAGTGGTAAGAATTCTCCTACCAATTCTGGGGACGTGGGTTCAACCCCTGGTCTGGGAAGCTTCTGTGGCAACTAAGCCATGCACCACAGCTGCTGAAGCCCAGGTGCTCCAGAACCCATGCTCCACAACAGTGGAAGCCACTGCAATGAGAAGTCTGTGCTCTGCAACCAGAGAGTAGCCCCCACTCGCTCCAGCTAGAGAAAGCTCATCCTCAAAGACCCAGCACAGTCAATATAGATATAGATATATAGATATATGTATGTATATATACATACATACATACATACTGTAGTCAGTTTATCCCTACTGTGGTGAGTTATATCATGGAAGATTTGAAGAAATACCCATTTGAGTTTAATTGGTACTACCAGGTTGCCATCATAAATCTCAAAACCTAAGTAGTTCTAGTGTTTCGTTTCAGAATTGGGAGTCAAATGCTATACATCAATGTGATGGAATTTGTGAACTCCATAGACTGATCTGTCTTCTGTGAAAGAGGCCCTTGTCAAGGACTTTAGTCAGAGCATTCTTGTAGTTTGATGATCTGCAGAAACCTTTCCTCTAATGTCTCATCTTACTGGCTATGTGCCCAGTCACTCAGTCATGTCCGACTGTTTGTGACCCCATGGACTGGATGGAGCCTGCCAGGCTCCTCTGTCCATGGAATTCTCCAGGCAAGAATACTGGAGTGGGTGGCCATTTCCTCCTCCAGGGGTTCTTCCCAACCCAGGGACTGAACGTGTGTCTCCTGCACTGTTGGGTGGATTCTTTACCAATTGAGCCACCTGGGAAGCCTCTTACAGGCTATGAGTAGATGATTAGTGTTGCCAAGACTCCATTTTTTCCCCTGAGGCAAAGATAAAAAGCCTTACTCCTAGATCAAGAAATAGGCATTAATAAACAATGAGTCTTTGATGTCTGTTAACTTGTTAATAGATTAGACCAAATTTAGATTTGACCTCCTGTTTTGTATACTTTTAAAGAGAAAGATTTATGGTTATCTGGAAGATCAAGAAGGTGAGCAAATTCGGCAAAGATGAACGTTGAATAAATATTTTGAGATCACGTAAGGTCTTTTTGGTTTCTTTTTTTTTGAGAATGGTTCCAGGATGTCTGATTAAGTCAAATCACATGGACACATTTCATAAATGCTTCCTTCTTTAATCTTAAAGAACCAGTTAATCCCAGAAATCATCTTTAGTGATTTAGTGGTTGACCCTTGATAATTTTGAAACATTTGCAATCTCCCATTGCATTTTGTCTCTCCTTAGCCAATAGATCATGGCGTAGATCAGGAGCTGGCAAACTACAGTCTGTTGTCCAGTTCAGTACACTAGCTGTTCTGTACAGCCTGCAAACTAAAAATGGTTTTTGTATTTTTAAATCATTGGAAACAATCAAAAGAGTAATATTTCAAGATGTGTAAAACTCATATAAAAGCCAAGTTTTAGTTTTAGTTCAATCTATAAAGTTTTATTGGAACACAGCTATGCTTATTCACTTATGAACAGTTTACGGCTGTTTTTGCACTGTAATAGTTCAATAGTTGAGACAGAGCTGTGACTCACACAAAGTAAAAATAATATTTGTATCTGCTCCTTCACACATAAGTTTCCTGAACCCTGGATAATGAACTATTATTTTATAGAGTTAAGTTTATCCTTAGATGTTTTATTAATAAAATCATAGATTCAATCTTAAGAATTTCGAGGTGGGTTACTGCATAGCCTTAAGATCTTGGTTTAAGACTTAAGTAGAATGACTCTTCAGAAAAGCTGAAACATAACTTTCCAGACAAATTGTTGATTTTGCCCTGGTCAGGGCAGGCAGTGTTGATGATCTTCACCAGATAAGACACAACGAAAGTAAATACAGAACTAGAAAGAGTACATTTGGGTTACACAAACTAGAAAATGACATATAACTTTTTGGTTAAGAACTCACAGATAGTGAATGAATTTATATCCTCCACTGTCTCAGTTTTTGGGTTTAAAAAAAATCATAGATACATTTGCTTGGACTAATACAAGATATAGTTAAACATTGTTTTATTAAGTCTGTTGTAGTTGAGTTAGATCTTCCTTAAATTCAGCATTAGGATTTTAGGCAAAATTTCAACCGAGTCAGTGTAAACTCTTATGGATTTTACTTTGATTATTCTAGATCTTTTCTCCTCAGGAATTCTCCTACCATGACCATTTATTTATTTATTGAATCAATATACTAGTGTCTATAGCTACAATTTGATAATGTGCAGTCGAAATTGGAAAAGGAATACGTCAAGACTGTATATTGTCACCCTGCTTATTTAACTTATACGCAGAGTACATCATGAGAAATGCCGGGCTGGAGGAAGCACAAGCTGAAATCAAAATTGCTGAGAGAAATATCAATAACCTCAGACATGCAGATGACACCACACTTATGGTAGAAAGTGAAGAAGAACTAGAGAGCCTCTTGATGAAAGTGAAAGAGGAGAGTGAAAAAGTTGGCTTAAACAACATTCAGAAAACTAAGATCACGGCATCTGGTCCCATCACTTCACGGCAAATAGATGGGGAAACAGTGAAAACAGTGACAGACTTTATTTTGGGGGGCTCCAAAATCACTGCACATGGTGACTGCGGCCATAAAATTAAAAGACACTTGCTCCTTGGAAGAAAAGTTATGACCAACTTAGGCAGCATATTAAAAAGCAGAGACCTTACTTTGCCAACAAAAGTCCGTCTAGTCAAGGCTATGGTTTTTCCAGCGGTCATGTAGGGATGTGAGAGTTGGACTGTGAAGAAAGCTGAGCGCAGAAGAATTGATGCTTTTGAACTGTGGTGTTGGAGAAGACTCTTTAGAGTCCCTTGGACTGCAGGAAGATCCAACCAGTCCATCCTAAAAGAAATCAGTCCTGAATATTCATTGGAAGGACTGATACTGAAGCTGAAACTCCAATACTTTGGCCACCTGATGCAAAAAACTAACTCACTTGAAAAGACCCTGATGCTGGGAAAGATTGAAGGTGGTAGAAGAAGGGGACAACAGAGGATGAGATGGTTGGATGATATCACCAACTCAATGGACATGCGTTTGAGTAAACTCCGGGAGTTGGTGATCGACAGGGAAGCCTGGCATGCTGCAGTTCATGGTGTCGCAAAGAGTCAAACACGACTGAGCAACTGAACTGAACTGACTGAGAGTAAGGAATGATCCAGAATTTGTGAAGTTTGAAGCTTATGTAATTTTTTTAAAAATGAAAATAAATAAATGGGCTTCCCTGATAGTTCAGTTGGTAAGAGTGCGCCTGCAATGCAGGAGACCCCGGTTCAATTCCTGCGTTGGGAAGATCCCCTGGAAAAGGGATAGGCTACCCACTCCAGTATTCTTGTGCTTCCCTTGTAGCTCAGCTAGTAAAGAATCTGCCTGCAATGCAGGAGACCTGGGTTTGATCCCTGGCTGGAGAAGTGAGAGACTACCTACTCCAGTATTCTGGCCCTGGAGAATTCCATGGGCTGTATAGTCCATAGGATCTCAAAGAGCAACTGAACTAACTAAACTGTAGAATTTTCTTCAGCTCCTGATACTAATTTGTCTGTGGTGCCTTTATTCTAGCTGTTCTTTTTCAAAAAAGATTCCTAACATAAAATTTTTAGGAAAGTGCTATAGAGAAGAAATGAGTGTTATATGACAATAGTCTCAAAATAACAGTTATAGGTTGGTAAATAGAAACAGACTTAATATTGTTAGAAATTCTCTCTGCATGAATAGTGTTAGTACTCTGAGCAACCTGGTTTACTTCCGTAGTGGGATTAATAGTAAAAGTAGTGGTACCTGTTATGGATAAGATATGGAAATCATATGGAAAATGATATTATTGTTCATTTATGTTTACAGCTAGTTCTCAGAATTATCTGTTGAGTGGTAATCTTTCCCTCTAAGTGGCATCACTAAGAAGATTTTACATAATTGTCCTTTTTTAAAACTGAAGATTTATTGACATAAAATATTATATTAGTTTCAAGTGGACAACATGGTGATTTGATATTTTTATATATTACATAATGATCACTACAATAAGTCTGCCTACATCTGTCACCATACAGAGTTATTATGATATTATTGACTATATTTCCTTTGCTGTACATTATATTTCTCTGACCTGTATATTTTATAACTGGAAGTTTGTACCTCATTGTTGTTTAGTTGCCCAGTCATATCCGATTCTTTGTGACCCCCTGGACTACAGCATGCCAGGCCTCCTTGTCCCTCACCATCTCCTAAAGTTTGCCCAAGTTCATATCCACTACATCGGTGATGTCATCCAACCTTCTCATCCTCTGACGCCCTCTTCTCCTGCCCTCAGTCTTTCCCAGCATCAGGGACTTTTGTACCTCTTAATCTTACCTGTTTTAGCCATCACTCCTTCCCTTTAGCAGTCACTACTTCATTCTCTGTATCTATGATGTTCTGTTTTGTTATATTTGTTTTGTTTTACTTTTTAAAATTTTTTTTTATTGAAGGATAATTGCTTTACAAAATTTCGTTGTTTTCTGCCAAACCTCAAAATGAATCAGCCATAGGTATACATATATCCCCTCCCTTTTGAACCTCTCTCCCACCTCCCTCCCCACCCCACACCTCTAGGTTAAAACAGAGCCCCTGTTTTAGTTTCCTGATCCATACAGCAAATTCCCATTCGCTATTTTACATATGGTAATATAAGTTTCCATGTTACTCTTTCCATACATCTCACCCTCTCCTCCCCTCTCCCCATGTCCATAAGTCTATTCTCTGTCTGTTTCTCCATTGCTGCCCTGTACATAAATTCGTCAGTACCATTTTTCTACATTACATATATATGTGTTAGAATACAATATTTATCTTTCTCTTTCTGACTTACTTCACTCTGTGTAATAGGTTCTAGATTCATCCACCTCATTAGAAGTGACTCAAATGCATTCCTTTTTGTGGCTGAGTAATATTCCATTATGTATATGTACCACAACTTCTTTATCCATTCATCTGTCGATGGACATCTAGGTTGCTTCCATGTTCCAACTATTGTAAATAGTGCTGCAATGAACAATGGGATACATGTGTCTTTTTCCATTTTGGTTTCCTCAAGGTATATGCCTAGGGGTGGGATTGCTGGGTCATATGGCGTTTTTATTCCTAGTTTTTTAGGGAATCTCCATACCATCCTCCATAGCTGGTCCAGCCTCTGGCTGATCTCCAAAATTCCTTGCCCCAGCCATTTAAGAGATAACTACTCCGAATAACCTTGGAGAAGAACAGGCCCCCTTAAGACAGTAACTTTCCACATACATGCCTATATATACTTATTCTTCCTGGATAAGTGCAGCAACTCACTAATCTGACTGCTGCCCCTTCTCGCTTCATTAAAGGTGATTTGTTCCTGTAAAGTGCCAGTCTCGTTCTTTTTCTGAACCTCGCCTTCTCTAACTCCCTTACCTTACAGGGATCGTTTCCCAGCATGACTGGATATGTGGCTTAGGGGCTTCTCGGGCTGGTTCTGACCTGGCAGTGGGCAGGGCTAGGTCCTGGAGCAGCTGGCTGGATAGCCTGGTCAGGGAGTTTCCTGGGGTTGGTAATGGCTTAGAAGCCTGGTGGGCAGGCTATGCCCTGGAACCAATACATGAGACGGAGGCATCCAAAGTGGTGCTGTCCAGCACCAGAGCTTCTGCGGTAGAAGTAGATCCCAAATGCAGCTGCTGCCAGCGTCAGTGTTCCCAGGGTGAGACCCAACTTCCTACCGCCTCTCCAATGGCTCTGCCAAGATTGGCAAGTAAGTCTGACTAGGCTCCTTTCAAATTATTGCCTTTGTGGTGGGTCTCAGAGCATGTGAGGTTTTTGTGGGTGCCCTGAAAGAGCAGAGTATCTATTTCCTTTAACCTCCCTGCTCTCTAGTATACAAACATTGCAGGCCTTCAAAGCCAGACATTCTGGAGGCTCTTTTCCCAGTACAGGACCCTTGAGCCAGACAGTCTTATGTGGGGCTCAGACTACTTGCTTCTTGGGGAAAATATTCTGCAATTATTATCCTTCCTTTTGTGAATTGCCTCCCTGAAGTATGGATCTTCACCCTACCATGTCTCTAGCTTCCTTTTTTATATCTGGAGTTGTGAAAATACTTTCTATTAGTCTTCAGGTGGTTCTCAAAGATACTTGCTCTTTCAGTGGTTGTAATTTTGGTATGCCCTTGGGAGAAGGAGAGCTCAGGGTTTTTCTACCATGCCATTTTGGTCACAACCCTAATTGTCCTGTTTCTTAACCATTTGATACATTGGATCGTCTAGCAGCCCTTCTACTTATAATTTCTCTAAGCCTAAGCATAGAGAACTGAAAACCTTTTAATACTGTTTTTTACTTAAGGAACAAGATGTTTTTATAGAGAACTTAAGTTTGTTTTTATTCTATCTTGTCACTTACTGGAGATTTTTTAAAATACTAAGCTACAGGTTACAGATAGTCTAAACTGGCTTTGACTCATTCCAGCTTGGGACTTCCCTGGTGTCTCAGCAGTAAAGAACCCACCTGCAATAGAAGATATGGCAAAAGCCACAAGTTCGATTGCTGGGTCAGGAAGATCCCCTGGAGAAAGAAATGGCAACCCACTCGAGTATTCTTGCCTGGAAAATTCCATGACAGCCCATGGAGTCTCAAAAGAGTCAGACAAAACTTGTTGGCTAAACAACAACAGCATTCCAGCTTATTTTAAATATTTTAAAAATGAGCCTTCATTAACTTAAGCTATTACTTCTTTTTTTTTTCTTTTTGGTAAGGTGCTGAGTTTTTGGGGTTTTTTTGTTTTTTTTTTTTTTATTTTATTTTTAAACTTTACAATATTGTATTAGTTTTGCCAAATATCGAAATGAATCCGCCACAGGTATACCTGTGTTCCCCATCCTGAACCCTCCTCCCTCCTCCCTCCCCATACCCTCCCTCTGGGTCATCCCAGTGCACCAGCCCCAAGCATCCAGTATCGTGCATCGAACCTGGACTGGCGACTCGTTTCATACATGATATTATACATTTTTCAATGCCATTCTCCCAAATCTCCCCACCCTCTCCCTCTCCCACAGAGTCCATAAGACTGACCTACTCAGATCTAGTTTTAAGCTCTCCTGTTAATCTTGATGGTTTTTGCTACTTCAATTTTTTGTCCAAGTTATTATTGAAAGGAAAGGCTTCATGAATGTCCTTGTATAGAGCATTTCCTATTCCTTTTTCCATTTAGGGGCATTTTAGAAATTATGCATAAATGAATTATTTAAATCCTATCTTGATCTTTGCCCATCCAGTTTTTCCACAACAATTAAGTGAATCATTTGGTCTAGAACAGGTAGAGTCTAACAAAAATCTTGAATTCTGAAGCAGATTTCTCTTTTCATGATGATTAAGAAAACCCTTAATTATTAACTTCTGCTCATGTCTAAACTATAGTTTCATTCAACACTGATATTCTGCCTTGTGGATATTATGAAATATGATTCTTTCTTTCTTGAGAAAAAAGTGAGAAAGGGTAGCTTTCTTAGGGTGTAGGGGAATAAGAAGAAATACAAAGGGTGGAATTAGATTGAAGATAAATTTATGTCGAGAAAAAGATTGCTTTAGTCTTGAAAAAATGTGAGGTAGCGACTGCTTCCTTCTCCTGAGAGAGAACCTTCTATCATTGACTTCACCAACAAGTGATCTGAAATTGGAAAATGATGGTAAAAGTAGCCGTCTAGTAAGTTCAATATAGGCAATATATATATGGACTGGGCTTCCCTGATAGCTCAGTTGGTAAAAAAATCCACCTGCAATGCAGGAGACCCTGGTTCGATTCCTGGGTCAGGAAGATCCACTGGAGAAGGGATAGGCTACCCACTCCAGTATTCTTGGGCTTCCCTTGTGGCTCAGCTGGTAAAGAATCCACTTGCAATGCAGGAGACCTGGGTTCGATCCCTGGGTTGGGAAGATCCCCTGGAGAAGGGAAAGGCCACCCACTCCAGTATTCCAGCCTGGAGTATTCCACGGACTATGTAGTTCATGGGGTCCCAAAGAGTCAGACACGACTGAGTGACTTTCACTTTCACTTCACATATATGGACTGAGGTATAAGATGTAATGCTGTGTTAAAAAAAAAAATGGCATTTCCTGCTGTGAAAAAGTTATACTCAGTAGAAGCAGTAGAGTGAGGGAACTATTGTGAATTATGCAATGTTCTGTGTACCAGACATGTTCCTAAACCCAGAAAATATCTTATCATATTTAATAATCAAAGTAATCATGAGAAATACACAGATCATTCCTCCCCTTTCCCATTTTATACTTTGGACAATAAAGGTTTTGAGAATCTAAGTGGTTTTATCGAAGTTACAAACCAACAGCATATGAAGCCAGAATTTTAATATGACTTCAGAAGTATACAAGTAAGTATAGAGAACAGAATTAAAGAGGCATAAAAATGAAACATCTTGGGTGTTAACCACTTACTGAAATGGGAAACCACTTCGGTTATTCTTGCCTTGAGAACCCCATGAACAGTAGGAAAAGGCAAAAAGATAGGATACTGAAAGATGAACTCCCCAGGTCAGTAGATGCCCAATATGCTCCTGGAGGAGAGTGGTAACTCCAGAAAGAATGTAATTCCAGAAAGAATGAAGAGACGGAGCCAAAGCGAAAACAACACCCAGTTTTTGATGTGACTGGTGATGGAAGTAAAGTCCAATGCTGTAAAGAACAATATTGCATAGGAACCTGGAATGTTAGGTCCATGAATCAAGGCAAATTGGAAGTGGTCAAACAGGAGATGGCAAGAGTGAACATCGACATTTTAGGAATCAGCGAACTAAGATGGACTGGAATGGGTGAATTTAACTCAGATGACCATTATATGTACTACTGTGGGCAAGAATCCCTTGGAAGAAATGGAGTAGCCCTCATAGTCAACAAGTGTCCGAAATACAGTACTTGGGTGCAATCTCAAAAATGACAGAATGATTTCTATTTGTTTCCAAGGCAAACCATTCAATATCACAGTAATCCAAGTCTGTGCCCCAACCAGTAATGCTGAAGAAGGTGAAGTTGAATGGTTCTGTGAAGACCTACAAAACCTTCTAGAACTAACACCCAAATAAGGTGTCCTTTTCATCATAGAGGACTGGAATGCAAAAGTAGGAAGTCAAGAGATACCTGAAGTAACAGGCAAATTTATCCTTTGAGTACAAAATGAAGCAGGACAAAGGCTAACAGAGTTTTGCCAAGAGAACACACTGGTCATAGCAAACACCCTCTTCCGACAACACAAGAGATGACTGTACATATGGACATCACCAGATGGTTAAAACCAAAATCAGATTGATTATATTCTTTGCAGTCAAAGATGGAGAAGCTCTATACAGTCAGCAAAAACAAGACCAGGAGTTGACTGTGGCTCAGATCATGAACTCCTTATTGCCAAATTCAGACTGAAATTGAAGAAAGTAGGGAAAAATCACTAGACCATTGAGGTATGACCTGAATAAAATCCCTTATGATTATACAGTGAAACTGACAAATAGATTCAAGGGGTTGGATCTGATAGACAGAGTGCCTCAAGAACTATGGATGGAGGTTTGTGACATTGTACAGGAGGCAGGGATCAAGACCATCCCCAAGAAAAAGAAATGCAAAAAGGCAAAATAGCTGTCTGAAGAAGTCTTATAAATGGCTGAGAAAAGAAGAGAAGCTAAAGGCAAAGCAGAAAAGAAAAGATATACCCATTTGAATGCAGAGTTCCAAAGAATAGCAAGGAGAGATAAGACAGCCTTCCTCAGTGATCAGTGCAAAGAAATAGAGGAAAACAATAGAATGGGAAAGACTAGAGATCTTGTCAAGAAAATTAGAGATACCAAGGGAACATTTCATGCAAAGATGGGCACAATAAAGGACAGAAATGGTAGGGACCTAACAGAAGCAGAAGATATTAAGAAGAGGTGGCAAGAATACACAGAAGAACTGTATAAGAAAGATCTTCATGACCCAAATAATCACAATTGTGTGATCACTCACACTCACCTAGAGCCAGACATCCTGGAATGTGAAGTCAAGTGGGCCTTAGGAAGCATCACTACGAACAAAGCTAGGGGAAGTGATGGAATTCCTGCTGAGCTATTTCAAATCCTAAAAGGTGATGCTGTGAAAGTGCTGCACTCAATATGCCAGCAAACTTGGAAAATTCAGCATTGGCCATAGGACTGGAAAAGGTCAGTTTTCATTCCGATCCCAAAGAAAGGCAATGCCAAAGAATGTTCAAACTACCACACAATTGCACTCATCTCAAAAGGCTAGCAAAATAATGCTCAAGATTCTCCAAGCCAGGCTTCAACAGTACATGAACCTTGAACTTCCAGATGTTCAAGCTGGATTTAGAAAAGGCAGAGGAACCAGAGATCAAATTTCTAACATCCATTGGATCATCAAGAAAGCAAGAGAGTTCCAGAAAAGCATCTACTTCTGCTTTATTGAGTATGCCAAAGCTTTTGACTGTGTGGCTCACAACAAACTGTGGAAAATTCTTCAAGAGATGGGAATACCAGACCACCTTACCTGCCTCCTGAGAAATCTGTATGCAGGTCAGGAAGCAACAGTTAGAACCAGAAGTGGGGAAATGGACTCGTTCCAAATCAGGAAAGGAGTATGTCAAGGCTGTGTATTGTCACCCTGCTTATATAACTTATATGCAGAGTACATCATGAAAAATGCCACACTGGATGAAGCACAAGCTGAAATCAAGCTACCAGGAGAAATATCAATAACCTCAGATACACAGATTATACCACCCCTATGGCAGAAAGCAAAGAGGAACTAAAGAGCCTATTGTTGAAAGTGAAAGAGGAGAGTGAAAAAGTTGGCTTAAAATTCAACATTCAACAAAAGAAGATCGTGGCATCCAGCCCCATCATTTCATGGCAAATAGATGGGGAACCAATGGAAACAGTGAGAGACCTTATTTTTTTGGGCTCCAAAATCACTCCAGATGGTGACTGCAGCCATAAAATTAAAAGACGCTTGCTCCTTGGAAGAAAAGTTATGACCAACCTAGACAGCATATTAAAAAGCAGAGACATTACTTTGCCAACAAAGGTCCACCTAGTCAAGGCTATGATTTTTCCAGTAGTCATGTATGGATGTGAGTATTGGACTATAAAGAAAGCTGAGCACTGAAGAATTGACGCTTTTGAATTGTGGTGTTGGAGAAGACTCTTGAGTCCCTTGGGCTGCAAGGAGATCCAACCAGTCTATCCTAAAGGAAATAAGTCCTGAATATTCATTGGAAGGACTGATGCTGAAGCTAAAACTCCAATACTTAGGCCACCTGATGAGAAGAACTGACTCATTGAAAAAGACCCTGATGCTGACCAAGATTGAAGGCAGGAGGAGAAGGGGATGACAGAGTATGAGATGGTTGAATGGCATCACTGACTCAATGGGTATGAGTTTGAGCAAGCTCCACGAGTTGGTGATGAACAGGGAAGCCTGGTGTGCTGCAGTCCATGGGGTCTCAAAGAGTTGGACACGACTGAGTGACTGAACTGAACTGAACTGAAAAATGAACCATTGGAGTTTAATGCCACCAAAGTCTCTTTAGTTCAGAATTATTTAAGGAAGTCTTCATGAAGAAGGTAGCATTTGAACTAAGCTTTGCAAATAGAAGAAAGGATTTTAACAGGTTAGTATGGCAAGAAAGATCCCTTGAAGGAGGAAATGGCAACCCACTCCAATATTTTTGCCAGGAAAATCCAAAGGACAGAAGACCCTGGAGGACTGTGTTACAATCCATGGAGTTGCAAAGAGTCAGACACGACTAAACACATACACAGACAGCAAAGAAGGCAAGTAAGTGATAGAGCTAGGATTGAGTCCAATTCAGCTCAAAACCGAAGTCCTTTTTTTTACACTACACATAACTAGAACAGTGAGAGAAAATGTGGGAAACCAGTAAAACTAAAACTGAATTATATTACCTTGAGTTTAAAAAAAGGTTGAAAAGGAAGCTCAGGAGGAAAATAGGAAGGTCCTTCAGTTCAAATACAGCAGATTCTGTTACAGAATAAATCATTGAAAATACCATCACTACCTATGGAGATTACATTTCATTTCTCCTCTTGGCTACTCTTACCTCTGGACGAGTATTTCAGAAGATTTGGTGGGCTGAATAGTAGTGGACCAACACGAAGGTAGGGTTTGGTGTGGGGCTAAAAGCATGAGAATTGGAAAATACTTTTGATAGCAGCTAATGTTTTCTCTGATATACTTATTTTTAGATCAAACCATTTTTTGGTATGAAACCTCTATCAGAGGCTGATAGGGAAAGAGCGAGAAATCAGAAGATTCCAAAACTAAGTGAATTATTGGAAATTGCACGGAAGGCAAAAAAAATGGTGATATTTGATCTTTATACTCCTCCACGATCACATCCTTCCAGGTCATCGTATATCCGCCTTGTAGTAAGCGTGATCCTTGACTCTAAGATTGAGCAACATCTGGTACGTCTATCTCAGTATTTATGGTAGAGGTTGGGAAGTGGGTAGCATAGCATTTGAACCTGAACTACCTTGTAATCTTCCCCGGAATGGTTCTACTCCCTGTAGAAAATGGAGTTGGCTGCTTATATAGCTACTGGGTTTGCCAAAAATTCCTTCAGTTTTTAAGTAAAAATAAAAGACACATTTTATTTTTACCAAGAGGTTTATTGAGCAACATATCCACTGTTTTGTTTCACTAAAAAAGAGCTAAAGGTGCATGCTCATTCGTGTCCGACTCTTGGCCACTCCATGGACTATAACCCGCTGGGTTCTTCTCTCCATGGAATTTTCCAGGCAAGAGTACTAGAGTGGGTTGCCATTTCCTACTCCAAGGGATCTTCCCAACCAAGAGATCAAACCTGTGTCTCTTGCATCTCCTGCATTGGCAGGTGGTTTCTTTACCACTGTGCCACCTGGGAGGCCTTATCTTTTGCCACTTTTCAAGCAACTTCATAATTTAATCTTCCAAAAATTTCTTATCTTTTGGGGTAGAACTGTTCCAGGTACCATTTACAGCATTCCAGGGAATAGAAATTTTTTCCATTAAGAGAATTTTGTAAATACCAAAATAAATGGAAATCCAAAGATGCAGTGTCTGGTAATACAGCAGATGAATCAGAACTTCCCAGCTAAGCTGTAACAGTTTTTGCCTGGTCATCAAAGAAACATGAGATTTTGCATTATTCTGATGAAAGATTATTCATTTTCTTCTGACTAATTCTGGTTGCCTGTTGAGTGCTGCTTTCAGTTGGTCTAATTGGGAGCAGTACTTGCAGAATTAATCATTTGGTTTTCTGGAAGGAGCTCGTAATACAGAACCCCCCTGCCCCCTCCCAATCCCACCAGACACATCATCACCTTCTTTGAATGCAGACTGGCCTTTGGTGTGCTTAGTGATAATTCATTTTGCTTGCCCCATGGTATCTTCAATTCCACATTATTGTACAGTATCCAGTTATCATCACCTGTCACAACATGTTTTAAAAACAGAACATTTTCATTATGTTTCAGTAGAAAATCGCTTGCAAAAATACCTTCAAGAAGGTTTTTTTTTTCCCTTAATTTATGTGGAACCCAAACATCAAAGCAATTAACATAACCATGGTGGTGCAAATGATTTTCAACACTTGATTTGGATATTTTGAGTATGTTGGCTATTCCCATGTGGTATAACATTGATTGTTCTCAATTAATACCTCAATTTGATCACTATCAGCTTCAACTGGTCTTTATGACCGTGGAGCATCATCCAGCGAGAAATCTCCAGCATGAAACTTCACAAACCACTTTTGACATGTTCCATCAGTTACAGCACCTTCTCCATACACTGCACAAATCTTTTTTTTTTTTTTTTGCATTTCAGTTGTGTTTTTACTTTTCTTGAAAAAATAAAGCCTAATATGTCAAAAATGTGATTTTTTTCTTTCTTCTTCAACATTAAAATCCTCCAATTTTGATGTTTTTTTAACGCACACTAATATTTCAGCTGTCACAATACAATCTAATAAAATTGTCTCAAATGAAGTTAAAGACAAGTAAGTGCTGCTCAAGCCATCTTACAGGAAAAAAAAAGAAAAGAACAAAATTTTTGGTCAACCCAATATATGTGATAGTCTATGAATGAGCCAGTTAAATTTGTATCAGTAGGGAAAACATTGAGGCTGTTTGCTATTGCAAATCAAATGTCACCACTGTGTTGAAAGGGATTGTGTGTAATAGCTATATGATGTGACTTGCACCATGATCAACATACATCTCTTAGAGAAAGGGCCTTAGAGAAAGGGAACGCTAAGACTTTCATTATCAGCTTTCATTTATGATATAGAAAGTTCTTATTTCAGCAGAAAACTTATTCATCATGTTTTCCAGAAAGCTCTGCCTTTTGGCAGTCAGTCATTCCACATATCTTTAATTCTCAGAATATGGAAGAATGCCATGAATGAAACAAATATCTGTCATTTTGCAAATAGAACTCTTTCCACAGATGAGTCATAATAGCATTTCCTGTTGACAGGAAATTACTCTTCTCAAAGATGATTTGTATCATTATCAGCCCAAGGAGATGTTTGTGATTCCAACCCCTCCTCCACACCTACCACCTACTCAACCACTTTAGCTAGTGTAGTGATACAGTGAACCCTTGGCCCCACGATGTTAACTGGGAAAACTCAGCTCCAGAATAACCCTGGTGAAAGCCCATTATGGTTCACTAGACAATATTAGGCCAGGTTGACTCTTTCATCAAGGACTAGAATCTCTGCTCCCTATAAACTGTTACTCATGTTGGAATGAGACTTCTCCCATTCTACATGAGGCTGTTTGTACCTAGACAGCTGATTATCCACTGAAAGAATTACTGTTTCTCCTTGCAGATTATTTGGTTACCAGGTTCTGAGAGGGATTACGTCAGGAGCAAAGCTCCTGGTTTTCAGCACATTGGCCGGTTATTCACCATCGAAAGACTTACAAAAGAAAAGATCACTAGAATAAACGTTGACTACAAGAACTTGTTCTACAATGGGTTGAAGTAAGTGTTTAACCACACCTCTCTTGGTGTGTGTTGCCTTTCTTGCACAAAATCTGCATCCCAGCCAAGCTACCGGGATTTCTCCTCCCATCTCAAGAATTTCTGTGTGTGGCTATCTTTATGAAATTCTCTATTTTCCTCTTCTTATCTTTCCCTCCCTGTCTGCCAAAAAACATTTATTAAGGGTAGACTCTGTTCCTGGAACACAGTCTTTAGCCCCTACTCCTGTCCCCCAATCTCTGATCATTTAACCCACTTTTGTGTATTCTTGGTGTTTTTCTTTTTAAATAATGTAAGTGTTTGAAAAGTCAGAACTCAAAAAGTTGTTGATATCCCCTGCCATTACCAGAGAGATTCCAGTACCTTATAAATGGCTTTGTGATCCAGATATCAAGGTCTCTTATAGTGTAAAAAAAATTATTAAACATCAAATTTATAAATATTAGAGATACATTTTCAGAATTAAAAGTACCTGGGAATAAAATAACTTTTTCAAATTTATTAATCACTGCTTACATTAATCCCTATACCATTCCTGTTAAAAGTGATTTTTTTCAGATAACTCTAAATGCGGCAAAAACAAAGTATCCTTAGAGATAGAGATGTAGCTATAATTATGAGTATAGATGTAGATATAATTATAGATATATATCCAAAATCCCCCTTGGCCAATAAAAATTCCCCTAGTTACTTTTCTGTATTTCAAGCCTTGAACTACGCTGTTGTATTCACCTAGATACCAATAAAAGGTATTGCCGATTTATTACACTCCACTTGAATTAATATTATTCCACAGTATAAAGTACAGAATATTAAGTCCTTCAGTGCAGTTCAGTCGCTCAGTCGTGTCTGACTCTTT
This sequence comes from Bison bison bison, assembly GCF_000754665.1. Taxonomy (NCBI): domain Eukaryota; kingdom Metazoa; phylum Chordata; class Mammalia; order Artiodactyla; family Bovidae; genus Bison; species Bison bison. Next base: position 327,176 of record NW_011495081.1, on the reverse strand, counting down.
GCGACCCCATGAATCGCAGCACGCCAGGCCTCCCTGTCCATCACCAACGCCTGAGTTCACTCAAACTCATGTCCATCAAGTCAGTGATGCTATCCAGCCATCTCATCCTCTGTCATCCCCTTCTCCTCCTGCCCTCAATCCCTCCCAGCATCAGGGTCTTTTTCAATGAGTCAACTCTTCACATAAAGTGGCCAAAGTATTGGAGTTTCAGCTTCATCATCAGTCCTTCCAATGAACACCCAGGATTGATCTCCTTCAGAATGGACTGGTTGGATCTCCTTGCAGTCCAAGGGACTTTCAAGAGTCTTCTCCAACACCACACTTCAAAAGCATCAATTCTTCGGCACTCAGCCTTCTTCACAGTCCAACTCTCACATCCATATATGACCACAGGAAAAACCATAGCCTTGATTAGATGGACCTTTGTTGGCAAAGTAATGTCTCTGCTTTTCACTATGCTCTCTAGGTTGGTCATAACTTTCCTTCCAAGGAGTAAGCATCTTTTAATTTCATGGCTGCAGTCACCATCTGCAGTGATTTTGGAGCCCAGAAAAATAAAGTCTGACACTGTTTCCACTGTTTCCCCATCTGTTTCCCATGAAGTGATGGGACCAGATGCCATGATCTTCGTTTTCTGAATGTTGAGCTTTAAGCCAACTTTTTCACTCTGCACTTTCACTTTCATAATTCCATTTACTACCTTCTGCCATTTGTGCTATTGTTCTTGTAAATGATATTTAATAATACTTTATTTTTAACCCCCAGAATATACTTTATTATATTTTTTAAATAGTCTAGAATATTTTTCAGATTGAACTTTTTATTTTGAGGTGGTTGCATGTTAACATGTAAGGAATAATAGGAAATAGTCCTGTACCTTACCCAGTTTACTCCAGTGGTAAAACTTGCAACATTTTGGTATGATATCAAGACCAAGATACTGAAATGGATGCAATCCACCAATCTTATTCAAATTTCCCCAACTTATATTCATTTTTGTGTGTTTTTCTGTATTAATATATATAGATCTATGTGCAGTTTTATCATATGTGTGTTTGTGGATTCAACATCACAACCAAGATATAGGCTTGTTTAGTCACCAGACGTATTCCTTTTGTTGCCCTCTGATAAACACATTCCCCTTCCTTGCATATCCAACTCACCTCAAACCCTAACTTCCTCAATGAATAATCTCTTCTGCACTTCTGAAATTTTGTCGTATTAAGAAAAATATATAGAAGAATCATAGAGTGTGCAACCTGTTGTGACTGGCTTTTTTCCACTCAGTGTAATTCCTTTTGAGATTCATAAAGACTGTTTCATGTGTCAGCAGCTGGTTCTTTTTCATTGCTGAATAGTATTCCATTGTATGAATGCACTAAACTTTAATTATTCATCAACTGAAGGATATCTGATTGTTTCATCAATTTATGAGCTATTTTTCATAAATGTGAATATTTGTGTATAGGTTTTCATGTGAACACAATTTTTTAACTAAGAGTTAATAGCTTATTCAGACTTTGCTCTCTTTATTTTTTATTTTTGGCTGTGCTGGGTCTTTCTTGCTGCACAGGCTTTTCTCTAGTTGCAGTGAGTGGGGGCCACTCTGTAGTTGCAGTGTGTGGGCTTCTCACTGAGGTGGCTCCTCTCATTGCAGAGCGTGGACTCGGGGCTGTGGGCTTCAGTGGTTGTGGCACACAGGCTCAGTGGTTGCAGCTCCCAGACTCTAGAGCACAAGCCCAGGAGTTGCAGCACACGAGCTTAGTTGCTCCATGGCATGTGGGATCTTCCCAGACCAGGCATCAGAGCCATGTTTTGGGTTTGCCAGGTAGATTCTTTACCTCTGAGCCACCAGGGAAGCCCTTCTCTCTCTTTAAAAACTTTTAATTATGTTAAAATACACTTAAAATTTACTTTTGTGATAATTTTTAAATATACAACTTTGTGACTTTAATATGCATTCATTACATAGTTCAGCAGTCACCACCATCACCTACTTAACATTTTTTATCTTGTAAACTCAAATTCTGTTCTCATTAAGCAATGAGTTCCCATCATACTCTGCCTCCAGCCTCTGGAAACCACCATTTTACTTTATATCTTTATGATTTTGATTCATATAAGTGAAATTATATAGTATTCATCTTTTTTTGATTGGTTTATTTCTTTTAAGATGAAGTCCTCAAGATTCATCCATGTTGAACTCATCCACTGAAGAATATATTACTTTTTAACTGAATAATAATTCATTGTGTGTAAATGCCACTATTTGCTTAGCCTTTTGTCAATAGATGGGCACTTGGGTTGCTTTCACATTTCAGTTATTGTGAATAAAGCTGCTGTGAAAATGGGGGTACAAGTATCTCTTCAAGACCCTGCTTTCATTTCTTTTGGGTATATACTAGGAAGTGGAATTGCTGAATTATATGGTAATTCTAATTTTAATTTTTTGAGACACCACCGTACTATTTTTTACAACTCTAAAAACAGAAGGACACAAATGCTCCAGTTCCTTCACATTAACACATCCTATTGATTCCTGGTTTTCTAATGTCGCCATAATGGGTTCGTATTAGTTCTTCTTGAAATGTTTGATGGAATTCACCAGCGAAGATATTGGATCCAGGGCTTTTCTTTGTTGGAAGAGTTTTAGTTAATAATTCAATCTCCTTATTGATTGTAGATCTATTCACATTTTCTAATTCCTCATGATAAGTTGTGGTAGGTTTGTTGCTTCTAGGAGTTTTTCCATTTCACCTAGGCTACCTAATTTATTGGGATACAATTGCTCATATTGCTCATATCCTTTATAATCCTTTTAATTCTATAAATCCTGTAATAGTATGTTCACTTTCATTTCTGACTTCAGTAATTTGGGTCTTTTCTCTTTATCTTATTAGTTCAGTTCAGTTCAGTCACTCAGTCATGTTGGACTCTTTGCAACCCATGAATCACAGCACGCCAGGCCTCCCTGTCCATCACCAACTCCCGGAGTTCACTCAAACTCATGTCCATCGAGTCGGTGATGCCATCCAGCCATGTCATCCTCTGTCGTCCCCTTCTCCTCCTGCCCCCAAGCCCTCCCAGCATCAGGGTCTTTTCCAATGAGTCAACTTTTCGCATGAGGTGGCCAAAGTATTCGAGTTTCAGCTTCATCATCAGTCCTTCCAATGTACACCCAGGACTGATCTCCTTTAGGATGGACTGGTTGGATCTCCTTGCAGTCCAAGGGACTCTCAAGAGTCTTCTCCAACACCACACTTCAAAAGCATCAATTCTTCAGCACTCAGCTTTCTTCACAGTCCAACTTTCACATCCATACATGACCACTGCAAAAATCATAGCCTCGACTAGACAGACCTTTGTTGGCAAAGTAATATCTCTGCTTTTAAATATGCTATGTAGGTTGATCATAACTTTCCTTCCAAGGAGTAAGCGTCTTTTAATTTCATGGCTGCAATCACCACCTGCAGTGATTTTGAAGCCCAAAAAAATAAAGTCTGACACTGTTTCCACTGTTTCCCCATCTGTTTCCCATGAAGTGATGGGACCAGATGCCATGATCTTCGTTTTCTGAATGTTGAGCTTTAAGCCAAGTTTTCACTCTCCTCTTTCACTTTCATCAAGAGGCTTTTGAGTTCCTCTTCACTTTCTGCCATAAGGGTAGTGTCATCTGCATATCTGAGGTTATTGATATTTCTCCGGGCAATCTTGATTCCAGCTTGTGCTTCTTCCAGCCCAGCGTTTCTCCTGATGTACTCTGCAATAAGTTAAATAAGCAGGGTGACAATATACAGCCTTGACATACTCCTTTTTCTATTTGGAACCAGTCTGCTGTTCCATGTCCAGTTCTAACTGTCAAAACTAGTGGAGGTGATGGAATTCCAGTTGAGCTATTTCAAATCCTGGAAAATGATGCTGTGAAAGTGCTGCACGCAATATGCCAGCAAATTTGGAAAACTCAGCAGTGCCCACAGGACTGGAAAAGGTCAGTTTTCATTCCAATCCCAAAGAAAGACACTGCCAAAGAATGCTCAAACTACTGCACAACTGCACTCATCTCACATGCTAGTAAAGTAATGCTCAAAATTCTGCAAGCCAGGCTTCAGCAGTACATGAACCGTGAACTTCCAGATGTTCAAGCTGGTTTTACAAAAGGCAGAGGAACCAGAGATCAAATTGCCAACATCCACTGGATCATCAAAAAAGCAAGAGAGTTCCAGAAAAACCTCTATTTCTGCTTTATTGACTATGCCAAAGCCTTTGACTGTGTGGATCACAATAAACTGTGGAAAATTCTGAAAGAGATGGGAATACCAGACCACCTGACCTGCCTCTTGAGAAACCTGTATGCAGGTCAGGAAGCAACAGTTAGAACTGGACATGGAACAACAGACTGGTTAGTACCTCTAGCTAAAAATTTACTAATTTTGTTGATATTTTCAGAGAACTAACTTTTGGTTTCTTTGTTGGTTTTCTGTTCTGTTTTGTGTTTGCACTAATCTTTATTATTTTCTTCCTTTTACTATGTTGGGTCAATTTGTTCTTCTTTTTCTAGTTTCCTAAGTTGTAAAGATATGTTGTTGATATGAAATCTTTCTTGGTTTTGAAATTTTTCTTCCACTTTTATTCAAATATACATATAGCACTATAAGTTTAAGCTGTACAGCATAATGTTTTACTTACAAATATCATTAAATGATTATCACAAGAAGTTCAGTGAACATCCATCATCTCATATAGATGCATAACTGGAGAAATAGAAAGAAGTTTTTTTTACTTAATAACTTTCACATATAACATACAGCAGCATTAATTATATTTATCATATTGCACATTATATCCTTAATACTGTTTCTTTTTTTTAATTTTTTTAATTGAAGTATGATTTATTTACAATGTTGTGTTAGTTTCAGGTGTACAACAAATTGATTCATATATATATTTAATTTTTCCTATTCTTTTCCATTATAGTTTGTTCAGTTCAGTTCAGTTC
>NW_011495081.1:285085-322080 GCF_000754665.1 Bison bison bison | reverse complement strand
TGTGTCCAACTCTTTGCGACCCCATGAATCGCAGCACGCCAGGCCTCCCTGTCTATCACCAACTCCCGGAGTTCACTCAAACTCATGTCCATTGAGTCGGTAATGCCATCCAGCCATCTCATCCTCTGTCGTCCCCTTCTCCTCCTGCCCCCAATCCCTCCCAGCATCAGAGTCTTTTCCAATGAGTCAACTCTTTGTATGAGGTGGCCAAAGTACTGGAGTTTCAAATTATTAAATGTAGTTCCCTGTGCTATACAGAAGTTCCTTGTTTATTTTGTATTTGATATTATTTATATTTTAATTTATACCTTAATTTATCCCTTGATTTAACTCTTAATTTATCCCTCCCTGTATTTCCCCTTAGGCAATTATAAGTTTGTTTTTTATGTCTGAGAATCTATTTCTGTTTTGTAAAAAAAATTATTTGTATCATTTTCTCAGATTCCATATAAGTAGTATGATATTTGTCTTTTGCCATCTGGCTTACTTCACATAATAGGTTCATCCATGTGCGGCAAATGGCATTATTTCATTCTTTTTATGGCTGAGTAATATTCCATTGTGTGTGTGCGCGCATGCACACACGCACACCGTATCTTCTTTATCCTTTCATCTGTCAGTGGACGTATAGGTTGCCTCCATGTGTTGGCTATTGCTAATAGTGCTGTTCTGACCATTGGGGTACATGCATCTTTTGAATTAGACTTTTCTTTGTATATATACCCAAGTGGGATTGCTGGAGCATATGGTAACTATTTTTGTTTTTTAAGGAACCTCAATACTGTTCTCCCTAGCAGTTATACCAATTTACATTCCCACTGAGAGGGCAGAAGGGTTCCCTTTTCTCCATATCTTCTCCAGCATTTATTATTTGTGTATTTTTTTTAATGATGGCCGTTCTGACTGGTATGAAATGATGCCTCATTGTATTTTCCATTTGCATTACTCTAATAATTAGTGATGTTGAGCATCTTTTCATGTGCTTTTTGGCCACCTGTATGTCTTCTTTGGAGAAATATCTATTCAGATCTGATACCCATTTTTTCATTGAGTTGTTTGTTTTTTGCTATTGAGCTGCATGGGCTGTTTGTATATTTTGGAGTTTAACCCCTTGTCAGTCACTTCATTTGCAAATATTTTCACCCATTCTGTGGGTTGTCCTTTCATTTTGTTTATGGTTTCCTTTGCCGTGCAAAAGCTTTTAAGTTTTAATTAGGTCCCATTTGTTTTTATTTTCATTACTCCAGGAGATGGATCAAAAAAGATCTTATTATGATTTATATCACAGAGTGTTCTACCTATGTACTCCTTTAAGACTTTTATAATAGGTGGTCTTACATTTAGGTCTTTAATCCGTTTTGAGTTTATTTTTGTGTATGGTGTTAGAGACTGTTCTAATTTCATTCTTTTGCATATAGCTGTCTAGTTTTCGCAGCACCACTTTTTGAAGAGACTACCTTTTCTCCCTTGTATAGTCTTGCCTCCTTTGTTGTAGACTAATTGACCGTAAGTGTGTGGGTTTATTTTTGTTCTTTCTATCCCAGTCCCATTTATCTCTATGTCTATTTTTGTGCCAGCACTATACTGTTCTGTTTGCATAGCTTTTAAGTATAGCTTGAAGTCAGGGACTATGATTCCTCGAGCCCCTTTCTTCTTTCTCAAGGTTGTTTTAGTTATTTGGGGTCTTTTGTGTTTTCATACACATTATTGACCAGGAAATTTTTGCCAAAGCCAAAACCTATGGCTGGCAACTTGTTATGTAAGTAAATATTGATACATCTCCCGTCAATAACATTTGGGTAACAAAAAACTTAATACATCTCTAGTCAATAATTTGTTCACAATATTTCTTCTATTCCAAGAACACAGTTTACCTTTCCATCTATTTTGCATCATCTTTCATTTCTTTTATCAACATCTTACAGTTTTCAGAGTACAGGTCTTTTGCCTCCTTAGGTAGGTTAATTCCTAGGTATTTTATTGTTTTTGATGCAATGGCAAGTGGGGTTGTTTCCTTAATTTCTCTTTCTGATATTTTGTTGTTACAGTATAGAAGTGCAATAGGTTTATACACATTAATTTTGCATTTTTCAACTTCACTGAATTCATTGATAGAGAGATAGGTACTTGTTAGTAATAACAACTTGATTCATATGAGTTTTCTCCTCAGTCATCTTAAATCATGCTTAGGAAGAATCTACCTATATGTTATGCAACAGCAAGGCATGCTGAGCAAGAGATGCCATTCTCGCCTTCTTGGATTTTTATCTTCTAAAGCAGATGCTCTAAATGCTTGAGAAGTCATGAACAAATAGGCAGAACTAGATGTTTGAACTTGAGCCTAAATATTATTTCTGAAGCAGAATTTTAAGACAGTCTATGGAGGCCACCCAGGAGAAGGCAATGGCACCCCACTCCAGTACTCTTGCCTGGAAAATCCCGTGGACGGAGAAGCCTGGTAGGCTGCAGACCATGGGGTCGCTAAAAGTCGGACATGACTGAGCGACTTCACTTTCACTCTTTACCTTCATGCATTGGAGAAGGAAACAGCAATCCACTCCAGTGTTCTTGCTTGGAGAATCCCAGGGACGGGGGAGCCTGGTGGGCTACCGTCTATGGGGTCGCACAGAGTCGGACACGACTGAAGCGACTCAGCAGCAGCAGCAGTAGTTTTCTGGTAGTGTCTTTAGTATTTTCTATTTTATCATGTCATCTACGGAGTCAGTTTTACTTCTTCTTTTCCAATTTGAATTCATTTTATTTCTTTTCTTCTGTGATTTCTGTGGCTAGGACTTCCAAAACTATGTTGAATAAAAATGATAAGTGTGGGCCTTCTTGTCTTGTTCCTGATCTGATTTTAGAGGAAGTGCTTTCAGCTTTTTAACTCTGAGTATGATCTTAGCTGTGAGTTTGTCATATATGTGGCCTTTATTATGCTGACTGTTCCCTGTTTGCCCACTTTCTGTAGAGTTTTTATCATAAATGGATATTTAAATTTATCAAAAGCTTTTTCCACATCTATTGAAATGATCATATGGGTTTTATTCTTCAGTTTTTTAATGTGGTATTTCACATTGATCAATTTGATAATACTGAAAACTTGTAGTCTTGGGATAGATCCCACTTGATCATGGTATATGAGCTTTTAAATATATTGTTGGATTTGGTTTCCTCATATTTTGTTGAGGATTTTTGCATCTATGTTCTTCTGTGACATTGATGATATTATTTGGAAGGAACACTTCTGAATTCATTGTGTGAGGCCACCGTCACTCTGATACCAAAAGCAGAGATATCACAAAAAAGAAAATTACAGGCCCACATTACTGATGAACATAGATGCAATAATCCTCTTATGTTTTAAATGTAAGAATTTATAACTATGCATTTCCCCCTTAGCATCACCTTTGCTGCATCCCTTGAGTTTTTGTGTGTTCATTTTCATTCATCTCCATATATTTTTTTCATTTCCCTTGCAATTTCTTTCTTTATCCTTTAGTTACTTGAAAGTGTAATAATACTATCTTTTATACTTGCCCTTATATTTACTTTTATTGAGGATTTTTTGTCTCCCTTAGACTTAAGTCCCACAAATATGTGAATTTTCCAATTTTCCTTTTGTTAGACTTCTGACTTCATTGTGTTTGATTGGATATAATTTGTGACCTAACATATCTAAAGTGAGAGTCGTCACACATGCACTTGAGAAGAATGTGTATGGGCTTATTGGATTGAGTGTTCTGTCTCTTAGATATAGTTTCTTGTGTTAAGTCCTCTGTTTCCTTATCTTCTGTCTAACTGTTCTATTTATCATTGAGAATGAGATATTAAAATCTCCAACTGTTATTATACAGCTTCAATTTAGTCAGTGTTTACTTTGTAAATTTTACTGGTCTATCATTAGGCACGTAAATGTTTATGATTAATATATCTTCTTGCTATGTTGAAACTTGTATTAATATATAATATCCTCCTTTGTCACATGTAAACTTTTTTACATAGTCCCTGTTTTATCTGATATTAATATAGCCACCCATGCTCTTTTTAGTTACTATTTGCGTAGAATAACTTTTCTGTCCTTTCACTTGCAATCTGTCTGTGCATTTGGATCTTAAATGAGTCTCTCGTGGACAGCATAAACATGGGTCATATGTTTTTATGCATTCTGACAATCTCTGATTGGAGAGTTTAATCTATTTATGTTTTAAAAATTACTGAAAAGGGGGAAGATTATTGTCATGTTGTTAACTGCTGTCATTTTTTTTAATATTGTTTCTGTCATCTGTTACTTTAATTTGTTATTTCTATATACCTTATCAGAGAAGGCAATGGCAACCCACTCCAGTACTCTTGCCTGGAAAATTCCATGGACGGAGGAGCCTGCTGGGCTGCAATCCATGGGCTCGCGAAGAGTCAGACATGACTGAGCGACTTCACTTTCACTTCTCACTTTCATGCATTGGAGAAGGAAATGGCAACCCACCCCAGTGTTCTTGCCTGGAGAATCCCAGGGATGGCGGAGCCTGGTGGGCTGCCGTCTATGGGGTCGCACAGTCAGACATGACTGAAGGGACTTAGCAGCAGCAGCAGCGTACACTTTATAATTTTTCCCTTATTTTCTTCCTTACTGTTTTCTTTTGTGTTTAGTTGTTTTTTGTAGTGAACTGCTTAAATCCTTTTCTCATTTCTTTTTTTATATTTTTTATACCTAATTATTTTGTGTTACCATGGGAATTACACTTACCATCCTAAAGTTATGACACTGTGGTTGAATTTATACAAGCTTAAATTCAGTAACATGCAATAACTCTTCTTTATGACTCCAGTCCTTCCATTTTCACTTTTTGGTGTCAGAAAATTTCATTTTTATATACTGTATGTGTCAAACATAAACTAATAATTCCTCTAAATGGAAGTGTCTCAAATTATGTAGAAGACCACATGTGAAGTTGATAAAGTTATAAAATTATTAGCTTTTAGACTAATAATTCTGGTTTTTTTCCTATAGATCTTTTGCTAAATTATGTATAAAATAAAAGACTATAATTACACACCATTGTTACAATAATACTATCTTTTATCGTTGCCCTTCTATTTACTTTCATTGAGATCCTTTTATCTCCCTTAGACTTTGCGCTACTGTCTCTTGACTTTATTTCACCTTGGAGGACTCTCTTGAGTTTTTCCTACAGGGCTGATCTAGTGCCCATGAACTCCTTCAGCTTTCGTTTACCTGCTGCTGCTGCTGCTGCTGCTGCTACTGCTAAGTCGCTTCAGTCGTGTCCGACTCTGTGCGACCCCATAGACAGCAGCCCACCAGGCTCCCCCGTCCCTGGGATTCTCCAGGCAAGAACACTGGAGTGGGTTGCCATTTCCTTTTCAAATGCATAAAGTGAAAAGTGAAAGTGAAATCGCTCGGTCGTGTCCGACTCTTCGCGACCCCATGGACTGCAGCCCACCAGGCTCCTCTGTCCATGGGATTTTCCAGGCAAGAGTACTGGAGTGGGGTGCTGGGATATCTTAATTTCCTTCTGTGCCTGTGAATCTCCAACAAGACAAATGCTTCAAGATTCTTTCTTTGCCTTTGGCTTTTGGAACTTTGATTATATAGTGTGTCACAGGGAGGATCTCTTTGAGTTCATCTTACTTAGAGTTGATTGGATATTTATATTCATATCTTCCATCACCTTTGGGCAGGCTTAAGCCGTTATTTCTTCAGATATTCTCTCTGCTCCTTTCTCTCTCCTTTTGGGACCTAAAAATGCATATATTGACTTGCTGAATGGTGTCCCACAGATATCTTAGGCTCTGTTCCATTTTCATCAATCTTTTTTTGCTTCTTTTCCACAGAATCATTAATATCTATTGATTCATCTTCTAGTTCACTAATTATTTCTTCTGTCTGGTCAAATCTGCCTTTGGATTTTAATATTCAGTTTTTCATTTCATTTATTGTGATTTTCAGCTCTAGAGTTGGGAGTGGTATTTTCTAGGCTTTCTGTCTATTAATGTTTCTGTTTTCTTCATTTTTAAAAAAATTATATGTCTTCTTTTAATTCTTTGAGTATCTTCAAGATGGTTTTTTAAAACTCTTCATCTAGTATATCTGAAATCAGCTCTTTTCCAGGGACAGTTCTTGTTGATTTATTTATTTTTCCTTTGAATGAAACCGTACTCTCTTGTTTCTTTGTACACTTTGTGATTTTTTTCTTAAAAACTGGACACTGAATGTAATAATCTGGTAACTCTTGAAATCAGAATCTCCTCCTTCTCCAGGGTTTTCTGGGTTTTGCTTTCTGTTTGTTTGGGGTTTTTTGTTTGTTTGTTTGTTTTGTTGTTGTTGTTGTCTCTGTACCAAAACTTAAGGTCTTCTAGGTCTCTAATATGCCTTTCCCTGGCATATGTGATCACTTCATAATTTCCCCCATATGTTGCATGTCTTAATCTTTAATGTCTGGCTCCAAAAAGGGGGGAAAGAGATAAATGAATGGTGGGGAAGAAAGAGCACTGAACCTTTAAATCCACTGGAAGTCATTTTAGTGGAAAGGGAAGATGTTTGCTTCAGTGAGGGGGGAGCCATGGTGAGGAAAGCAACAATAATACTGTATTCATTTTCTGTGCACGTCTGTAGCCAGAAGCAGCAGTCACTGATCAGAGCACAGCTCCCCAGTAATTGGAAGATGGTGACTGTTTTGCCCCCTGTGACTCTTATAAGCTGTGTGCAAGCTGCTGTAGAAATGTGGGCACAGCTGCCTGTCATGGAGCTGGGAGTCTGGAAATGGTAACTGCTACTGTCATAGTTGCTGAAACTGACCAATGTTAACTATAGCTTACCATCTAAAACGTCCCTGAAAGTTGTAAGACTACAATAGATGCCATAGTACCAAAATATTAATAGTTGCATTAGATTTTTCCAGTGTTATTGTCCAGGATGGGATCAGGTTCCTGGTGCTTCTTTTTCTGCCATCTTCCCTGAATTGCCTGCTGTGAATATAAGTTGTTACTTCTATGAGGTTAATGGCTAAGAATGCAATTGCTGGAGTATGGTAGTTTTCAAAGTTTTCTAAGAAACTTTGTAAGTTTTATTTAGTTTTATAAGAAACTTCCAAACATTTTCAGAGGGCCTGTACTGTTTTATATCCCACCAGCAATGTATGATGACCCAGGGCTCTACATCTTTGCAGTTTATGGCATTGTCATTTTTTACTGTAGCCATTCTGATAGGTATGTAGTGATATCACACTGTGGTTTTAATTTTCATTCTCTGACACATAATGATACTGAAGATCTTATTATGTTCTTAGTTGCCTTGGTAAATAGATGGGAAAACAATGGAAACAGTGACAGACTATTTTCTTAGGTTCCAAAGTCACTGCAGATGGTGACAGCAGTCATGAAATTAAAAGACGCTTCTCTTTCTGCCATAAAGATGGTGTCATCTGCATATCTGAGGTTATTGATATTTCTCCCAGCAATCTTGATTCCAGCCTGTGCTTCACACAGTCCAGCATTTCGCATGATGCACTCTGCATATAAGTTAAATAAGCAGGGTGACAATATACAGCCTTGATGTACTCCTTTCCCAACTTGGAACCAGTGCATTGTTCCATGTCCAGTTCTTGCTGTTGCTTCTTGACCTGCATACAGACTTCTCAGGAGGCAGGTAAGGTGGTCTGATATTCCCATCTCTTAAAGAATTTTCCACAGTTTGTTGTGATCCACACAGTCAAAGGCTTTGGTATAGTCAATAAAGCAGAAATAGATGTTTTTCTGGAACTCCATTGCTTTTTCTGTGATCCAATGGATGTTGGCAATTTGATCTCTGGTTGTTCTGCCTTTTCTAAAACCAGCTTGAACATCTGTAAGTTCTCAGTTCACGTCCTGTTGAAGACTTGCTTGGAGAATTTTGAGCCTTACTTTGCTAGCATGTGAGATGAGTGCAATTGTGCAGTAGTTTGAAAGTCTAGATGAATAGATGAATGAGTCCTCTTCCCAATATGCCAGTATTGGCCCAGTGGGGAGTAAGTTTCTAATGCCTTCAGTTTGAGTAGAAGGATATACGCTCATCTTCTGCAAAAACTTCAAAATTGCAACTAACCACTGAACAACCATCGACAGGAGGATTTTGGATCCCACCAAAAAAAGATACCCCACATCAAAGGGCAAATGAGAAACCCCAACAAGATGGTTGGAGGGGCAAAATCATGTTTAGAATCAAACCCCATAGCCACCAGAGATGCTCAGAGGACTCAAGCAAAACCTTGTGTGTATCAGGACCCAGGGACCCCACAAGAGATAGAGCCAGACCTGCCTTTGAGTGTTTGAGTGTCTCCTGCAAAGGCATGGGTCAGCAGTGGCCTGCCACAGGGACAGGGGCTCTGGCTGCAGCAGACCTGGGAGACGTGGCATGTGGCATAAGTCCTCTTGGAGGAGGTCGCCATTAGCCCCACTGCAGAGCCACCAAGCAGACGACCCATAAACCGGAGAACAATTATACCAAAGAAGTTCTCATACTGTTGCAAAAGTTCTAGAGCTCACAACAAATTTCCCAACCTGGGGATCCAACAAAGGTACTGAGAATTCCCAGGGAATTTGACTCTGAAGACCAGTGGGATTTGATTGCAGGACTCCCACAGGACTGGGGAAATGGATTCTTGGAGGGCACAAACAAAACCTTGTGCACACCAGGACCCAGGAGAAAGGACCCCACAAAAGACTGAGCCAGACTTGCCTATGAGTGTCCAGGAGTCTCCAGCAGAGGCGCGGGTTGACCGTGGCCTGCCACGGGCTCAGGGTCACTGAATACAACAGTCCTGGGAGCCATGCATGCTGGCATAAGCCCTTTTGAAGGAGGTTGCCATTACCCCTACCATAGTTTGACCTTGGGCCAAACTACTGAGAGAGAACACAGCCCCACCCATCAATAGAAAATTGGATTAAAGATTTACTGAGCATGGCCCCTCCCTCAGCCAGTCCCTCCCATCAGGAAGATTCCACAAACCTCTTATCCTTATCCATCAGAGAGCAGACAGAATGAAAACCACCATGAAAACCACCACAGTTACAGAAAACTAACCAAACTGATCACATGGATCACAGCCTTGTCTAACTCAATGAAACTATGAGCCATGCCATCGTGTAGGGCCACCCAAGATGGAGAGGTCATGGTGGAGAGTTCTGACAAAATGTGGATAGATATAATCCTTTGTTGGATGTTCTGTTTGCAAATATTTTGTCCCAGTCTATTTCTGGTCTGTAGCATATCCTTAAGAATCTTCCACAGAACAAAAGTTCTACATTTCTTATTAAGTCTAACATCATTTTCTCATTTATGTGTCATGCTTTTACTGTCAAGTCTAAGAGTTCTCTGTCTAGCCCATAGGTCTCAATTTTTCCTGAAAGCTTTGTAGTTTTACATTATGTATTTCTCTGTGATCCGTTTGAGTCCATTTTTATATGAAGTATGTGGTGTAGGTTGAGGTTTTCTGGGTTTTTTGCCTACGTATGCCTGTCCTATAGCTCTAGAACCATTTGTTGAAAAACTCTTATCCCATTGAATTGCTTTTACACCTTTGTCAAAAGTCATTTTGACGTATTCTTATGGGTCTATTTCTGGGTTTAAAATTGTGTCCCACGGTTCCATATGTCTGTTCCTTCCCTAATACCACACTCTCTTGATTACTGTAGCTATATATAGTAAGGTTTAATATTAAGTAGAGTGATGCTCTCTCACTTTATTCTTTTTCAATAAAGTTTTAGTTAATTTTGAGCTGTGCCTTTTGACATACGTTTTAGAGTCAGTCAAATTAATTGTATAAAAAAAATAAAAAAAAAAAAAAACCTTGGTGATATTTTGGTAGAAATTGCCTTAACCTATAGATCAGTTTGAGGAAAATTTTGTGATGCTAAGTCTTCCAATTCATAAATACATGTCTCTTCACTTCTTAAATATTCTTTGATTACCTTCATCAATAGTTTGTAGTTTATGGCTTACAGATCCTATGTTTGTTTTGTTAATACCTGTGTATTTACATTTCTTTGGGGGTAATTGTTAATGGTACATTATGTTTCAGTTTATATAGGTTCATTATTAATATATAGAAATTGTGAATGGTCTTTGCGTGTTGATTTCAAAAAGTTTTAAAAGGTAGCTTTTTACTACTGTATCCTTATTTCTGTTTTTTGTCTTAATCTTTAAGTGATCTGTAGAATTATCTTAGAGACAATTCTAAGACATTAGAGTTGTCTTAGTTACCCAATATGGCTAAGTAATTGCAAGCACTCCTTTGAAAGTGGTAGTATTATTTTTATCTTACAGTTTTTACACTGAGCCTAAGAACTTGTGAAGCTAGTACAAGGCAAAGATAGATTCAAATGCAGACTTGCACAGAGCTGTTCCAATATGCTATGCCATTTCAAGGTTACAACAAAAAAATTTTCAAGGGATTTACCTGCTGTATTTTGTGACAGGTTTTCCAAAAAATGACAACTTGACTAGAATTACTAGATGTTCTTCTACTTTCTTTCTGACTCTTCAGTTCAGTTCAGTTCAGTTGCTCAGTCGTGTCTGACTCTTTGCGACCTCATGAATTGCAGCACGCCAGGCCTCCCTGTCCATCACCAACTTCCAGAGTTTACCCAAACTCATGTCCATTGAGTTGGTGATGCCATCCAGCCATCTCATCCTCTGCCGTCCCCTTCTCCTCCTGCCCTCAATCTTTCCCAGCATCAGGGGCTTTTCAAATGAGTCAGCTCTTCACATCAGGTGGCCAAAGTATTGGAGTTTCAGCTTCAACATCAGTCCTACCAATGAATATTCAGGACTGATCTCCTTTAGGGTGGACTGGCTGGATCTCCTTGCCTCTTTAGACAGTGCACAAATACTTACTGGCATTTAGTGCACAGGGAAATTTGGGTTCCATTTCTCCTACTAAGTGCTTTTAAAAAAGTCTTTATTTTTGAAGTGTAAATATTTACCAGATCAACATTCATTTCTTTATTTCTTCAGTTAACTACTTATGAAGCAAGTACTGGATATGCAGAGACAAGTAACACAAAGTGTTTGCTTTTAATTTGCTACAGTCAGGTGAAGAAGACTGATAGGAAAACAGATAAATAGAGTAAAGGGTGGTAAGTGCTCTGATGGAAGTAAGCACATTTGCTACACAATAGTGTACTGCAGCTGGCACATAGCAGCTTATGGGAGAAAAATTGGAGGAATATTTACACCATGAATTGAAATTGACAAATTCTGACAGGGCTTTCCTTTTTCCTCCCTGTCTCCCTTCTTTCCCTCCTTTTTTGTCTTAGGGCATGTAGTTTACTAAAACACTACTATTACTGTTGACATAGAAAACAAGCTTATGGTTACCAAAGGAAAAGGGAGAGGAATAAATTAGAAGTTTGGGATTAAAATAAACACATTACTATAAATAAAATAGATAACCGACAAGGACCTAGAGTGTAGCACAGGAAACTAGTCAACATCTTACAATAATCTACAATGAAGAAGTTTCTAAAAAAGAATAGATATAGATTTAGATAGAGGTATATGGTTTTTCCTGTGGTCATGTATGGATGTGAGAGTTGGACTGTGAAGAAGGCTGAGCGCCAAAGAATTGATGCTTTTGAAGTGTGGTGTTGGAGAAGACTCTTGAGAGTCCCTTGGACTGCAAGGAGATCCAACCAGTCCATTCTGAAGGAGATCAGCCCTGGGATTTCTTTGGAAGGAATGATGCTAAAGCTGAAACTCCAGTACTTTGGCCACCTCATGCGAAGAATTGACTCATTGGAAAAGACTCTGATGCTGGGAGGGATTGGGGGCAGGAGGAGAAGGGGACAACAGAGGATGAGATGGTTAGATGGCATCACTGACTCAATGGATGTGAGTCTGAGTGAACTCTGGGAGTTGGTGATGGACAGGGAGGACTGGCGTGCTGCGATTCACGGGGTCACAAAGAGTTGGACACAACTGAGCGACTGAACTGAACTGAACTGTATATATGTATAATTGAATCGCTTTGCTATAAACCTGAAACTGACACATTGTAAATCAACTATATTTCAATAAAAATTTTAAAAATCAAAAAAGAATAAAATACTACTGTTGGTACAGGAGTAAAGGTATTAAGCCTAGAGCTTTATCCTCATTGCAACATGAGCTAATTCAGCATGTCATATCATAAGTTGTCACATGACCAGGTGTTTCCAGTGATTTAAGCAACAACCTTTCACGACATGGTGGCTGTTTCCCTTTTAGATGTGAGAGTGAGATTAAGTCTAAATCTCCTGTGGGTTCTTTTTCTTCCCAGAGAATATAAAGCAGCTAACATCACCATCAACGTATACCTCGTCAATGAACCTTGGCTCTTCTCACTGGCCTGGTGTTCCAGTATTCATTCAGTGACAACAGACAACATTCAGGTCCTGAAGGAGATCAATCACCCTTACTACTTCATGGTGAGCTGGTTGTCCAGATTGTCCTTCCAAGTCTGGTACAATAGGAGTCTCTGTCCCCCTCCCCACCCCTACCTAGCACACTGTGTGGTCTCTAGGTGAGCTACTTAAGAGCAGAGACTTATGTGACATTGAAGATGTGGCATTCCCGCTTCTCTCACCCAGCACCTTCTGTGATTTTTCAGGGAGAAATTATTATTAATGGTATAATAATCACTGTTTATTGAGTCCTCACCATGTGCCTTTCATGCATAATGTAATGCAGTGCTCTGGAGTTGAATTCAACCCACTAGGAGTATCACCATGGGGAATCTTAAACTTGAAGTTAAGATCCTTGACATTATCACATGAATGCAATATTCAGAATGAGGTCAGATTCCAGAGTTTTGTTACTGCAGCTCCACCTTCCTGAAGGTACAGTAACGACGACAGTGATACGAGGTGTGGTAAAGAAACCAAGAGAAAACTGTGTATCCTGAGTAAAAATGCTTTTGAAAAGGAGAGTGTGTATCCAGCTACTGCTTATGGTTAGAGGCATGGGGGCCTGAACATCTGGGTTACACTTCCAGATAAATCCCATCACTTATTATCTATGAAGGGAGCCCCAGTTAACCAGTTAAATGATACAGAGCTAATTTTTCTTATCAGTGTAGAGGTAGAATGAGATGACTGAGTCAGACACAATAGCCTACAGCAGAAAACTGCTGTGTGACCTCAGTCTTTTCTTGTCCCTGAATAAGATCTCACTCAGATTCCATAGTTTCTCTATAGTTCACTCTTAGATAATTTTTAAAGTTCTTTTTAATCACCAGAAAGCCTCAATTCAACATCAAATGTCTTGTCCAGAGTAATAACCCAAACTCTAAACTGCCTTAAACATCAAAGTTTTAGTCAGAGAAACCTAAATGAGAAGCTTACATATCTTGGGTTGCTTTCTCCATACCTCCAGCCTCACTGGTCCTTGTTTCTGACTTGATCAGGGTCAGGAGCAGGTATGAGGTGATCAGGGCCATGGGCACAATCTCATAGGGCCAGTACTGCATTGAGGCCCTATGGTGGAATTGTCGAACTGCTTACTCCTTCTTCCTTGGTGCCTTGGGCAGCATTCTTCAGATTACCCTCAAGGAAACCTTGGATGACAGGTCCCTTGGCATAGGTGAAGCCTCTCTACTTGCCTGTCTCCGTAATATCCTCCGTCATGTATATATTATACATTTTTCTAGCATTTTTGCTTTTAAAATTGGTTAAACTTATTCAGTATATAAAATTCAATCATTCTGAAGTACATAAGTTGGAAATCAATATACCCCTCCATAATCCTATCCCTCTAAACCAGTAATGTCTGAAAGTTGTCCCTTTGGGTATATTAAATAAAACTTTATTAAGTAAAACTTTTCAATTTAATATTTAAATTGATAATAAATTCATGTGATTCAAAATTCAGAGAGTGTAAAGGATGTTAAGTCAAAAGCTTGTTTCTACACCTGGCCTGGGCTTTTTTAAAGGACTCAAGGTCAGTTTGCTCAGGAAGGTAAGGCCTGTATCCATGGGCCTGCCTAAGCAACCCACACCCTGAGTTAGAATATACTGACTCAGATCTTGGCCCAACCCCTTACTGTGTGAACTTGGAAATGTTAGTTAACTTGTCCAGGCTTCAGTTTGTTATTTGTAAACTGGGGATTAAAGGTACTACAGTAGAAGCAAATTTTATCCAATATAATCCTGTCTGCTTAGCAGTCTGTTAATTCAAAAATTTTAGATGAGGAATTGTGAAATAAATGATATGTGGTCTGTTAGCATTTTACTATGTTGGAAAAACCTATCTAATACTTAGTGGCTTAAAACTGACAAATATTTCACATTCATTATGATGGTTGAGCACTTTCTCTGGTCCCAGTCACTGTGGCCGGGCTAGGTGACCTAGGATGGCCTCACCCATATGTCTAGGATTCTACCGGGATGACTGAGGCCTCTCTTCACTTAGTCACTCATCCTCGATGATGCCAACTTGCTCACGTTCACCTGGTGGCACTGGGTTCTCAGCAATGAGAGGTCAAGCCCCGTGCATGTGCCTTTTCCAAGATCTCCCAAGTGTGATGTTTGCTAATGTTCCACTGGCCAAAGATGATCACATGGTCAAGTCCAGATCTAAGGTGGGGGCAGAGGAGAGACACGCTTTACTTCTTGATGGGGAGGAACAACAAAGTCATATTCCATACAGGCCTGCATTTGGTGAGAAATATTGTGGTCGTTTTTATAAACAATCCACCACATACATAACTCATACATTTAAAAATACTTATTCACCTTTCGACAAAGACTCAAGGTCTTTCCTTTGAGGGCATTTCAGCTGATTGAATTCTGTATTCCCTTGCTTATATATACTCCAAAATGAACCAAGTATAATTTCTAAGTTTTGTTTCCTTTGGTTGTTATTCAGACACTAAGTCATGTCCAATTCTTAAAGTCATTGGGAGAATGAGATATCCACCCAGATTTTCATAATAATCCCACAACCCCTCGTCTCTTACTGTTTCACTCATACCTAATTCATTTGCAGTTTGTGTGTGTGTGTGTGTGTGTGTGTGTGTGTGTGTTTTAGGGCTGTGCTGGGTCTTCATTGCTTTGCAAGGGCTTTCTCTAGTTGCAGCAAGCAAGGGCCACTCTTCGTTGCAATGAGAAAGAAGGCTTCTCGTTTCAGTGGCTTTTCTTGCTGTGGAGCCTAGCACCGAGGGCACACAAGCTCAGCAGCTGCAGCTCTCGGGCCCTAGAGTGTGTGGGCTTCAGTAGTTGTGGCGTGTGGGCTTGGTAATTATGGCTTGTGGGCTCTAAAGCACGCACTCAGTAGTTGTGGTGCATGGTCTTGAGTTGTTCTTCAGTATGTGAAATCTCCCCAGAGCAAGGATTGAATGCTTGTCCCCTGCACTGAAGTGTGTGTGTGCTCAGTTCCCCAGTCGTGCGACCCTGTGAACTGTAGCCGGCCAGGCTCCTCTGTCCATGGCATTCTCCAGACAAGATTGCTGGAGCGGGTTGCCATTTCCTCCTCGAGAAGGTCTTCTCAACCCAGGGATTGAACCCACATCTTCTGCATCTCCTGCATTGGCAGGCGAATCCTTACTCACTGCACCACCAGGGAAATCCTGCAGTTTATTTTTTTAATAACCTTTCCTTTTATCATCAAGTATTTCTAAACATCGACTTAGTGTCCTTTGAAAATGCCATCTTTTTTTACTCAATTTTTACAGATCTGAGTAATATTTAATTATACTGCACAATCATAACAAGTACAGTTGTTATAAAGCCATATGGACAGTAAGAACAACTGATTCTTAGTGACTGTACAGCACACCCAACGAGCATCCTAGAACAGGCCAAGGCATTGGTCAGGTTCCCATAGGCATTGCTGCTGCTGCTAAGTTGCTTCAGTTGTGTCCAACTCTGTACAACCCCATAGATGGCAGCCCACCAGGCTCCTCTGTCCCTGGGATTCAGGCAAGTATTCAGGCAAGAATACTGGAGTGGGTTGCCATTTCCTTCTCCAATGTATGCATGCATGCTAAGTCGCTTCAGTCGTGTCCAACTCTGTGTGACCATATGGACAGCAGCCCACCAGGCTCCTCTGTCCACGGGATTCTCTAGGAAAGAATACTGGAGTGGGTTGCCATTTTCTTCTCCACCATAGGGCATTAGGAGCCTTAGATTAGTGGAACTTGGTTAAAAGCTTCTACTGTACCTGCCTATTAGATCTGTTCGAAGGATTGATGTGCAAATACCCTTAACATGCTTATAACACTTCCTTAGCTCCTATAAATGCTCATTAATGTTAGTTGTGCTCATCATTATCACAGTCATTTGTGTTATTGTTGTTAATATTATCATTACTAATCAGTCCAAGAAAAGACCTTGTGATTGGGTGGAAATGGCATAAGAAAGAAAAAATCATGTCAGACCCAGTACCATCAAGTAGTATTGGAGGTGAAATAATGAAAGTAGAAAGGGAAGACCAAACCAGGAAATGTAAAATCTCATGCAAGTGAAGCTAGAAGATGGAGCTTTGTGAAATGTGTGATTTATGCAAGGAGACTCAAGAAGTAGGCATGTTAGTCTTGGTTAAGAATTGTATTTGAGAATTGTTGAGACATGCTTCTTTGAAGTACAGTGATTTAGGGGAATGATTCCTAAATGCTGGTTCACAGACTGATTACTTGTTTCTGGAGGGCAGAAATTCTAATTCCTGAGTCTCTAATGAGGCCCAGGAACCTGTATTACTAAAATCTGATGCTCAGGTAGATTTAGATGCACAGCCAGGTTTGGAAAGCTGTGTCATGAGCACAGAGAGCACTGGAAGTCAAGAAACTTGGGCTTGTAGTCCTGGGTCCAGAATAGACTTGCTATGTGACATCTCTGGGACTCCCTCAGGCCTCAGTCAAGGGTCCAGGGAGATGAAGTGTGTGGAGTGTTTTAGCCCTTGTAGAGCCCTTGGCACATGTAAGAGGGGATTGTTAGGATAGCAGCAGGTACCCTCTGTGTTTGACACCAACTCGGGCAATCGTGGTTCCTCCCCCTGCTCTGCCCCTGCTCCATCCCTGGTTCAAGCAAGGGACTTGACCCACATGAGCTACAATCCCTTCCAGCTCCAAACTCCTATAACTGTGTTTTCTGTTTTGCAGACACCAGATTTCTATATGTTCATGTGGATTTTCTTGGATATTCTTTCTGCAGTTTTCATTGTTGCCATATTTTATTCTATTTGGTAAGCATTTATTTGTAATTTTAAATGATTTTTTTTCCAAAAATATAAATGGTTTTACAGAAATTTAAGAAAAAAACAGTTACATTCTTCCTGTAATCCCACATGGCAAATCCTCAGGGAGACGGGGTTTTATCATCCTAACCTCCCATTTCTTCTCATGCTGGCTGCAGGTCCTCACACCCCTTCTTCCTCCTCAACACGAGATCATATTCTAAGAATTAGGGCTCTCACTAAAGCTTAATCAAAACCTGTTAATACAGATCCCCCGTGGATCAGTTGGGAGAGGAGAGGGGTTGAAGACTGCTCAGAACAAGTGCCTCCACCTTCCCCTCCTTCCACAAGACGGGACATAGCAGGGTGCTGTGTGAAGGGCAAGCTCCCACTCCAGGAGCCTGGGTTTTAGTCCTGGCTTTTCCTTTGGTTGCTGGGTAACCCTGGGAAAATCACTGCCCCTTTCAAGACCATAGTCTTTTTATCTGTCAAAAAAAATGACATTTGAGAATTCTTGAGGGAAAATGCTACAAGATTATAAGGTTCAGGGTGGGGGAAGGGACATCTGGTAGAAGAATTTTAGCTAGAAGGGACCATGGTTCCTTAGACCTCATCATGCCCATCATTTCATTTGAGTTATCTTTTAAGGGGGGATGCTACAAACCCTCTGCCTAAGGTAGCATTTGACTGGGTAATGTTCTTTTCTATCCACTGCCTGTTATTATTGTCGCTTTGAAAGAGGTCTGTGAGGCTCATGAACACTCTGCTCCCTTCTAGGTTGAGAGAAAGCCAGAGTGAAAAAATCCTCCAAGGTATCACCAGTTACACAGGTAAAGTCAGAAGCCTAGCACCCTCCCATCTCTTCATCCCTACCCATTGCCTCCAGGAGGCAGGGCCTGCCTTTAATGTTCCTGACAAGAATTGAAGGAGTCTAAAAATCAGGGGGTGGGAACCAGTGAGAAGCTGGGAAAAATAGGCTGGGCACAGATACTAAGGGGCCCTTAACATCCAGATTCATTGTGGACTTTCTTCTCTTAAGCAGTGAGACTCCTTGGAAGATTTTTTAATGTGGTTATTTGCTCTCTTGTTCATATATTCACTCGTCACAATTATTATTGAGTACCCACTTTGTGTCAGGCTCTGTGAGAAAGACTGAAGTACCTGAAAGCTCTCTGTGGAGGGCGGCTCAAGAGAACAGAGCTCTGGCCCACAGAGAACCAGTGAGGAAGCAGGCAAAGGCATAGCAGTTGACATCTTCGGTTCAGGCATCTAGGACCAGGACAGGGAAGCTGCCATGCTCATCGGGGCTGAATCTGCTTTTTGTGGCTCCAGTTGTGATTATGTTGGAAGTCAGAAGGAGAAAATTGCTGAGATCCTGGAATTCTGGACTAGAGTCTAGGCTCTGCATATAAACAATCAGGAAATGACAAATGAGTTTCAACAAGGGAGCAATAGGCTTAAACTTCTGGGTAAAAGGATAGAATAGCAAAATAATGTATTATTCAGCAAAATAACTCAGGACTGAGTGAGATAGGTCCAGTAAGGGAAGAGAAGCTAGAGTTTATTATTTAGGAGGTTGTGGAGATTTAGGAGGTTGTGGAGATAGTCACATAGTGAGTTACTGGTTTGGAAGCCAATGCAATGTCAGAGAGAAAACCAGTTAGGAGGCAGTTCATAATACACTTTCCTCTCATAGCTCTTGAAGCCTTAAGTAAAGTTGGTACAGTCACAAAATCATGAATTAATTTAACTTCTTGTGGACAGTGGTAAAGATCTTGAGATGCTGTGTACCAGCTGGCAGTGTTCAACACATACATTACTTAGAGTTGCAGGAATGGGTCCATAGAGACCATTGAAAAATAAATTCAGAACTTTGAAGAGCAGTGGTCTTTCCTACTATAAAATTGAATGTTTTAACCAAAATGACTCAAATTTCTTAAGATATAGAGTGATCTCCAGTGACTCTGTTTTATGGATTTTAAAAAAATCACTCTGCTGGCTATTAAGACGACTGAAGGCTGTGTTCCAGCTGCCTTATGATTTTTAGTAGTTTATTAGTAAACTAGGGCTTCCAAAATGAAGTACCAAGGACTGGGTGCCTTAAACAACAGACGTTTATTTTTCTCACAGTTCTGAATTATGGTTTACCTTAGTGTATGTGAGTGTATTTATCTGCTTAAGGTTTGCTAAATTTCTTAGATCAGTAAGTAAATAAATGTTCTGTCTGTATTTTTTAAAATATTTTTCTCCCACTACTCTCTTTCTGGGATTCCTGGTACCATTTATTTTTATTTTTAACCTATTAAATTTTTTTTCTTTTGACTGCATTGGGTCATAGCCGTAGCACATGTGATCTTTAGCTTTGCCCTGCAAACTCTTAGTTGTGGCGTGTCAGATCTAGTTCCCTGCCCAGGGAGTGAACCTGGACCCCATGCATTGGCAGTGGGGAGTCTTAGCCACTGGACCACCAGGGAAGTCCTTTATCCTATTTAATTTTTATGCTTCTTTTTGGATATATTCTATTACTATATGGTTAGTTTTTAACTGCTGTGTAAAAAATTACCAGAAACCTAGCAGCTCAAAACAACACAAATCTATCATCCTACAGTTTATGTGGACTAGGAGTCCAGGCATTGTTTTGCTGGGTCCTCTGCATAAAGTCTCAACAGGATAACATCAAGATGTTGGCCTGGACTGTAATCTCATCTGAGACACAGAGTCCTCTTCCAAGTTCACTGGTCATTGGCAGAATTTAGTTCTTTAAAATTACAAATATAAAGCCATCCATGTTGTCTTAATCATTCTTGAAAGAGTTTTGCTCTAAGAGCCTAGAGACTACCTTCAGGTCCTAGTTCTAAGGCTTTCTCACAACATAGCATCTTACTTCTTCAAAGCCAGCAGGAGAATATCTATTGTAACAGGTGGATTGAGAAGAACAAAGGAAACAAAACAATACACAAAACAAATAGAAAACAAGTTGAAACATGTCATACATTCGACCATTTTGTTAATTACATAAATACAAATGAACCAAATTCTCAAAACCAGGAGTAGCAAATGTCAGACTGGATAGAAGAAAGGAGGACCCAAACATACGCTGTCTAGAAAAGAAATACTTAAAATATAAAAACACAAATGAAGTAAAACAAAAAGGATGGAAAATAATATGCCATGTAAAAATAAGCATAAGAAATAATATCTGAAAACTTCAAAACATGGAGCATTACTAGAAATAAAGATTTCATAATGATAAACAGTTGCTATATCAGGAAGACACTGTAAATTATATACTTAAGAGCTAAGCCTCAAAACACATTAAATAAGAAACGGAAAGAATTCACACTCAGAGATTTTAAGATTCTTCTCCCATCACCTGAAAGAACGACGCACAAAAAATAAAATAAGAAAGGATATCTGAATACTTTCAGAGAACCTGACAGAAAATATTATAATTTTTGTATTTTCTATCAGTTTTCTAATTGACAGAAAATATTACGTTCAACAACTGCAGAATAACAACATTTTCAAACGTACATGGCATATTTACCAAAATAGACCACACATCAAGTCATAAAACAAATCTAGAAGAGATTGCTGATTTACCTCATACATGGACACAGAGAATTAAGCAAAATGAGGGGACAGAGAAATATGTTCCAAACAAAAGAACAAGACCAAACCTCAGAAAAGGAACTAAATGAAATAGGGATACGCAATCTACCTGCTAAAGAGTTAAAATTAATGGTCATAAATGTGATCACTGATCTTGGGGGGAAAGATGGAAGAACAATACAAACTTCAACAGAAAGATAGAAAGTATAAGAAAGTACCAAACAGTAGTTATAACTGAACTGAAAAATACATTAGAAGGGTTCAAAAGCAGAATGGATGAGGTAAAAGAATGCATCTGTAAGCTGGAAGACAAAATAAATGTAACTCACCCAAACAGAGCAGAAAAATGAAAAAAGAATTTTAACGTGATGAGACATTTGAGACCACATCAAGTATAATAATATTCACATTATAGGGCTTCTAGAAGGAGAATAGACAGAGAAAGGGCCAGAAAAATTAAATGAAGAAAAAGTGGATGAACACTTTCCTAATATGGGGAAGAAAGCAGATATCCAGATCCAAGAAGCCCAGAAAGTTCCAAATAAGATGAACCCAAAAAGACACACACCAAGACATATTACAATTAAAATGGTAAGGGGGAGGGGAGGGAGGGGAGACATAATTATGACTCCTCATAATTATGAGGGGAGACATAATTGTGTCATTGTATGGTAGAAACCAATACAACATTGTAAAGCAGTTATTCTCCAATTAAAAATAAATTTTTTAAAAAAGGAAATAATACAAACATTCAACCATAGTACAGTATGAGTATTCTCTTAGTGATGAAATACAATGTATC
The DNA here is from genome assembly GCF_000754665.1 of Bison bison bison. Lineage (NCBI taxonomy): Eukaryota > Metazoa > Chordata > Mammalia > Artiodactyla > Bovidae > Bison > Bison bison. Next base: position 300,466 of record NW_011495081.1, on the reverse strand, counting down.
CATTAAAAAATATTAAACTTCCACATTCATACTCATTATGAGTCTAAGGGTCAGGGTACAGAAATGTGTTTGTGTATATATTGTATGTGTGTATATATATGATTTTACTAAATAGTCTTTTTTTAAAAAGGTAAAGATAAAGAGAAATCCTAAAAGGAGCAAGCAAAAACCAGCTTGTTACACACAAGGGAAATCCCAAAAATCTATCAGCAAATATTTTAAGCAGAAAATATACAGGCCAGAAAGACAGGTATGATATATTCAGAGTCCTGAAAAGAAAAAAATGTCCAACCAAGAATTATCTACCCAGCAAGAGTTGAAGAGGAGCGATCAAGAGTTTCCCAGATAAACAAAAGCTAGGCAAGTTTCATCACCACTATGCCAGTTCTGTAAGAAATGTTAAAGGGACTTCTTTAAGCTGAAAAGAAATAGCACTAATTGATAAGAGAACATGCAAAAGTACAAATCTCACTGGAAAATGTACATATATAATAAAGGTAATATATGGATCACTTATATGAAGATTAAAAAACAAAAGTAGTAGAAATTACTGAAATTACAGTAATTAGTTATGGGTGCCAAAAAAAAAATACGTTAACTGTGTCATCAGTAAATTTCAAAAGATCAAAATCCCACACTGTTCTGTGACCACAAAAGAAATTAAATTACAAACAAATATCTAGATAATCCTAAATACTGAAAATTAATATATTTCTTAATATTTCATTAATCAAGGGGTTAGTCTCAAGGGAAATTGGAAAGTATTTTTAAAGGATAACGCATATACAACAGCAAAATTTGTGGAGTACAATTTAAAGTCTAACTTAGAGGGAAATTTGCAACTTTACATGTTAGAAGGTAGATTGTTAAGGTAGACATTTAATCAATATTTAAACAATCTAAAAAAGTAAATTTTTCTCTAAGTGAAGGACATAATAAAAATAGGAGCAATGAAATAGAAAAGATAAAACAATAGAGAAATTTTTTTATTTATTTTTAATAGGAGGATAATTGCTTTACAATATTGTGTTGGTTTCTGCCATACATCAACATGAATCAGCCGTAGGTATACATATGTCCTCTCCCTCTTGAACCTCCCTCCCACCCCATCCCACCCCTCTAGGCTGTCACAGTTTGAGCTCCCTGTATCACACAGAAAATTCCTACCAGGTGTCGGTTTAATACATGGTGATACATATGTTTACATGCTACTCTCCACTTGTCACACCACCCCCTTCCACCACTGTGTCCACAAGTCTGCTTTCTATGTCTGAGTCTCCAAAACAATAGAGAAATTTTTTTTAAGTGAAAAGCTAGTTCTTAGGAAAGATAAATAAAATTGATTGATTCTTAGTAAAATGAATGAGGGAGAAAATTTGATTGCCTGTATGGGTGAATGATTAATGAAAGAGGGACTATCTCCAAATCCTAAAAATATAAAGGAAAATTATAGACATTTTAAGCCATTAATTTTGACAATTTAAATGAAGTAAACAAATTCCTTGAAATGTACAACTTACCAGAACTGAGAGAAGTAAAAATAGAAATTTGTAATAACCCACTGTCTATCAGAATCAAATCTGTGTATCAAAAACATAGCACAAAGAAAAGTCCAGACCCAACAAGTTTCACTGGTCAATCAAATATTTAAAAATAATACCAATTTTATACCAACTCAGAAAAAGAAAGCAAAGGAACATTTCCTAGCTGATTCTTTGAGGCCAGCAATAATCTTACATAAAAGATATCTAACAAAGATAGTATAAGAACTAAATTTATAGATCAGTGTCTTTCATGAACTTAGACATAAAAATCCTGGACAAAACATTAAAAGATTGAATCCATCAATATAAAAGAGGGTAAACCATCTGGAGCAAGTAAGAATTATACCAGCAGTACAAGATGAATATGTCATTTGAAAATTAATCAAATTAATCTACTATATTAACAAAAACATAACTGACAAAATTTAACAACTGTTTATGATCAAAGCTCTGAGTAAGCTAGGACTAGAATGAAACTTCCTCAATCTAATGAGAGATATTTATTCAAAAACCTCCAGCCAATATCATTTTTAACAGTGAAACAGTATTTTCCCTCTAAGATCAGAAATAAGGCAAGGATATCTGCCATTTCTGTTTGGCATTGTACTAGAGATCCTAGCCAGTTTAGTAAGATAAGCAACAGGCATAAAGGAAGAAGTAAAACTCCTGATATGATTATTTACTTTAAAAAATTCTATATTCCTCTAAACCTACTAGAACCAGAAACTTAAGCAATACCTCAAGACACAAGGTCAGTATACAAAAAAATCAACTGTATGTTGATACATTATCAGTTAAAAGTTGTAAACTTTAAAAATTGAAATAGCATCATTTAAAACAGCATAAAAACATAAATAGGAATTTTAGGAAGATACTGTAAGCCCTCACAAAGAAGATAAATGATTGGTCACTGAAAACTACGAAAGTTTAGTGAGAAAAAGAAGACCCAGATAAATGGAGAAACATAACACATTCATGCATTTGAAAACCTAATATCATAGATATTGGATGTCATGGAATTGAATTATAAATTCAAGTGCAATAAAAGTCCTCTTTGCCTGTGAGGTTGACAAAAAAATGAAACTCATGCGTGCACCTGTTTCTCAAGACTGAAATTACACTCAGGGCAAAAGTAACTGAATTCTGGGCTTGCTTTTTAGGATTTTCACTCTCTCCTAGATTTCAGTTCCACTGTTCCTCATTATATAGTAAATCATTATATAAATTTAAGATGTGTCCTTGGTTTTGTACATTATCCAGTTTTTAATTTGTCTTTCATAAGAATCTGTTTCCTAGCTGCATTACTATAAAAAGTCTCCATTGTCTATTTTTTTCTATCATTCAGTTAGAAAAAAAGCTGTATTTTGAGCAATTACTGTGTGACAGACACTCCTGAGCACTGTATATGGGGTGACAAGCAAGACAGAGTCTCTGTCCTTAAAAAGCTCCCATTTTAATGGAGAATGTCTTCGTTTTTCTATTCAAACTGCTTTGGAAGGAGTGGTTATAAAATGCACAAACTTTAAGCACATATTGATCTCTGCCTTCTGACAGCTCCCATGGAGTTAGAACCTCAGACAATAGACTTAAACTCCAGCACCTTGATGAATAGAGGACCATAGCAAAGTCTTCCCAAAGCCTGGGTAGGGAGAGAAATAGGGGGAAAGAATCTGAAATGGTAAGAGAGGGGCTGACGTTTTAAAGATGACTAGGATTTTGCCATGTGACCAGCAAAGGTTGGAGAAGTGACTTTGGAGGAAACTATGTTGTTTTCTATCCCACAGAAACTCCAAGTGTAAGAAGTCTCCACGAAGAAGTTTTGAGAGTTGAAGAAACTCGCTAGATTTAACCAAAAGCAAAAGGGAACATCCAGGCTCTAAATCCATTATACCAGAGGCTCTCAAGGAAACCACTAAACCAACCATGCATCCCAAGGATGATGTTAGACAACCTGTGGCCACATAGCTGGTCTCTGAACCCATCCAAGCACCCATTTCAGGGGCCAACAGAGAGGCCACCCTCCAAACTGCAAACTGCATTGCCTACCATGAAGGCAAATGAACCAACAATTCCCTCCATGGAAGACCCTCCTCCTGAAACATAACCTGAACACCACCACCCCCATTGACTCCTCCCAATAATCCTCTTTTACGATGGTTTCTACCACATCCAGAATGTTCTTCTCCTTTGGGCTGTCTTCAAAGAAGAATTAGCCACAACTTGCCGCCTCCTCCTTCTTCTTCCTCTCTGGGCCCAGGGTGAACTGATGGTAGAGAGAGGTCAAGAAAGAAGTGCAGAAGAGCCAGGGAGGCTCTCAGGAAAACCATTTCTGGTCTCGCCTTCCATCTCCAAGTGATGAGCAAAGGGAAAACCATGTGATTCTGGAGGTGGAGCTGGTTGCTCTCCGGGTGAGAGAGGATTTGTCTCATCCTGACCCTTCATAATATTCCCCGCTAAAGGAGTGGCTGTGGTGAACATCAGCATGTAAATAAAGGCAACTTCTCAGGAACTCAGAAGGTAATTGATACACTCTTTGCACCTCTCTGTGGCCACTCAGACTGACAAAGACTAGGGGATGAATGCCAAAATGATGCCATCCAGAGAAGGAGGAGTAGTGTGGGGCATGAGTCAGGGGCAAAGATCTCACCCCACACACATATCCTGTCATACAGTGTGCCTGGGGTGCTTCCTCATAGCTGGTCACTGGCTGATTCCCCACTGGGGTGATGGGCATAACCCACTGGCCTTTGGCCATCAAGGGAAACTAGATCTGAAATCCCAGTGTTAGAAACAGCAAGTCGCATTCCACCAGTGTGACCATCACCTATTCATGCTCCTTCTCCGGGCCTCATGTTCCCATGTATACTGTGATGGGCAGGGGCAGACACCACAGTACGTTCCCTGTGGCTCTGGTTTATCCTGGGCTGACGGTGGAGTCCTGTAAACATCGATGGGGGAGGGCTGCCTCAGACAGCCGCACTGTCATCCCAGAAAACAGGGCTGTCTGGTTTGGGGCCTCCATTTCAACAACAGCCCCTCCACCTCCCACACAGGCATCTGGAGAGAAGAGTAATAGCACTTCCTGTGGAGTGGTTTGTCACCTACATGCAGGTGACCCCAGACCCTTCAGTGTTTGAGGGCAAATGAGCTGGGCTGGCCAGGCTGAATATCAGGGGTCTAGAGGACAGATCACTAACATGCCAGTGGCTAGAGGATTCTCCCCCGTCACTTCTCTAGGCTCTCATCCCAGCCACAGCCCAGAGGGATGCCCCACCTCTACATCACACCTTCCCCGTCTGAAGCTCTCACCCCTAGACCTGCCCAGGTCATGTCCAAACTTGATTGTTCCATCCTAGTCACAAAGTAATATTTTACAGACACCCACTGGACGTAAGGATTAACCCAAGGCAGCATGGTTTCTGGGGTTCTTGGAGGTTTCTTAATGGACCAAGGAGACATTTCTGGCAGGATACAAGGGCCACTCTGGATTCACTGGCCCAGAAGCTGGTCCCCGCTCTGGATCTCCAGCCAACCACAATTAGGTCTCCACCTCCCAGGCTGACATCCGTCATTTTCCTTCAACCTACCCCAGGCCCAGCCTGTCCCTTGAAGCCCCTTTTAGCACACTATGGGCTCAGGCACCCCAACCCCCAAACCCAGACAGTTTGATCCTGCACACACAGACCACAGAGAGAGTTATATAGACCACTACCCCACAGATCCCTGTTCCTGGCCCCACACACTGCCCCCTCCCACTTCCCCCAGCAAAGACACTACCAGACCAGAAGATAAAACACAGGCTTTATGCCTGAGATCATCAGGGGAGATTTACAGCAGCTCAGCACTCACACTGTAATATTTAGAAGCAGTCTGTCTCCCTCATCCCAGCTGAGGCTCCCGGACTTAGGGGTATTAAGCCAGTTCCTTAGGTTTCAGGATAATCTGTTTGGTTGTTCCCAGCATAGAGAACTAGATCATCCTGTTGGTTACATTTCCGGGCCATGACCTCAAAAGAGGTCACATGGTAGGGCTAGTATGAGTTAAGAATGACATCTGAGGAGCACAGGCTTTTACAACTGGGATTGTCACAGCAAGCCAGGACTAGAACCAACCAGGTGCTTCAGGCTGGATGGAGGGAGTTCTACATCCCAGCAAGGTCACCTCACTGGAAGAAGGATCAGAGGCCACATTGGTGCAGTCAGTGGTGGCCAGCTGGTTCAGCCTCCCTGCCTGGATAGCCAAGGTCTTCCCCTGGATGCAGAGGTAGCTGATGGTCCTGAGCCAACTGCTTCCTTGAGAGTAGGCACAGGGCCAGAGCAACAGGGCCACTGTTCACTTGCCACTCCTGGAGCCCCGCTGTTTGCTCATGGCCGTAAGCATCTGGCTAATATAGGAAGTCAGGAGGTCATCCATCTTGTAGCCCTGGAAAGAGCAGCAAGAAGATAAAACAGAGCACCAAGTAGGACACAGCCACCCACTCTTACCCAGAACACAGCACCCAGGAAACTGCAGGGGACAGAAACCTGGACAAAGGCAAATCCTGCCCCACTCTGGGCTCAGCCACACAGCTGAAGGTATGGATTCATCCAGCCAGATATCTAGGGTTCTAAGTTATTGTGATCCCACATTAAGGTGCTAGTTTGTGGGTTGCTCAAATCCCTACTAAGAATAAACATTGGATAAGAGGTTGGAATGTCATACTTCATTGTTTGGATATGTGAAGAATGGTATTAGGACTAGGATTGAAAAGATTAGGGCTAGTACTTCTAGTTAACTGGGGATTGATGAGTTAGTTGTTCATAGGATATGCAAGTACAAAACACCACTCTGGTTAAATGTGTGGTGGTGTATTGAGAGGATTTACCAAGGTATAATTGTTGGGATCTCTTAATAAATCAGGTGAAAAAAGAACTAATACTATTGGAAAATAGGACTAATACCAATTCTAGAACTAGTAAAAAAGACACCTAGGATGTCTTTAATTATATAGTAGGAACAAAATGGGATTTTACCTATATCAGATGATTTCTGTGGGAGTATTAGCTCCTGTTTCATGAAACATTAGTAGATGGACAGCAGCTACTGCTGCAATGATAAATGGAAGAGTGACGTGGAAAGTGAAGAATTGTGTAAGAGTTGCTTTATCTACAGAAAAACCGCCTCAGATCCATTGAGCAAGGTTTATACTGACGTATGAGATTGCTGAGAGAAGGTTGGAAATAACTGTTGCCCCCCAAAATGGTATTTGTCGTCAGGGTAGTATAAAACCTATAAATGTTGTGGCTATAACTGTAAATAACAGGATAACTCCAATGTTTTCATGTTTCTAGAAAACTGTAGGATCCATTATAAAGATTGCATCCTATAGGGATAAATAGGCAGATAAAGAATACAGAAGCTCTGTTTGCATGTATGGATTGAACAATTCATCTGTAATTTACATCTCAGCAGATATGTGTAACTAATGAGAAGGCGGTTATCGTCTGATATGTAGTGCATTGCTAGAAACAAAGCTGTTAAGATTTGTAAAACTAAACAAATACCTTTTAGGAACCAAAACTTCATCATGATGAAATGTTGGATGGAGCTGGAAGATCAGTGAAAGCATTGTTAATAATTTTTATTAATGGGCATAATTTTTCAGTGTTGGTCATTAGTGCTCTTGTAGTTGAATAATAATGAGTTTTCATGTCAATGGCCATGGTTAGATTCCATGTAAGAATAATGATAGCATACATTGTATTTTAAGTACTATTTTTGTAATTAGTTTTGTGGGAAGTTTTCTTCAAAATCTTCATGGTCGGTTTGAGTTGATTGTGGGTGGTAATGTTAGAATTGTGTTGAATTTTCATGGATTTTTGGGGGGATTAATAGTGTTTGGATTTACTTGTGGTTGTTGTTCAGTCACCAAGTCACATCCAGCTATTTGCAACCCTATGGACTGCAGCATGCCAGGCCTTCCTGTACCTCACCATCTCCTGGAGGTTGCCCAAATTCATGTCCATTGAATAACTGATGCCATCCAACCATCTCATCATCTGTTTCCCTCTTCTCCTGCCCTCAGTCTTTCCCAGAATCGGGGTCTTTTCCAGTCTCTCAGCTGCTTGAATACTTTTTATACGGACTTTTGCCAGCAAAGTGATGTCTTTGCTTTTTAATACACTGTCTAGGTTTGTCATAGCTTTGGATTTATTTAGGGGAGATGTTAGTGGTGTTCGGGAGTTCCTGGTGGCTCAGACAGTAAAGAATCCACCTGTAATGCAGGAGACCTGGGTTCGATCCCTGGGTTGGGAAGATCCCCTAGAGGGAGGGGCATGGCAACCAACTCCAGTATTCTTGCCTGGAGAATCCCCATGAACAGAAGAACCTGGCAGGCTACAGTCCATGGGGTTGCAAAGAGTCAGACACGACAGAGCAACTAAGCACAGCATTAGTGGTGTTTGGTTATACAACAGCTATGGCTTCTGAGCAGTATCCTGAAGTTTGGATCTCCAATAAGACTGTATTAGGAGCATTTTTTTCAGATTTAATAACAGAGTTTTCAGTGGTATTTTATGTTTTAAAAGATGAGGAAGTGGAGGTTGTGTTTTAAGTTTAATGGTTTGGGAGATTGGGTAATTCATGATGCAGGTGATTCTGAGTTTTTTTAGTGAAGAGGCTATGGGGACTGTAGCACTATATAGCTGTGGTACTTGATTAGTGATTATTACTGGTTGATCATTGCGTATTGGTGTTGTGGTTATTACGGAAACTACTCGTGGTAATTAAATAGAATTATGTTTAGGAGGAGGGTGATGAGGAATGAGGAAATATACCTTGATTAGATCTTTTTGGTCTGATACTAATGTAGAGATATTTATCTGAATAAGGGAAGTAATTTTTGGTAAAATATTTTCTAATCAACAGGCTGATTTGTGGTTTGTTGATAGATTTAAGTAGGGTGATAAACAGTGTATAATAATACTTTCCCTCTTAGGGAAAATACCCTAAGGGTTTGGAAAGTCTGAATATATTTGAAGAGTAAACTTTAAATTCTGTGTGTTATTATTAATTTCAAGTGCTAAGGTAAAACCTAGAATGGTTATGGCAAGGGAAGTTGGTTTTAGGTAATAAGGTATAGTTATTTGAGGGATTGTTGTTGGGGGGGTATTGTTGAAAATAAATAATAAAAGCGTATGAGATAATGGATACTGTCACTCTTATTGGCTGATATTTGTTATGATTGGTATTAATATAATGTAACTCATGTGAAAGGAAAATTTATTACTTTTATTTGTAGTTGCACCAATTTTTTGGTTCCTAAGACCAATGGATAACTACTATCCTTTAAAAGTTTGAAAAAGTCATGTTACATGGTATTTTTACCATAAATGCATGCTAGTCATGTGAAGACGTTAGATCAAGAATCAGATATTGCTGACAGCAGTTCTTACATACTTTCTTGGTAAATAAGGCTAAATCTTCTGTCTCTAGATTCACAAACTAGTATTTTTTAAAACTATATTTACAGTACAAGGGGCCTAAAATGACTTGGGGATTTAGTGGTAGAAGTAGAGAGGTAAAATATGAAGTGTTAATGAGGGCATTTTCTTGTGTAGAAGATTGTAAGATGTTACTAATGTGATGTGTGTATTTGCCTTGTTATATTATGATTAGTATGTATATGGAGTATAAGGCAGGAATTACTGTATTAATTCCTATTAGAGTAATGGTAATAGTTGATCATGAGAAGGATGCTATTACTACAAATAGCCCTCCAATCAGACTAATGGCTGGGGTAGAGGTAAATTTATAAGACTAGCAACCTTAGGCCTCAGGCTAAGGTTATTGTTTGGCTGTGAATTTGTTCATAACGTGAATTTGTTAAGTGGAATCATATGGATGATGTGAAGCCATGGGCAATTATTAGAGTGGTAGCTCCTGTATAACTTCAAGGTGTTTGGATAAGAATAGCTACAATAACAAGTGCCAGGTGGCTGATGGAAGAATATGCGATGAGTGATTTTGATCTGTTTGATATAAGCAAATTGAACTGGTTATAGTTATAGGGATAATATGAGAAAAGGATATACTGTAAAATCTGTTAGTGGATTTAGTGTTGTTACAATTCATAATACGCCATGCTGCTGCTACTGCTAAGTCACTTCAGTCGTGTCCGACTCTGTGCGACCCCATAGACGGCAGCCCACCAGGCTCCCCTGTCCCTGGGATTCTCCAGGCAAGAACACTGGAGTGGGCTGCCATTTCCTTCTCCAATGCGTGAAAGTGGAAAGTGAAAGTGAAGTCGCTCAGTCGTGTCTGACTCTTAGCAACCTCATGGACTGCAGCCTACCAGGCTCCTGCGTCCATGGGATTTTCCAGGCAAGAGTACTGGAGTGGGGTGCCATCGCCTTCTCCGATAATATGCCATAACCGCCAAGTTTTAGTGATATGGCTGTAAGTACTACAGAACCTGCGATGGGGGCTTCTACACGTGCTTTGGGCAATCAAAGATGAAGGCCTTAGAGTGGTATTTTTACCATAAATGCATGCTAGTCATGTGAAGACTTTAGATCAAGAATCAGATATTGCTTGAGTTCAGTAGTGAAGTGTTAAGAAATTTAGGGAGCCTGTAACATTTTGGATATAGTGAGAGAGCTCCTACTAAGTGTATAGAATAAAACATAAAGGCCTGCATTAAGGTGTTCTGTTTGATTACCTCATCAGATGATGGTAAGTGTTAGGACTATTATTGCCTCAAATAGAATGTAGTGTACAATTAACTCTAAAGCAATAAATGCTATGATTATGGTCACTCCCACAGGTAGGGATTTCTGAAGGCTGTACCAGCTGAGCTCAGTCCAGGAGGCCTCATTGCTAACAGCTCTGCTGTTGACCTCAGTGGCCAAAGGTTCAATCTCTAAATATTAAAGGCACTGGGACATAGTTACTGAGTGGGCAGTCTGTTTCTCATCTCTAGATTAATAAGCCCATTCCCCAGACCTAATCTGACCTGACCTTAGCCCCAACCTGACCCTTGATCCTGACTGCAGACCAGACGGCACACTCCTCCTGTTTGTTGCAGGGACTGGGAGGATGAGGGAAGGCAGGGCTGGGGAGCACCCCAGGCCTGGAAGGAAGAGTTCTCACCAGTGACGTCTCACAGAGGAGTTTGCTCCCACGCACCAGGTTCCCAATGGTGATGTGGAAGTAGGTGTTGCCGCTGCTCCAGTTGGAGATCTTGGTGAAGGGGTGAGTGGTCAGGATGTCCTAGGGGAGCAGAGAGAATCTGGGGCTGCACATCTGGACCATCTGACCTCACTCCCCTCAGCTCCAGCCCACAGACACCACCCACACAAAGGACCTCGGGCCCTCAGACAAGGCAAGGAGCAAGAGGGTAGAGGCCAGCTGTGCCATGGAGCTGCTGTGGGAGGCAGGCCTTGGTTGGGACCAGCTAGTGGGACAACCAAGGAAGCCCAGGGGGTTGTCACATGTGTGGGGCTGGAATTGGAGATTTTAAGAGGATGAGGAAACTGAAACTGAATTCCCAGGTGAGATGATCCAGTGGAGTTGAAGGAGGGAGACAGAAAGACACAGCCTTGCAGAACACAGTGTATGCACTGGGTAGAGAAGCAGCCCAGGGAAGTGCCTGAGAGGGAGACCAAGGGAGAGGCAAGGAAAGCCAGGTGAGTGGGCCCGTGGATCCAAGAGGAAGGTGGTGGTCATTGCCCCCTTCGCCAGCAGCCCCAGTTGTGCTCTCCTGTGTCAGTGGTAGGACCTGCTCAGCCCACACATCTGAGCATCAGTCACCCCAGCACAGCCTGCCACCTGACCAACTGTGGACAGAGAGCATTCTGGAGAGGGGAAGGGGTTGGTAGTGTCTGATGATACTGGAGGACCAAGCACTAAAGAGTTGAATGGATTTCATAGTGAGGACTTCGTTAGTAACTCAGAGCACTTTTGATGGAGAGATGAGAGGTAAGGAAGTAGACACAGCAATCATGGACAGCCTCTCAGGACATGTGGCCAGGAGGGTAGATGAAGTGAGGATATTGGTAGCTGACAGAGTGTCTTGAAGTTTGGTTCTGGTGTCCTTTGTTAGAAGTACAGACAGAAAATCCCCCCTTACCTGCTCTTCCCTGTCACTGCTCACCTTGGTTCTGGGATCAATGAGGCTGACCCCATACTTATTGATGGCAATTAAGAGGATCTCAGGAAAGTTTGGCTCTGTAGTTTGCTAGTTTAAAAAAAAAAAATCAGATGGGGAACCCAGAGCAGGAAATGTTTTGTACATTTGGGGAGAAATAAAGCTGCCCCCAGCTGGGCTTAAGTCTGCCTCTCCCCCCACAACCTCAAGTTTCTCCCTCTTCTGGATCCTCAGCTCTACCCTGAATCCTTTCATGGGTCCCCAGCAACTGGCAAGAGTTTCATCCCTTCTGTCCTCTTCTCTAGGAGTCCCTGAGGTCTCTCTCTCTCTCAGCTCTAAAGTCTCTCATCTTTAAAAGACCTCTCTGAACCCTATACTTGCCTCCAGATGCACTTGCCTACCTCTCTTTCTTGCACAGCCAAGCTGTGTCAAAGGGCCCCCGTCCCAGGTGTGTAGTGAGGCCACCACTCCTCTCCATTCTGACCTGTCCCCTCACGCCTCATGCCCATCTCCTCGTGCCAGTCTCTTCTCCACTCTCCTGCCTCTGGTCCCATCAACCCTGTTCAAAACCCTCCAGGGCTGGGCACCATCTTCAGGAGGAAACCTACCTGCCTCTCACCGCAGTCTGCTCGCCTCACACCTCATGCCCATCCACACTCATCCACTTGCGTTTCCTGCCCATGCCCGAGCTCTCACACTTCTGGGTCTTTGCTCAGGCCAGACTGTCTGCCAGGAACACTGCCCCCAGGGTCTCCCTGGAAAGCTCAGGTGCTGCCTCTCCCAGGAAGCCTTCTCAGCCTTCACCGTGTGGTTGGGCCTCCCAGGCTCTGCCACCTCCATGAGGGCTCCCCACTGCCAGCACAGATCATCCTCTGTTACTCTGACCTCTGTACACATCTGCCTCCCCTGCCAGGCGAGGTGCTGGCCCCTCAGTGTCCTAGGACTGAGCCCAGGGCCCAGTACTTAGCTGAGACACCTAGCTGGGACAAAGCTGAGGGTCGTTTCCTCCTTTCAGTCCCAGGCAGGTGGCAGAGACCATTGTAGTCTCCCCAAGTCATGGGGAGGAGTCCTGGTAACATGTGGTTCCCCTCCCCATCTCTGAGAATCACCCACCCACAGCATACCTTCACCTCAAAGAAGGCTGAGCCGAAGGTGGGCCACTTGAAGATGAGCTTCAGGAAAGCCAGCTTGGCCTCCTCCTTGGACTTCCCCGCGTGCTTGTTGAAATAGGCGACGATGGACTGCAGAGGGAGGGTGGGTCAGAGTCCTCTCCCCTGCCAGTCCTGCCCCCTGCACTGTCAGCAGCTGTCATGGGCCACGGGGGGCCAGCAGTCTCCCACTAATACCAGTTAGTGGACTCTTGACAGCCCTTCCCTCCCCAAAGCAAGCAGGTCAAATAGTATCAAGGAAAATAGGGCCACCTTAGTAACCAGGACCAGACAAATTGCTGCAAAGTGACCAGCTGAATTTACAGGGGTCACAAGAGATACTTCCCTGGGCTACTGTCCAGCACCTGCCCCCCTGACCCTGGGGTGTCCAGAGACCCATTCGGAAGGGGGGGGCCTGTTCCCACTGTCTCCCTCTGTGCTCACCCTCTTCCAGTCGTCAGGCGAGACCTGCCGGATGAGGTCCTGGGGCACCAGCTCCCGGAGCAGCTTGGGGATACTGGGGAAGTAGGACTTATCCTCCTCGAACTTGACCCTATAGATGAGCGCCCCCAGCTGCAGCACCTCTTCCCGCGTGCACTTGTGGTAGCCTCGGAGGTACTTGGGCAACTCCTGCCAGAGAAGAGAAGGTCACAGGCGTGGAGGCACCTGGGGGAAGCAGGCTTCTCCCCTTAAACACCTCCACCGTGAGGCTGGGTCCACCTGCTCCCCAAGGTGGGATGGCACAGGACAGGGAAACAGCCTTATGCCGCACAGATGCAGCGCTTTACAGTTTTAAATCAGAGCCAGGGGTGAATATCATCTCATTTACCCTCATAACAGTCCAGTGAGGCAAGCAGCTCCATTTCAAAGATGCAGACACTCAGAGGGACCAGCTGGGGCGCCTGAGACTATTCCATAACTCTAGCCCCCCCACCAGGCCTGTCCTTCCTTGGGAAAAAGCCTCTCTGGCTGGCCGCCTCCCACTGTGTTCCCTTGAGACCCACAGGCTTCCTCAGCAGCACCAGCCCCTTCCCCACCTTTCAGACCCAGAACCACAGTCGCTGAAGATGAGCTGACCGAAAGCAAAGATGAAGCCTCTAACGCTGCCCACAGGCTTCTGGAAACTTAACAACCGTCTTATCCACTCTCTGAAGAGTAGGGAACCGAGGACGCCCTGAAGACACGCTGCAGAGCAGGAACTACCCACCCACCTTGGGGTCTACTCAGCAGGTCTCTGCTTTCACAGTCAGTACTCAAGGCGGCTGCACAAGCACAGCCCCGAGCTACCGGGCAGCTCACCTGGTAGTAGTGGAAGATGGAGTCGGCCATGGGGTCCTTCCCTGGCACTGTGGTGGTCCACAGCTTCTTCATGAAGAACACTTGGTAGGTCAGCGAGGGCACGACTCCTGGGGCAGAGGGCAGGCGGTCACCCAGAAGATGCCAGCACAGAGGGCTGTCCAGCCCAGCACCAGCCCCGGAGGAAGCCCCAGCCTGGGGCCCCACCCACTTGGGCCTCAGGTATGGCACTCAGCCAGCACCTGCCAGCCCCAGACCTCAGACGATCCCAGGACTCAGCCTCACGTTACCATCCCTGACAGGCCGGGCTTTCTTTATCCAGTCCGTCAGATGTCGTACAAAGTCGAAGAAGAAGTCATTCTCAGGGACGCTGATGACCTAGGGACACGGTCGTTCTAGTCCACTCATTTTAATTTGAGCAATACTGAGTTCTCTGATTTTCCCACCCAAGGCCTCCCCGACAACCCCTTCTCCAGAAAGATTCCTGCTTGCAGCCAGGGTGGGTGTCTGTGGATCAGCCCCATCTTGCCCCAATTTTGCCTGCTGAGTGTCTGGCCAGTGACAGTGACTCCACTCATTCAGCAAAGAGTCACTGATCACTGCCCTAGGACCCTGGGAAAAAAAGGCTGAGATGGCGGCCCAGTCCCTGCTTTGGACATTCTCTGGCATCCATTTCCTGAGCCACTCACAGACTCTAAGTCCCTCCCGCCCAGGTCCAGGACCTCACCCGATCACTTCGGGTCACAGTGTCTGGTACAAGGTCAGACTAGTAAGGAGACAGACATGAATTCACACAGAACTCTGGGTGAGCAACAAGGGGAAGCACCTGACCTGTACAAGGGTCAGGGAAGCCCCAAGGGAAGGGCTTTAGAGCTGGACCTTTGTCCCCCCACATTTATGTCCATGGAAGTCAATGAGGGGCGGAGGCAGGGCCCTGTGCTTCAGAGCCACACCTACCTGGATCTGAGTCCCTGCTGTGTGATCTGGGATAAGTTACTTAACCTTTCTGAGCCCAGGGACTTGTGATCTATTAGTGGGGATAGTCACCCTCTCTCTTCAAGGGCTTTTTCAGAGGTGAACTGAGAGCCTGGCAGCTGAGGGACCAGTCAAATCAAATCTGGAAAGTACATGTGTTGGGGGGCAGGGTGAGGAGCCTAGTGTGTCCAGAACCCAGAGTGCCATGTGGATCCCAAGAGAGCTGTAGCCAGGCTGTGCAATGGCTCAGAGGAGAGAGATATAGGGACAGCGGCTGCATGGAAGGGGGCAC
>NW_011495081.1:255473-284985 GCF_000754665.1 Bison bison bison | reverse complement strand
GCCGTGTGCAAGAGTGCCTCTTCCTCTCTTGCCCCATCCTTCCTTCTGTCTCTCTCCCCACCCCCACCGTCCCATAAGCTCCCAGAGGCCCAGCAAATTTCCCATTAGACAGCCCAACAGCAGGTAGATTAGCAACCAATGACCACCCATGACCCACCTTATCTACAATTTTGACAAAGAGGCTGAATCCCTCGGAGGACTTGAGGAGCAGCCGGGCGGCGATATTCTGGCAGAAGTCCTTGGCCTTGGTGCTGGACTCCACCTCAAAGGCCTGGTGCGGGGAAGCACTTGCTGGGCTCCGGCAGGGCCTCTTGCACCTCTAATGGCTGGGCCTCAGATAGAGCCCCTTCCCATTCAAGACACCCTCCTTCTGAGGGGGCTTCCCCAGAGCTCAGCACAATGCTTAGGTATACAAACTGTTGCTGCTAAGTCACTTCAGTCGTGTCCGACTCTGTGCGACCCCAGAGACGGCAGCCTACCAGGCTCCCCCATCCCTGGGATTCTCCAGGCAAGAATGCTGGAGTGGGTTGCCATTTCCTTCTCCAATGCATGAAAGTGAAATGTGAAAGTGAAGTCACTTCAGTCGTGTCCAATTCTGTGCGACCCCAGAGACGGCAGCCTACCAGGCTTCCCTGTCCCTGGGATTCTCCAGGCAAGAATGCTGGAGTGGGTTGCCATTTCCTTCTCCAATGCATGAAAGTGAAATGTGAAAGTGAAGTCACTTCAGTCGTGTCCGACTCTGTGCGACCCCAGAGACGGCAGCCTACCAGGCTTCTCTATCCATGGAATTTTCCAGGCAAGAGTACTGGAGTGGGGTGCCATTGCCTTCTCCAGTATACAAACTACTATGTATAAAATAAACAAGCTACAAGGATATACTGTACAACACAGGGAATATAGCCAATATTTTATAATAACTATAAATGGAATACAGCCTTGAAAAACTGTGATTCATGGGCTCCCCTGGTGGCTCAATGGTAAAGAATCTGCCTGCCAATGCAGAAGGCATGGGTTCAAACCCTGATCCAAGAAGATCCCACATGCCTCAGAGCAACAAAGCCTGTGAGCCACAACTAGTGAGGCTGTGCTCTAGAGCCCAGGAACCACAACTGCTGAAGGCTGCGTCCCGAGAGCCTGTGCTCCGCAACAAGAGAAGCCACCACAGTGAGAAGCCTCTGCGCCGCAACAAAGAGCAACCCCCGCTCGCCGCAGCTAGAGAAAAGTCTGCGCAGCAACGAAGACCAAGCACAGCCAAAAAAATAAATAAAATCATCTTTAAAATGGTGAATCACTGTGTTGTACAGCTGACACTCATAATATTGTACATGAACTATACTTCCATTAAAAATAAATTTAAAAAAAAAGTAAAAGCACCTCCTGTCTGGATCTTCCCAGATGGTGCCCTTCCCAACCCCCCAAGAAGTTTCAAGCCTTGGCCTCCAGGGTCCTGGGTGTGGCCGTACAAGCATGAGTGACAGCGGAGGCCAAGGAAGCGCAGAAGAGACAGGGCGGGTGGAATAAAAGAGACTGAAGAAGGGAGAAAACAAACTCCAGAAAGGTGAGGCGTCATGAGGGAGGAAGCTGCCCAGACGGGCTGAGAGGGATAGGTGAGTCCAGGGAAGTTTAGAAGAAGGAGGGCAGTTTGGGGGTCGGGGGGGATGTTCCATGTAACCTTCCACCAGGGACAGGAAAGGATTTTAGCAAGATTTTCTGTCCTTGTGTCTAGAATCCTAAAATAGTATTTCTGAGTCTCTAGTCTCTAAACAAGTTGTTAAGCTGCTTTTCAAACCAAAAGTTTCAATGTTGGTCTTGTTTATCTGAATGAGATGCTATGCTGGGATGGGGAAGGGAGAATAGATCAGAAGTCAGCCTGACCAAATGGGTGTGACAAGAAGACAAATAAGACCTCTGCCCAGGGGACCAAGGTAGAGGAGACTCAGGTCAAGTGAAAAGGATGAAAGGGGTCTGCAGGAGAGTGGACTTAGGACAACAGGGGAGGTCTGGGGCTGTGGAGCAGGCAGGCCTGTGCCCAGGAACAGAATGGGCATCGGGGAGGTGACATCAACACAGAGCTCAACTCGGAGGGAGAAAGCACGTTCCTGCAAGACAGAGACTCCTCCGAGAAAGGGAGGGATGACCTTGTCAAGAAAGCTGATCCAGTTAGTGGGAGGCTAGACCAGGAACCCAAGGGCTCCTGACCCAAGGAGTCTATGGCCCCAGCTCCACTGAGGGGCAGGACAATGGGGGCAAAGATGGGGGTGGTAGGGGAGAGGCATCAGGGCTGCCCCATGTCCCCAAGGGAGCCACATCCTTCAGGGGCACCCACAGACGAAGAAGCCAGAGTCCCTTACCTCGTCAGTGTCATCAGGAAAGTAGACCTTGTGGAAAATCTGGGTGGTTTTGTGCTGGATGGCTTCCACCTCCACCAAGTGTGGGGGGTACTTCCGGGACCCATTTCTGAAAACCAGGTGAAGAGGGGAGGGGCCAAGTCACGAAGTAGCCATGGGAAGCAGAGAACAGAGGGAACTTCGGAGTCAGGCAAACCCCAGTCCTAATCCCTGTCCACCACTTCCTACTAGGTGACAGTCACAAACTCAAGCCTTTTGTTCCTCATCTGTAAAACAAGATGATAATGGTACCCACCAATAGGGATGTGGAGGGGACCGAATGAAGCAAAGGACGCAAGTGAGCTTCACAGAGTATGCAGTGCAACCCCGGCATCTGCCTCCCCAACAGACTTGACAGAAAATAGCTTTCTGAGCAACCAGACTCTCAAGCTGTCCAGAATGGTACTAGGCACTGCAACCTTTGTCTACTGGGCAGCTGTGGGACCCCAAAGATGGGTCCCAACCACTGTCATGACCTCAGCATCGCCAAGGGACTTGTCTCCCTAGCCCATGTGGCTGGAAGCCCATCCCAGGGCCCACACTGTGCCCGCTGCCCCCTGTCCCTTGCAGACGGCCGTACCTCAGGGCTTTCTGGAGTCGCTGCAGGCAGTCGATGGCAAGTGGGCAGTGTTTGCGGGACTGCAGGAAGCGCTGCACGTGGGGCAGGAGGATGTTGCTGGGTGGGAAGAGCCCTGTGCACAGCCAGAGCAGCTCCCAGCCCCGCTCCTCACTGTACCTGCGGGAAGAGGCATGGTGTCCAGCAGGGCTCCTCACCAGGGCAGCACATGCCTGCCCTCACCCCGACCCTTCTCTGAGACCAACATAGACCCACCCACCCAACAGTCACATCCAAATATGCTACTCAAAGTGTGGTCGACCAACCTACCCCAGGCCACACATTTACTTGTCACTCGGAGGCAAAGTGCTTGTGCCAAAATGAAAATCACTATGTCACCAAGCACTCTGGGTTCAATTTTTTTTTTTTTTTAAGCAAGACTTTCCTATGAAGGAAGCAGTATGTGGTTTACTCTGGCAGGAGCTTTTTAACTCGCCTGTTACTTGAAGCAAGAGACACAGGTTCGATCCCTGGGTCAGGAAGATCCCCTGAAGGAGGAAAATGGCAACCCACTCCAGTATTCTTGCCTGGAGAATTCCATGGACAGAGGAGCCTGGCGGGCTATGGTTCAGGGGATTGCAAAGTCAGACACGACTGAGCAACTGAGCACAATGAGCATGATTACTTGAGCAGCACTGTTAGACCAGCCCCAGAGCTCCCTCAGGCACTCCTCTGAGCTCCCTGGGCCTAGAAAGAGGGAAGCTTGGAGGGCTTCCAGAAGGAGGTGGCATCTGATCCAGGCTTGGAAGGATGAGGCAAATTCTAATATGCAGAGGATATGAAAGGTTTTCTTGGCTGTGGGCATGTACAAAAGTTTAGCTGTGTGAAAAGATCTGACATGTGGTCCAGTGGTGGATTTTTGTAAGAGATGGAGAGAGTGACAAGGCTAGGGAGGGAGTTGGAGGCCTGGGAATAAGGGGAGAGAGTGGGGCTTGTCTCTGGCTCTGAGATGAACATGTGCGTGACTCCCCCTCCTGCCACAGTCTGGACCATCAGGGAGGAGGTGACACCCTCCGGG
This sequence comes from Bison bison bison, assembly GCF_000754665.1. Taxonomy (NCBI): domain Eukaryota; kingdom Metazoa; phylum Chordata; class Mammalia; order Artiodactyla; family Bovidae; genus Bison; species Bison bison. The sequence continues at coordinate 280,964 of NW_011495081.1, read as the reverse complement.
TCACCCCCAGCCCATGAGAATTTATGGCCAGAGCTTCTGACAGACAGCCTGCTCAGCCTGAGTGAGGGACGGGACAACTGCTCAGGAGATGCACCCACAGGCAGACAGTGGCATCTGGGCGGGAGACAGGTGTCCAGAGGAGGTGTCCAGGCAGGGGGCAGTGGGAAATGAGGAGGAGCTGGGGCTGTTCAACTTGGGGGAGGACAGACTCCGAGGGCACAGCCACCACCTTTGGTTCTTGACCCTCCTCCATGGACCTTGAGGGAGAGCCCCGAGGACACCTTCCTGCTCCAAATGAAGGAGGATGGCTCCCAGGCAGAGCTGCTGCTGCCTCGGCAGGGAGTGAGCTCCCCGTCTTACCTTCAGCGGTTAGCCCCAGGGGTGGGGGCCTGCCCCTCACCCTCCCACCACCCTCCCACCACCCTCCCCTCACCCTCTCCTCACCCTCTCACCACCCCGGCAAACCTGATGTGGTTGTCAGTCAGCTGCTTCAGGATCTGCACATACACCTCGTCCTTGAGGGGCTCGGCCTTCAGGGCTCCCTCGAAGATCTGGTCGGTGAGCTCATTGACGGAGCGCATCCTCTTGGACGGGTAGTCACCCATGTACTTGAGCACAGGTGGGGAGCCGTCAAGGAAGGCCGTGGCCAATCAGGGAGCACTGGCCGGGAGGCAGGCGGCCACTCTCTCCAACAGGGTTTGCCCTCCCTAACCCTGTGGCCCTGGCCTCAGGCTGCTCACCCAGGAGATGGGCATAGTGTGCCAACACTGCCCTGCATGCCCGCTGCCCACCCTCTCTCCCCAGGTCCTCTGGCCACCCTGCTCCAGGCCCCAACCTCACAACAGGAATCCTTACAGCAACCAGAACCAACTTTCCAAATCCCAAATCCAATTGTACCACTCCCCGTGGCTGCAGGACACAGTCCCAGCTTCTTAACAGGCTTGGGGAACCTTTCATCCATCGGCCCAGGTCTTTGAATTCCCTTCTTGAACTCTACGCTCTAGCTGTGCTGAGTTAATCTGTGCCCTTGAAACAGCCAGGCTTTGTTTTGCCTCAGGGCCTTTATGCATGCTTCTCCCTCTGTCAGGAACATTCTTCACCCATCTCCCCTTGGACGGGCCCAGGCGGGTCTCCAGCCTAGATGTCATTTCATCCAGGAAGCCCTCCCTGTTCTCCAAGGCCAGGTCGGGCCACTGTGCTGTCGGGCCCTATCACAGCACTGACCCTGACCAGCATGCCTCCCCTCTCAAATCAATTACAGGCACCATGAGGCCAGAGTCTGCTCACCCCCGTGTCTCCATGCCTGGCCCAGCACACGGCACAGTTTAAATCTGTCAACCAAATGACAGGGTGTGAGGAGACAGCGGACGGGGACAGCCCCCGGCACCCTGGTAAGGGAGTCACCCCGTCAGCATCCCTCCATGTCTGCCCAGGCCCCAGCAGGGCCCCTTGGAAGGAAGTAGGTGACGAACACCCTAGAGGCCCAGCCTGGTCCCACCCTCCCCTGGGGGACCCCTCCCTGTGGCCCCTGCCTGCCCTCCATGTCACCCCCCACCCTCTGTGGGTGCGGATATCAGTGAAGGCCATGCAGGCCTCCTGTGAGAGCTCCTCGCTGCCCAGGATCTTCTTGAGCAGGGCCTGCTTGAGCGGCTCCCGCGTGTGGCTCCACAGCCGGTCCTTGCCGCGGGCCTTGGACACCATGACGCGGCTCAGTGTGTGCTTGGGTGGGGGCCTGCAGAGCACAGACAGTTGGCACCGACGGCCAGGTTATAACTCCAGCCCCATCCCACCCCATGCAGGAGGCTGAGCATAGGGAACCGGCCCTGCGCTTCCCTGCTGTCCCCTGTGACCTGGGATGAGTCACCAGCTCTGCCCAGGCCTTACTTTCTCAGCTGACAAATAGAGACACTAACAAGGCTGGCTGGGCCCCGGCCAGCCCTGCCTACCTCCCCCGCCTGCTCACCCTGGCTCCTCTCTGCTCCCTCTGCTCAGGCCATGGCATGCATTGCCCATGGCACTCCTCCACCCAGCAGCCCAGACACCACTTGCCCCAGGAAGCCTCCTCTCCATCTCCACCCCTACCCAGCATCTCCATCACAACACCAGGCACACCGGACAACAGCTGCCTGGTTTCACGCCTGCCTCCCCACCAGGACTGAGTCCATGAGGCGAGAACAGGCTCACGTCCTGAGTGCCCAGGAGTCCACCTAGGGCAGCATAGCCACAGGATCTCAAATGAAGGAAGGATAAGATGACACGACATGAGAAGGGTCACCTCGATAGACTGAAACTGCCCTCTGGCTCCCTCTGACCAGGCCCTTCTCACAGATGGGGGCACCACAATGTGACCCCACTACGCAGACCGGAGAGTAGCAGAAGCCTGTAGTTCTTCGCCTGTCTCCCTTTCCCCATCACCTGAAGTAGTCGTAGGAAAACTCCTCCAGTGTGTAGGGCTTGGCGCGCGCCTCGGGTTCTGCCGTTCGCAGCTGCAGGAGTCGGATAACATCCTGCCTCTGGTCGGGGGTCATGGTGACCAGGGCCTAGAGACCAAGAGACAGGAGCTGAAGTCAGCTCTCCAACTAGGGGCCCTGGATCAACATGGTAAAGCCCAGAGCCTTCTTGACTGGGGCTGGGGAAGACTGCCTTCATGGGGGTGGGCCCTGGGCCTGTCTGACCCAGGAGCCCCTTTCTTTCTGGGGAATCTCTGACATTACCACTGCCTCCATCATGCTGGGCTTAAGACCCTTCCCTCAGTGCCCTGTCTGAACGAGGTGGGGTCATCAGAAAGCCTGGACAAGGCAGGGGACACAGTGTGAGAAGTGGCTCAGGAAACGCCTGGAAAGCTGGGTTCCGAGTCCTCAGTGTTGGCTGAGGGGATGGGAAGGGGGATTCCAGAGGAGCCAGGGCCTGCCTTCCCAGCTCTGACCTCACTGCCTTTTTAGACAGGGCAAGCCCCATCCCCGTCCTCCCATCCCCTAGGCCACTCTCCTCTCATCCCCCAGCCGGGGCAGGTCCTCATCTGAAGCAGTTTCTAGGCTCCTCTCCACCTGGGACCAGTTTAATAGTTGCCCAAACTTTTAAGTTTGTGATCCCATGAGACCCCTGGATCATCTTCATAGAAGCTGCACAGCATGAATCTACAGTAATCCCCCACTCTTATTTTATGATGTGGGAATAAGACAAGGAGGGGCCAGAGGAGCCTCCCATCCGTCTACCACCCCCAGCCAGCCACATACCACAATCTCCCTCGGTGGCATAGTGACAGTAGGCATGACATAAACGCAGTCAGTGGGGAAGTCCCCACGCTGCTTGGTCCTCTCGTTGATGCCGCTGGCCCAGCCCGAGTTCATCACCTGTTCGCCCGTGTCGTGGTCCAGGATGAGGAGGTCCCCCTTGGCGAAGCTGAGGAAGCCGGACTCCTCGCCCGCTGGAAGGCAGAGGTGGGCGGGGCCGCACGGGTGTCGGGGGAGGGGCAGAGAGGTCAGAGGTGGGTTGGAGCACCTTTATTTGGGTTGATGATCTATAAGCCGCTCCTCCCCACTGGAACTGAGGCCCTGTCCCTCTCAGGTCTGCTCAGGAGCCACCTTGCCACAACCCCCCACACAGACACAGTCGTTGGTCGAAAGCCTTCCATGGCTCCTCACTGTCCTAAAAGATATTCCTCGACAGGCTCACAAGGCCTATTGCTGGTGACTGTCTTTCTGACTTCCTCTGCCTCCGCCTTCTTGCCCCTTCCACCTTCCCTCACCCATTTCAGCCAAACCGATCTATCTGCAGTTCCCAGCCTCCAACCTGTGCTCTCCAGCCTCGGCTCTGTGATCCTCTCTGCCCCAAACATTCTGCTCACACAAATGTCCTCCCTGAACCCCAGGCTGCATGGGGGCCACTCCCCCCAACCCAGGTTCCCATAGCCTCTGAGCTTCCCAGGTCACTGCTCTGTCACAGGGACTGTCACAGTCTGCTCCCACCCCTTCCCCACGACGGCAGGGCTGGGGTTCATCTCTTTCTCGAGCTCTGCCCAGAACCTCAAAGGCCTATGGACCAGGGATGCACGGTTTATAGTTGCTATTGCTGTCATCACTTGAAGATGGTATTTGGGGAACACTGAGGAGCAACCCCTGATCTCATGTGGAGAAGGTGGCAGGTGATAAGTATGTAGGATCAGGGGGAGGGAGGTTTCCCATGGGGCACAGATCAAAGGCACAGAGGTGAGCTGTTTGGTCCATTTGGCACAGCAGGTGTCTGGGGAAGGCAGAGTAACAGGCACTCGAGATTTTGAACATCAGGAGAAGGCCAGGGCATGCGATCTACCTAACACCCTGACCCAGGAACTGGCAGCTGGTGCCAGGAGCCACTCACCAGGGTTGGGGTTGTCCTGCAGGGCCACCACATACTTAGACCTCTTGCGGAGCCCCTCCAGGAAGGTGACCACCAGGTCACGGATGTCCTCAGCATTGCTGGAGGTGAAGGTGTACTCATCCCCCTTGATGGTGGCCAGCGTGAAGCTGGGGGCCGCCAACTTCGCTCCCCTGCATGACCAACACGGAGAACAGGGCCCCGTCGGGGTCAGTCCAGCACAGCCCAGGTCAGAGCAGCCCAGCGAGAGCAAGACACGGCACTCCCTGAAGGAGACCAAGGCCAGCCCAGTCAGGAGTGGCCTGACCAGAGAGAGGCCGGCCCAGCCAGGGTGACAAAGGGCCCCGGGAGCCAGAGCTCAGCCTGAGTCAGCCGTGGCTGGGCCAGAGTCATCCATGGTCTGGGGAGGCCTGCCTGGGGAGCTCATTTCCCTCTTGTTGTCTAATTCCTACTCACCCTTTAGGGCTCAGCCTATCTACCATTTCCTCCAGGAAGCCCTCCCACAGACCTCAGCACACTGGTCCCTACTTGAAAAATGGCTTATTTGATGTCCATCTCCCCTCTCAACTGCAGCTACAAGAGAACAAGGATTATCTTGGCACCACTGCATCCCAGGTGCTCGGTCAGAGCTGGACATGACCCAAGTCTGGCCCACATTGGACACAGCTCAGAGACACTCCTACAAGCCCCGGATGGGGGTGAGGCACTGCTGGGAAGAGTCCCTTGCAGGACCCACTCCCAACGCTGCTCCCATATGCATCGCGCTTCTCTGTTTACAAAGACTCCCATCAACTGTGGCATTTTTTCCTCACCACTGTTACTCTGTTATTGCAGGAAAGTTAGGACCTCCATTTGAGAGATGAGGACATGGAGGCCAGTCCCACTCAGGCCCCTGGGTGTCAGGCCAGCTCTTTTTGCACATGTTTGACTGTCCCTGACTGTTCTAACCACTGTTCTCAGCACAACCAGGAATGTGCCATAAAGACCCACCCCCCACCCTATTGGGAGGAAGGTGCCGGGGGTCTGCAGGGCACAGCACATACTCTCAATCATGTGCGAGCAGGACAGGCCACTGTGTGTCTCTGCATCTTGGTCATGTCCTCTGTGAGGTAGGGGCTTCCCTCCAAGGCCCCCATGACCTGCAGGAAAGACCTCGGAGCCCTCTCCTCCCCGCTCTGTCTGACTGTGTCTCCATCTGCCTGCTTCACTTCAGAAAGTGTTGAATCAGGACCCTGCACTTGAGTCCCACCCCTGCCACTGGCCTTTGTGCGGCTCCGGACAAGTCCCCACCCTGCACTAAAGCGGGGTGTGAGGGGCTAGACTGACCTACTGCTGGACACGGCCATGATCTCGGGGAAGGACAGCTCCAGAAGCACCTGCTCCTGCTCATCCACAAAGTAGACACCTGTCCAGTTGACCGCCACAATGACGTCGTTCTTGGGGAGGTTGGGGCCTGGGGCAGAGACAGGGGCACTGAGAGGGCGCCAGCCCAGGCCCAGGCCCAGCCCTTCCCAATCCTTGTAACCACCATGGAGATGGCCAGCGTGGGGTACACTGATGTCCATTTTACAGATGGGGGAACTGAGACTTAGAGAACACAACTTCCCCACAAGACAAAACCCCAGATGCAGTGGGAAGAGAGTGCTGGATTAAGGAACTGGGTTTGCACACTGTCCCTACCGCTGGTCTGTGCGACTTGGGACAAGGCCCTGAGAGCGGTGTGGTAGGATATGGAGGAGGTGGGTCACACTAACTGAGCCCCAAAGGTTCCCTCCAACCCGATATTTGGTGGTTCTGCAAAGCCAGCACCAGCACAGGGCCTGGTATGGAGCAGGTGCCTGATGCTGACGCCCAAGGATGACTAAGCAAATGGCCCGTGTGGGTTTGTGACAGCTGCATCCACTCTCAACTTCATGGGGTCAGCCACCCTATTCTGTACACAGTAGGTGCTTTAATGACCACATTACTCAGTTGTTCCACCCAGTGTGTGGCTGAGCACCTACTAAGTGCCACAGAGCCCTACTGGACTGCAGAGAGGGAGGATCTGCTCAGCACACTGACCTGGGGACCAAGCAGCCATGCGAGCAGAAGGCTGGTTGACCGGGGAGTCTGGCCCAGGCCACTCTCCTCCCCTGGCTGTGAGCTGAAGCCCTCGAGGGAGGGACGGGAGGCAAGAGGGCTGGGGTTACCTGAGAACTTGTAGGCTTCATAAAACCTGGAGAAGAGCAAGGGCCACTTGAAGCGGGCATAGTTGACCACATCCTCTTTGACCTTCTGAGCATCAGTTCTCCTCTGGGCATAAATTCCCTGGAGGTGCACAGACAAGGACAGGGGAGAAAAGACATGGCACAAGCTCTGTCCCTGTCCCCAAAGCCAGAAGCGGGCCCTGGGCCACTATGTCCTTGTATGCACCCGGCCTCACCTCACCCCACCAGCCCACAGCATCCCCATCGCTCCGTCTTCCTCCAATTCCACCAACAGCAGTGAGCCATTGAGACACAAGGGCAGTGGGCAGGAGAGGTGTTTGGGGAACAAGAACATGAGTGGCTAAGTGTGGGGGAGCGGTGCCAGGCATGACCAAGAAGAGGGAGTGGGAAATGGGTGGGCAGGAGCCAGGTCATACAGAACTGTGGGTGAGGCCACCCATCGCTGCAAGGCTGGGCATTTAGTGGAAACTGACAAGTGAACCTGAGAGTTAGGAAGACAGCAGCGTGGAGAATGATTGGAGCCTGATGGGGGCAAGCGGCTGGGGGACAATCCAACACTTCCACGAGAAATGAATGCACCAGTGTTTTATTGTCTGAAAATATCCTGCTGCATTTTAACAAGCACTTAGTGGGACTGAAGTAGGACTGAAGTGATCAGAATGAACTTATAGTTTTTATCACCTACAAATACAAGCATGGATAAAGACACATGTGTGCCAGCACCTAAGCGGTTGCATTTCCATGCACTAAGAGGGCCCGGAAGCAGTGCCATCCCAGGAGCTGTGACAGGACTTCCCTGGTGGTCCAGTGGTTAAGAAGCCACCTTGCAATACAGGGGATTTAGGTTCAATCCCTGGTCAGGAAACTAAGATCCCACATGCCTCTGAGCAGCTAAGCCTACAAGCCACGACTGCTGAGCCTGTGTGCTTTGGAGCCGGGGCACCACAACCAGAGAGTCCATGCGCTGCAAGGCAAGACCCACATGACGTAACCAAGATCCCGTGTGCTGCAACTAGGACCGGATGCGACCAAATAAGGAAAAAAGAAAAGAAAACCCAGGAGTTGTGAGTATTCAGGAATAAGGGGCTCGGTGTCGCAAGTCTAATCTCCAATAGCTCAGAAAAAATAACGGGTATGTGTGCTGAGAAAGTCACAGCAGCAGTGGGACAACGTTAACAAGTGGTGAATCTGGGTGAGGTGTGTACTGTACACAGCAGGTCCAGTTTTTTTAACCCACAACTTTCTCATAGCTTGAAATTATCTCAAAATAAAACATGGGTACCCCTCTGACCCTAATAATCACACTAATTCTCTATCCACCATACGAGGGGTCTGGCCCAGAGCTCCGGGCTGCACAGGCCAGGCATTACAGTCCAGCAGAGACCCAGTGAGCTCGGTCATGGGCTCCGGGAGGGCAGAGAGCACACCTGTTTTGCCCACAGCTGAGTCTCCAGGGTCTGCTGCGGTGCCCAACACACGGCAAGCACCCAAAATGAAAGGAATTCATGAACAGCAGCACCCAACCCAGAACAGGCCACGTGTCACATGCACCTTGGTGGTGGCCACCGAGAACCCGGGGAAGGCAGAAGAGCCGAGGTGGGGACGGAGGCTGGAGCTGCTGGGAGACAGAATGGATGGGCTTCAGCAGCTGACCCGGAATGAGAGGTGAGGGAAAGGAGGTTGCGGGAGAGGGTGGGAAGGAGAACATGCATCTCTTCTGGGGGCACTGAGGACAGGGAGGTCCTCGGGGGTGAGCCAGGCCTAGAAGCAGAGAGGGTGCCAGGAGCATTCGGGTACAGGTGGAGACTTGTGGGCAGCTCACCAGGGAAGGCAGAGCTCAGGGGGAGACACGCGGGGCTCCCGGGTTAGGAAAGAGGCCTCATGGGGAAGGGGATGAGACACACTGATCTTGGAGCCCTTGACACCTTGGGTGCAAAGATGATTCTGCTCTTATACAACCAGGGCCTGGAGATGGTGGGGGGGGGTGGCCTATGGACCCCTCCAGCAGCCAGGGTCCTCCCACCCTACAAGGCCTCCCCTGCCCTACTTGGGGTGGGTCTGTTAGTTTAGAACAGAGCTACTCAGGGCTGGTTATGGACCTGGGGCCTCAAGTAAGAGGCAGAGGGAGGCCTGTACCTCGAATTCCCCAGGCAGGAAGTTGAGCCAGAGCTCTTCCAGGGAGAAAGGAGGTGCACCTCCTAGAAGCTTCTTTAATGTGCAACCACCCTCCTGACCCGCAGGGCTAGTAAGAGCACAGGACTGGATTTAATCCATCTGTGTCCCTGGCGTCCAGCCCAGAGGGCACAAAACTCCAGTGAACCGATGTCCACAGTGGAGAAAGGCTGCTGGCAGCGAGGAAGTCAAGGTGCCATCCTGTCCCCCCATCCCATGGATAGACAGATGTCAGGTAAGAGCCGTGACCCCTTTGAGTTCTCAGGTCCCTACCCCTCATCCAGGTTACCATAAAGCCCTCCCTTCGAAACCCCAGCCCTCTGACCTTCTTGTGGGCCGCAATGGCCAGCTGGGCCCACTTCTCCAGTGTCCTCAGTGGCGTGATCTCGCGGTCAGGGATGTAGGTGGGAACGAGGTTCAGCAGGCGCTCCAGGATCATTTCAGAGCCATAGTCCACGAAGTACTGCTGGGAGGCCAGTTCAGCCAGGTCATCCTCCTAGGTAGGGGGAGAGCTCATCAAAACAAGCTCTGGGAAGCTGTTCCAGGCCACCAAGCCTCCTGTACTTTCAGACCCAGCCTTGGGGACTCTGTGCTCTGCCTAACTCACCAGGAGCTCCCATCTGCTTGGTGGAACCATGAGCAGCCCAAGGGCAGGGTCCCACGTGCCTACTCCTGGGCCCCCACCTCAGCACCAGCACAGAGCTGGACTATGCCCAAGGGCACATGAGCTGACCCAGAGGGACCAGCCAGCCCATCAGTACTGGGTCAGCCACTACATTCTCAGCCTGGTGAGAAGGGCCTTCCCTTGAGAATAGGAGGCCTGGGTATGAGACTGTCAGAGGTGGGTGGATGTATCACCATGACTACCTCCATCACCACCGCGACACTACCTGGGGATAGTCAAGGTACTGAGCAACCACTGGGCTATACTGCAGAGGCTGCGGAGTGCCAGATGGGCACTAAGCATTTGCCCCTTTTCTGCCTAAGCCCGGTGCATGGCAGCCCCAGAGATGCCTGCCCGGGGCTCCCTTGGGCTCTGAAAGCAGGAGTGATAGAGAAAGACTCTTGGGCACCTTGAAGACAGTAGTTTTCCAACCAGCTTAAAGTATTTCAAAGTTTTAGCCACTGATATGGCTATACAATATATTCTACTTGAATATCAGTTCACCAACACCAAAACCATTATTACCCCACCACCACCCTCACCACCATCATCATCGCTACCCTTACCATCACCTGCACCATCACTACCTCCACCATTGCTGCCTCTGCTGCCAACACATCCCTTCATTTCCATCCTCATTCCTCCATCTAATCACCAGCAGAACCATAAATGTCAGAAAACCATCAAAAACAAAGCACCCACATCAGTCCTGTCCTCAGAGATAAAAGGATACATGTTTGCAAACTCTGCTCTAAATGAGTGGATCTCTTACTCCTTTAGAGAAGTTTCTAGAGTAATTCAGAACAATACAGCAAGATGCACAGAATAAGATGGTAGACTGAAAGGACCTGAGCTCACCTTCTCTCATGAAAACACCAAAACCACAACTAACGCTGGAAAATCATCAACAAAAAAGGACTGGAACCTACCAGAAAAGATACTCTACTTCCAAAGACAAAGAAGAAGCCACAATGAGACAGTAGGAAGGGTGCATTCCCCATAAAATCAAATCCCATATATTCTGGGTGGGCAACCACAAACTGGAAAATAATTACATTGCAGAAGCTTTTCCACAGGAGTGAGAGTTCTGAGTCTCATATCAGGCTCCCCAGTGTGGGGGTCTGACGAAGGGAGGAAAAGCCCCCAGAGCATTTGGCTTTGAAGGCCACCTGGGCTTAACTGCAGGAATTTTACAGGACTGGGAGAAACAGAGACTCCAGTCTCAGAGGGTGCAAACAAGGTTTCACATGCACTTGGACCCAGGGCAAAGCAGCAGCTCCATAGGAGCCTGCAGGTCTTGGAGGGTCTCCTGGAGAGGTAGGGGGGACAACTATGGCTCACTGTGAGGACAAGTACACTTGTGGGGGAGGGAATACCCAGAGTATTCTTTGGCATAGAGTTGTCCTGGAGGCCACAATTTTGACATCAAGATGTGGCCCCACTCAACAGCCAAAGGCACCAATGCTGTGATGCACCAGGCCGAACAACCAAAAGGACAGGAACACAGCCCCATCCCATCAGCAGACAGCAGCTTAAGTCTTCCTGAGCCCACAGCCATCTCTTAAATACACCCTTGACACAGCCTTGCCCACTAGAGGGACAAGATCCAGCTCTAGCCACCAGTGAGCAGGCACCAGTCCGTCACACCAGGAAGCCTGCATAAGCCTCTAAGACTACCCTGTCCACCATAGGGCAGACACCAAAAGCAAGAGGAACTATAATCCTGCAGCCTGTGGGACTGCAAACATAGAAAGACAAATTGAGACAGCAGAAGAATATGTTCCAGATAAAGGAACAAGATAAAACGCAGAAGAACAACTAAGTGAAGGGAAGACAGACAACCTACCTGAAAAAGAATTCAGAGTAATGATGATAAAGATGATCAAAGATCTCAGAAAAAGAATGAAGGCATAGACTGAGAAGATAAAATAAATGTTTAACAAAGAGCTAGAAAATTTAAAGAAAATTAGAGATGAACAATAACCGAAATGAAAAATACACTAGGAGGAAAAATAGAATGAGGCAGAAGAAAGGATAAGTGAGCCAGGAGACATAAAGGTGAAAATCACTGCCATAGAACAAAAAGAATACAGAAAAAAAAAATGAAATGAGGATAGTTTAAGAGACCTCTAAGAAAACATTAAACACACTAACATTCACATTATACAGGTCACAGAAGAAGAAGAGGGAGAGAAAGGGCTGAGAACATATTTGAAGAGATAACAGGTGGAAACTTCCCAAATACAGGAAAGGAAACAGCCACCCAAGTCCAGGAAGCAAAAAGTCCCATACAGGATAACTTCAAGGAAGAACATGCTGATACATATTAATATACTGACAAAAATTGAAGACAAAAAGAAAATATTAAAAGCAACAAGGGAAAAGCAGCATAGGAATATCTGTAATGTTATCAGATGATTTTTCAGCAGAAACTCTGCAGGCCAGAAGGGAGTGACACAATATATTTAAAGTGATGAAATGGAAAAACCTACAAACAAGAATACCCAACAAGGCTCTCATTCAGATTCAATGGAGAAATCAAAAGCTTTACAGACAAGTAGAAGCTAGGAGAATTCAGCACCACCAGACTAACTTTGAAACAAATGCTAAAGAAACTTCTCTAGACAGAAAAGTCTACAACTAGAAACAAGAAAATAACGAATGGGAAAGCTCACTGGTAAAAGCAAACATGCAGTAAAGGCAGGAAATCATTTACACACAAAGATGATATCAAACTCAGCAATTGTGAGAAGAGGGTACAAATGCAGAATATTAGAAATGTATTTGAAATTAAGCGACCAGCAACTTAAAATAGTCTTGGATACATGTAGACTGCTATATTGAAACTTCATGGTAACCACAAGCCAAAAATCTACAATAGATACACACACAAAAAAGAAAAAGGAATCCAAACACAACACTAAATATAGTCATCAAATCACAAGAGGAGAGAACAAAAAAGGAAGAGAAGAAGCAAGAACTACAAAAACAATCCCAAAACAATTAACAAAATGGCAGTAAGAACATGCGTAAGTGAGTGCTAAGTCACTTCAGTTGTGTCTAACTCTTTGCGACACTATGGGCTGTAGCCTGCCAAGCTCCTCTGCCCATGGGATTCTTCAGGCAAGAATACTGAAATGGGTTGCCATGCTCTCCTCCAGGGGATCTTCCCAACCCAGAGACTGAACCAGTGTCTCTTACATCTCCTGCATTGTCAGACAGGTTCCTTACCACTATCGCCACCTGGGAAGCCCCAATAAGAGCATACATATTGGTAATTACCTTAAAGGAAAATGAATTAAATGCTGTAACCAAAAGACATACACTAGCTGAATGGATACAAAACCAAGACCCATGTATATTCTGTCTACAAGAAACCCACTTCAGATGTAGGGACATACACAGACTGAAAGTGAGGGGATGAAAAAACACATTCCATGTAAATAGACATCAAAAGAAAGCTGGAGTAGTAACACTCCTATTAGACAAAATAGGCTTTAAAATAAAGACTGTTATAAAGACAAAGGAGGACACTATATAATGACCAAGGAATCAATCCAAGAAGAAACTACTATAAATATATAATGGACCCAACATAGGGGCACCTCAATATATAAGGCAAATGCTAACAGCCATAAAAGAATGTATTGACAGTAACACAATAATAGTGGAGGACTTTAACACCCTGTTTACATCAATGGACAGATCATCCAGACAGGAAATCAATAAACAAACACAGATCTTAAACGACACATTAGACCAGGTGGACTTAACTGATATTTATAAAGCATTTCACCCAAAAGCAGCAAATGCACATTCTTTTCAAGTGTACACAGAACATTCTCCAGAGTAGATCACAGGCTGGGCCATAAAGCTAGCCTTAATAAATAAAAAGTGAAATCACATCAAGCATCTTTTCTGACCATAAAGCTATGAAATTAGAAATCAGCAACAAGAAAAAAAATTGTACAGAAAACACAAACACATGGAGGATAAACAACATGCTACTAAATAATCAATGGAGAAATCAAAGGGGAAATCAGAAAATTCCTAGAGACAAATGAAAACAAAAACATGATAATCCAAAACCTGTGAAATGCAGCAAAGCTGTTCTAAGAGGGAAGTTCATACAATACAATCTTATATCACACAAGAAGAAAAATCTCAAATAAACAATCTAACATTACACCAAAGCAACTAGAGAAAGAAGAACAAACAGAGCCCAAAGTTAGTAGAAGGAAGAAAATCATAAAGATTAGAGTAGAAATAGATGAAATAGAGACAAAGAAAATAATCCCAAAGATCAATGAAACTAAAAGCTGCTTCTTCAAAAAGACAAGACTGATAAACCTTTAGCCAGACTCATCAAGAAAAAAAGGGAGAGGGGGCAAATCAATAAAATTGGAAATGAAAAAGGAGAAATTACAATACCACAGAAATACAAAGGATTCTGATACTACTACAAGCAACTATATAACAATAAAATGGACAATCTAGAGGAAATGGACAAATTCTTAGAGATGTACAATCTTCCAGAACTGAACCTAGAAGAAATAGAAAATACAAACAGACCAATCACAAGTACTGACATTGAAACTGTGATTTAAAAACTTCAAACAAACAAAACATCCAGGACCAGATGCCTTCACAGACTAATTCTATCAAATATTTAGAGAAGGATTAACACCTATATTTCTGAAACTGTTTCAAAAAATTGCAGAAGAAACAACACTCCTAAATTCATTCTATTAGGCCACCATCACCCTGATACCAAAACCAGACAAAGATATCACCAAAAAAAAAAAAGAAAATCACTGATGAACACAGACAGAAAAACCCTCAACAAAATACAAGCAAACCAAATCCAAAGTCAAAGGATCATACACCATGATCAAGTGAGATTTATCCCAGGGATGCAAAAACTCTTCAATATTGGCAAATCAATATGATCAACCTAATACATGCAGAAAACTGAAGAATAAAAACAATACGATCAACCTCATACAAGCAGGAAAAGCTTTTGACAGAATTCAACAACCATATGTGATAAAAATTCTCCAAAAAGTGGGCATGGAGAGAAACTAACTCAACATAACAAAGGCCATATATGACAAAACCACATCTAACATCCTTCACCATGGTGAAAAACTGAAGGTATTTCCTTTAAGACCAAAAACAAGAGAAGGATGTCCACTCTTGCCCCTTTTATTCAATGTAGTTTCGGAAGTTGTAGCCATGTCAATCAGAGAAGAAATAAAAGGAAATAAAAGGAATAAAAGAAATCCAAATTGAAAAAGAAATAAAATAGTCGCTGTTTTCATATGGTATGATACTATACAGTAAGTCCCCTACATACGAACCTTCAGGTTGTGAACTTTCAAAGGTGTAAACATGTTGCATGTCCAGGCACATAAGTCAGTTCATGTATCTGGCATACATTGTCACATGTGTGCACCCTCTCCAAGTAGCCGGCTGTGCTTTTGTGTACTTTACTGCACAGTACTGTATAGAGTACTGCTGTTGCTGCTAAGTCGCTTCAGTCATGTCCAACTCTGCTCGACCCCATAGACAGCAGCCCACCAGGCTCCCCCATCCCTGGGATTCTCCAGGCAAGAACACTGGAGTGGGTTGCCATTTCCTTCTCCAATGCATGAAAGTGAAAAGTGAAAGTGAAGTCGCTCAGTCGTGTCCAACCCTCAGCAACCCCATGGACTGCAGCCTACCAGGCTCCTCCGTCCATGGGATTTTCCAGGCAGGAGTACTGGAGTGGGGTGCCATCGCCTTCTCCAGTATAGAGTACACTAGTACATTGTCTTTATTTCAAGCTAGATCTGCAAGAGGATGACTTCTTTGAACTCCTTGCTATGCAACACAAGGAGTTTACTAATGAAGACCTGATGGAACTGGAGGCCCAGACACAGGACAAAGAGAGACGAGAGGAAGAAGTAACCAAACAGATTCACGACACAGGGAATGGCAAGATCTTCTGGATTTGAGGAGGCACTACCAGTTTTGAGGCACAGAACCTAAGCACAGAACAGTGCACAAAGCTTGCAGCTGCTGTTTAGAATGCCATCCAGGGCCACTGTGTCATGATGATGAGAAAAAAACAGCTTCTACCCAGACATCGCTGGATCATTTTTTCAAGAGGGTAGATAGAACTGAATCCAGCAAGGAGCCAGAACCTGTGCCGTCAGTGTCAGACGTAAGTGAGACTGCAGCTTGCCCTCCATCTCCTAGTGCTGGTGATCCTTCAGCTCTACCATCTCCTGCCTCCTCTCCCTCCTCCAGTCAATAACCTTCTTGCCTGTTTACTCAATTCCAGCCTCTCTATGCCAGGGGTTGTACTGTACTTTGAAGGTACTACATGCAAGATTAGAAATGTTTTATTTTGCTGTCTTTTATGGATTATTTGTGTGCAAAGTACTATAAGACTATTATAGTATAGTACTATATAGCTGATTATGTTAGTTGGATACCTAGGATAACTGTCAGACATAAAACAATTAGACTCATGGATGCACTCTCAGAAAAGAACTCGTTCAAATGTAGGGGACTTACTGTACATGGAAAATCCTAAAGATGCTACCAGAAAACTACTAGAGCTCATGAATGAACTTGGTAAATTTTCAGACTACAAAATTAATATGCAGAAATATCTTGCATTTCTATACACTAACAACAAAAATCAGAAAGAGAAATTAAGGAAACAATCCCATTTACCATCACATCAAAAACAATAAAATACCTAGGAATAGACCTATGTAAGAAGGCAAAAACCCTGTACTCTGAAAACTGTAAGATGTTGATGAAAGAAACTGAAGGTGACATAAACAGATGGAAAGATATACCATGTTCTTACATTAGAAGAGTCAATATTGTCAAAATGTCTGTACTGTCCAAAGCAATCTATGGATTCAGTGCAATCCCTCTCAAATTACCAATGGCATTTTTCACAGAACTAAAATAAAAACCTTTAAAATCTGTAGAGAGACACAAAAGAACCCGAATAACCAAAGCAATCTTGAGAAAAAAGAAAATGGAACTGGAAGAATCAGGCTCTCTGACTTCAGACTATTTACTACAAAGCTACAGTCAAACAGTATGGTACTGGCACACAAGTAGAAATATAAATCAATGGAACATAATAGAAAGTCCAGAAATAAGCCCAGGCACCTATGGTCAACTAATGTGTGACAAAGGAGGCAAAACTATACAATGGAGACAAGACAGTCTCTTCAATAAATGGTGTTGGGAAAGCTGGACAGCTCCATGTAAAAGAATGAAATTAGAGCATTCTCTAAGACCATACACAAATGTAAGCTCAAAATGGATTAAAGACCTAAATGTAAGACTGGATACTATAAAACTCTTGGAGGAAAAGATAGGCAGAACATTCTGTGACATAAATTGCAGCAATATCTTTTCCAATCCATCTCCTAGAGTAGTGAAAATAAAAACAAAAATAAACATGTAGGAAATTCAAATGCTTTTGCACAGCAAAGGAAATCACCAACAAAACAAACAGATAACAGAGAACGGGAGAAAATATTTGCAAACAATGCAACCAACAAGGAATTAATCTCCAATATGTACAAACAACTCACGAAACTCAGTAGCAAACAAACAACCTAATCAAAAAATGGGCAGACGATCTAAATAGACATTTCTCCAAAGACATACAGATGGTCAAAAAGCACATGAAAGATGGTAAATATCAGTAATTATATCAGAGAAATGCAAATCAAAACTATAATGAAGTATAACCTCACACCCAATCAGAAAGGAAAGGTCATATTCAAAAAGTCTACAAATAATAAATGCTGGTGAGGATATGGAGAAAAGGGAACCCTCCTACACTGCTGATGGGAATATAAATTTGGCATAGCTATTGAACAACTAAGCAAGCACACTAGGGAAACAGTATGACAGGTCTTTTAAAAACTAAAAATAGAACTACCATGTGATCTAGCAATCTCACTCCTGGGCATATATCCAGAGAAAACCATACTTTGAAAAGACATATGTGCCCCAGTGTTCACTGCAGTGCTGTTTATAATAGCCAAGACATGGAAGCAACCTAAATGTCCACCAACAGAGAAATGGATAAAAAATATGTCGTGAAAGTGAAAGTGTTAGTCGCTCAGTCATGTCTCACTCTCTACAACCCCATGGACTGTAGCCCGCCAGGCTCCTCTGTCCATGGAATTCTTCAGGCAAGAATACTGGAGTGGGTAGCCATTCCCTTTTCCAGGGGATCTTCCCAACCCAGGGATCGAACTCAGGTCTCCCACACTGCAGGCAGATTCTTTACCATCTGAGCCACCAGAGAAGCCCAAGAATATGACATGCATATGTATACACAAAAGAATATTGTTGCTGTTTAGTTGCTAAGTTGTGTCCGACTCTTTTGCAACCCCATGGACTGTAGCCCACCAGGATCCTCTGTCCATGGGATTTCCCAAGCAAGAATACTGGAGTGGATTGCCATTTGTTTCTTCAGGGGATCTTCCCAAACCAGGGATTGAACACATGTCTCCTGCTTGTCAGGTGGATTCTTTACCACTGAGCCATCTGGAAAGCCCCACAATAGAATATTACTCAACCATTAAAAAGAATGAAATAACATCATTTGCAGCAACATGGATGAACCAAGAGATTATCATACTAAGTAAAATAAGTCAATGAAAGACAAATATCATATGATATCTCTTATATGTGGAATCTAAGAAAAATTATACAAATGAACTTATTTACAAAACAGAAAAAGACACACCGACTTCAAAAACAAATTTCGGGTTACCAAAGAGGAAAAGAGTATGGGATAAATTTGGAGGTTGGGGTTAACATATATACACTACTACATGTATTAATAAAATAGATAATCAATAAGGATCTACTATGTAGCACAGGGAATTCTATCAATACTCTGTAATAAGCTATATGGGAAAAGAATCCAAAGAAGAATGAATATATGTTCACATATAACTAAATCACTTTGCTGTAAACCTGAATCTAACACAACATTGTAAATCAAATATACTCCAATATAAATAAATAAGTAAATAAAATGATTTGATAGAGATTTTTAAAAAAAAGAACAATACAGCAAGTTGTGAAGCACGTACTCTGCACCATGCAGTCACTGCAGCAGGGCAGGAACACCTCCCACAGGCAGAATTCAGGCTATTCTTCAAAGCCCTCGCTCCGTTGTGCCACGCTCAGTCACTTCAGTCACGTCTGACCCTGTGGACTGTAGTCTGCCAGGCTTCCCTGTCCATCACTATCTCCCAGAGCTTGCTCAAACTCATGTCCATTGAATCAGTGATGCCGTCCAACCATCTCATCCTCTGTCGCCCCCTTCTCCTCCTGCCTTCAATCTTTCCCAGCCTACGGGGTTGGTGTTAAATCTAAGAGGAGCCTAGATGACACCCCACCTCCATGTGGCTAACCTTCCCATTCACTGATGATGAGTCAGGGATAGCAACACTCAGCCAAATTCAGCAAACAGGCAACTAAGAACCAAGCAAGCTCAGCCAGAAGATCAGCTCACTCACCTTCTCACACCTGTACTCCCCAAACTTGACCCCTCGCACCACCTGCTGGTAGATGAGGTTAGTGGCCACATTGTCTTCTGAGGGGTTGTGCCAGGGCGTGAAGACTTCCTTGCGGAAGAAGAGCCTCCACGGGGCATTGCGCTCCTGGGCACCCTGCTCCTTGGCGTACTG
Organism: Bison bison bison; assembly: GCF_000754665.1. Taxonomy (NCBI): domain Eukaryota; kingdom Metazoa; phylum Chordata; class Mammalia; order Artiodactyla; family Bovidae; genus Bison; species Bison bison. Next base: position 261,837 of record NW_011495081.1, on the reverse strand, counting down.
TTCACATTGGGAGATAGCGTCCATGACGTGGTCGCTGCCACTGCCCAGGGAGGACACCTGCGGGCACAGGGTTAGAGGTCACCCAGCTGAAGGGTGAGCAGGCGGGGGAGGACTGCAAGGAGCCATCAACTGCGCCAACTGTTCTGGTTCAGATGGAAAACCAAGGCTCAGGGCAAGGAGGGGTCTGCCCAGGTCACCCAGGAGGCAGACCAGCCGAGGGGAACCCCTGGATCCCACCGTGGGCGCTGAGCTGGCACAGCAACCAAGGGATTCCTATTTCCTAATGGAAGTTTTTTGTGAAACTCTAACGGGCACATGGTCACTGAAGATGCAGAAGGTGTCTGTTGTTGAGAGAAATGGCATCAGAAAACATGCTGCTATCATTGGACCTGCTAGGATGGGGGGTGGGGGGCATCTCTGTGGCCTGTGGTGATCCTGGGTGTGCAGGCAAAAGTTACCCACATCCAGACCCAGCTCAACTGCTCTGGTAGCTCAGTGGTAAAGAATCCATCTGCCAGTGCAGGAGACACAAGAGATGCAGGTTCGATCCCTGGGTCAGGAAGATCCCCTGGAGAAGGAAATGGCAGATTCCCCAGAAAAGAAGTGGGTTCCCCAGGCAACCCACTCTAATATTCTTGCCTTGGCAAATCCCATGGACAGAGGAGCCTGGTGGGTCACAGTCCACGGGGTCACACAGAGTCAGTCACGACTTAGCGACAAACCAACAATAACAAGGCCCAGCTCAGCAGCGAAGGCTCCAGGCCCACATGTGCCCCGGGAGGCACACACTCTAGGTCTAGGCAGTCCGAAACAAGTGCAAAGAAACTACCATTCCTGATAAGGAATCATAAGTCCATTTGCAAACAGGAAAACTGGATCTCAGAGCCAGTGGCTCTCTCTCCACCATGTTATTTCTCTGTCATCAGCAGAGGGTTAGATCCACCTGGGCACATATGCGTGCAGCGAGCCCTGGGCTCCAATCTCCATTGTATGGTTGGGTTTCTCTTTAGGTGCTTAGGATCCCTCCATGATCCTAAGGAGCTGGGGCAGGGCCAGGGTTCCCACTGGTTTACGGAGGAGGTAACTGAGGCCTTGGAAGGTCAGTAACCGTGCAAGGGCGCCCGAGCCAGTAGGTGGCCGCACTGGGGTGGGAGCTGGTGGGCGGCCCTGGCGGTGCCGGGAGGAGGGGCTTCCGGGCTGGCCTCACCTTATCAAACAAGGCAATGTAGAGGGAGAACCCGAAGCGGTCCTTGAGCGAGATCTTGTCGGCCAGCGCATTGCAGAGCTCCTTGGCCGTGGTCGCCGAGTCCGTCAGCAGCGTCTTGGTGGTCCCGTCCATGAACGTCACAGGCAACATGATGGGCTTCTTGGACTTGGTGGCCTGAAAGTGACCCAAGAGGCTTCCTGGAATCCTTTCACTTCAGAACATCTCACGCTCTCTGGGCTCCCAGCTCCTTCTGGAGATGGAGCCCTCAGACCTAAATGTCCCACAGCACATTGCCTGTCCCTGGTCACAGGTGCCCAGGGAGCCCTGCTGTGCTCCCCACCTGAGAGGACCTGCAAGGTCCCTGAGCTGGGGCACTAGGGCTGGCTGGGTAGTCAGGCTTTGCCAGGTGCCAAGGACACCTGTCTTCCTGTCATGTAACCATCACAAGACCCTGTGAAGTGACATCTGCATTGCCATGCTGCAGATGAAGCCATTGAGACACAGAGGAACACCCCGCCAAGTCACGTTGACTATAAAGCCAGCAGATGGAGTCATTGCCCACTGGGGGCTTTCCTGTTCCAGGGGCTTGAGACTCCAGAACTTGAGGGTGCATGCTCGAAAGACCACAGAATCCCAAAGCAGGGAATATTTCTAGGGCACTGGAGTGTACCGTGACACAAGCGCACACACACACAAGCACACACGCCCGGGGGTCGCACCTGCAGCTCCAGCCAGCTGGGCGGCTGTGTCCGTGTCCCATTGACAAAGGTCCTCCTGAGTCGCTCCTCACAGTACGGGGCGTAGCCAGGGGGTCCCCCATGGATGAAGTTCCGCAGGTACTACGGACAGAGGACCAACTCAGGGGACCCCACTCCAGCCTCCCTCGGCCTCCCCACCTGTGAGACAGGCTGATAGGCTGGGACCTGGGACCCTTTGCCAGAGTGCTTGCACCTAGACAGATATTTCCTTGAGCAATAAAATACAAAGAAACCAAAAGGAACTGAAAATAACTGCACAGGTGCAGTGGGAACAATTATGAACAATAAGGTACAAAAAGGCCACAAACCAACTGCCATTTCTGAGCTGCTGGGAGCAGAGGCAGGGACTTTTCCATGAGCCCTGCACATACCACCACCACCAAGGGGGTGGGCAGACAACCTCTGACCTGACCCATCAATCCGTCCCCACCCTCACCTCATTTAAGGAGCCAGGGAGCAAGCAGGGGCACCCGTTTCTTGTTCTTGCTCCCTTGTACCACAGCACCAGCCTCAGTAAAGCCTTGCCTGAATTTCATGTCTGGCCTCTTATCAACTTCTATTGATTAAAACGTTCATGGACCCAGGTCAGCAACACCTGGACCATCAGAGCAACTTTCCCAGGTCTCCTGCCTCTGGTTCCTCCACCCACAATCTGCTCCTGGGGACACCTCCACCCACGCCCCTCCTCAGCTTCCCAGGGCTTCCCACTGCCCTCTAGATCAAGCCCACATGCCTCACGCTGGCAAAAAGGCCGCCATGATCCAGGCCTTTCTAGTCTCAGCCATGCCTCCAGCCTCACCCCACACACCACCCCTGCCCTGCACCCAGCTTAACTGCTCCTCTTCCTCCAGGGTCCACCTCCCTGACCCCTCCACTCCTCATACTGCTGACCAGCTGGGCTGATCCAGCTGACAGCTGCTCTGCCTCTGTGTCCCCAGCACCCAGAGCCTGGCACCCAGGGTCACAAAAGAGCCTGAGATGAACTAAAGTTCTTCAGACCAGCATGTGGAAAGTCCAGGAGATACTGCTGTCAAACTCAGCGTCTGCATAAATCAAATGGGGCCAGGGGAGACAGAAGTGAAGTGGTGGGTGCCTAGGAGGAGGGCCAGGAAGATGGGCCCCGCAGAGGCCGGGAGGTCTGGGAGGAGATGACCTGGGCAGGACCTCACTGCCAAGCCCCTCTGCCCTCTGAGATGCTTCTCCGTGCTCTGCTCCTTGACACCAGAGACCGAGCCCAATTCCCGTTCCTGTCCCTGGAGGCCAAAAGCCTCCCCTACCTTAACAAACTTCTCAGAGGGGGCAAAGCAGCCCACGCAGAGAGACACGAGGATCCAGCCCCGGGCATAGCTGCTCTTGGAGGGGTTGTGAGTGAGCTGCTTGCTGATCTGGCAGTAGATCTCATCCCTAAGCAGAATGGGGTACAAGGAAGGGAGACAGACTGTCTCAGAGGGAAAGCCCACCCTCCATCCCAGCAGCAGGTGAGATGCCTACTCCCCCACTTGCCAGGGATGACCCAGGAGGAGAGTGGTCAGAGTGGGACCAGGTGGGGAAGGCTGAGCCCAGGGCTCTGAGGAGGGTCTGGCTTTGGAGGAGACAGGCTCATCAGACGTGAAGCACGTTCATACCTGACTCCAATCCAGAGTCCAGGGCCCCCAATCCACAGGGTGGCGCACACCCTGCTCTGGGCACGGGGCCATGGTCAGTAGTGACCACTCTAATGGGAAGCACAGGCTCCATCCCCCCCTCACCCCTCACCAAGCTGCGTGGCCTGGGCAGGTGAGTTCACCTCCAAGCCTGACCCACAGTGCCAGCAGCAGGTACAACTTCCACTAATGGAAACCGGCAGAGCAGGAAATGGGAAAAACATCTGGGGAGTTTCTCTGGGGGAGGAAATGAGTAGGGACTTTGATGCTCTCTTGATATGTTTCCGTATGTTTGAATATTTAAGTGGCCATGTATTACTTTTGATCCCTGGGTCAGGAAGATCCCCTGAAGGAGGAAATGGCAACCCACTCCAGTACTCTTGCCTGGAAAATTCCATGGGCAGAGGAGCCTGGCGGACTGGCAGTCCATGGGGGTCACAAAGAGTCAGACAAGACTGAGCGAGTGAGCATGCACGTATTACTTTTATTTTGTGTTGTTTTCATTTTAAAGGGAAGTGATAGCATCCTGCTTATAAGATTGTTGTGAAGAAAAATGAGCCAAGGCTTATACAGGCCCTGGCACGATGCCCAGCACAGTAAACCCCCAAAGATGCCAGCCTAGCTGCAGCCTTAAGATGCTACCTGTCCATTCAGGGACAAAGGCTGGACCTACCATGGTGCAGTAACCACCAGGGGGCACTCACTGCTGTTCTTCTCTCTTAGAAAGGCAGGTTTCTAATTCAGTGGCTCCCCAATTTTGAGAGCTCACAGACCAATACAACTTTAAAATACATTCTGGAAGTTGCTAACTTACTAAGTTGAATAGCTTATAACTTAATTGTCATCAACTTATAATGACAAATAAGGACATTTAAAACACACCAAACACACAGCCCCTGCCCACTATCTATATCACAATCATTTTATAAAACAAAGGTAATTTTAATATCCAAAAAGTAGGAAGGGCAAAATCTCAGAACAAAGAACCATGTTTTAAATAAATCAAATTAGAAACATCCTTATTTCCCCCATCTTGTCACAGACCAGTAGCTGGAAGCCCTGACCCTGTTCACTTTCTAAGCAGGGATATAGAGGTCGAGAGAAGGGAGGGATTAGTCCTGGACCCTCAGGGAATCAGCACCCAGGCTTCTGACTCAGTCCAGGGCTCCTGGAACTGTATTATTTAGAAGCACCACTTAAGGTCTGATGATGAGATTAATTATGAGGTAAATTCTTGACCCTTAAACATACCTTGGGCAATTACCTTTTCTTCCCAGGGGCTGACAGCCCCAAGTGCTACATCTCTGGTGAGCAAGGTAGTAACTGGGCTCAAGGAGCAATGAAAGAGAGGCCAGTGACCCCTGGGCAAACCTCTTCCCTTCTCTGGACCTCCTGCCTCCTATTGGTAAAATGATACTTGACCTCCCCACCCACCCCATCCTGCTGTTCTCCCAGCCAACACACATGAGTTCATGGTCTGCTCTCCTAACCAGACATCTTGTACAGATGGAGTTCTCAGAGAAACCGTGTTTTCCCGCCACTGATGCAGCTGAGTTGATTCCTTAATTGCTCCTGAAAAGTCACGGACCATCCCAGCACCAAGCAAAGGCCTCTCCTGGGCCTGAGGCATGTGCTGGATGCCTTCTGACCACAGTAACCCTGAGCACAGGCCTGGGCGGGGTGCACCGAAGGTGCCTGCAGGGATGGGTTATACATCAGATAATGCTAATAGCCAACAGCTACCGTCTAGTGAGTGGCCACTATGGAGGTCCTAGGTCACACTTTCCATAGTTTTATCTGCCCCAAGCCTACAAGGTAGGTACTATTATTATTCCGTCTTAACAGAGGAGGAAACTGAACCTTGCAAAGATAAAATCACTCTACCAAGACCACACAACCAGCTACCAGCAGAGCTAAACCCAGGCCTGCTTGGCTTAATCAGTTACTAAATTGGACTGCAAGGAGATCCAACCAGTCCATCCTAAAGGAGATTAGTCCTGGCTGTTCATTGGAGGGACTGATGTTGAAGCTGAAACTCCAATACTTTGGTCACCTGATGCAGAGAGCTGACTCATTTGAAAAAACCCTGATGCTGGGAAAGATTGAGGGCAGGAGAAGAAGGGGACGACAGAGGATGAGATGGTTGGATGGCATCACCGACACAATGGACATGGGTTTGGGTGGACTCCAGGAGTTGGTGATGGACAGGGAGGCCTGGCATGCTGTGGTTCATGAGGTCGCAAAGAGTCAGACACAACTGAGAGACTGAACTGAACTGAAAGTGATGGAGCCACGATTCTGCCACCCAAAGCCTTATGGGGCTGGAAGAGCAGGATGGCTCCCCCTGCCAGCTGCCCCCTCCCTGAGCCCCAGCCCTCAGGCGCTGACCGGAGTGCTGGCCGCAGGATGCCGTTGCCAATGATGAAGTGCAGCTTCTCCAGGTTGGAGGTGGGCCGGTCCTCCAGCATGCTGTTGCCCTGCACCGTGGACTCCCCATCATGCAGCCTCTTGGTCACCTGGGACACAGCAGAGGGCAGAGGCTCAAGCAGGGCTCTCCCGCTTGCCTGAGTCTGCCCAGTCCCCGGGAAAACAGAACCCTGGGAGTGGCCAGAACGCTGGCTCCCCAGCACCATCACAGCCCCGCCCTATGCAGGACAGACAGTGGGTCAATGAATGGCCCACACAGCCAGGGGGCGCTGGCCTGGTGCCACTCCCTTCTGAGGACAAGGTTCCTCTGCAGTCTCCCTGACAGCACT
>NW_011495081.1:248581-255269 GCF_000754665.1 Bison bison bison | reverse complement strand
GCATGCCCCTGCAGACAGGAAGGGCTCCGGAGGGCCTCGTGTCCGCTGAGCACCCACAGTCAGCATCTCAAGCCACCATCTTAGGAACACACTAGCAGGCGTTTTTCTTCTCTGGGTGCCTTGGCTATCGAGCAGAGCTGGGATTCAAATCTGGGGCTATGAAGCTATCAGACCAGACTGGAGCCTCAGATGGGGAACAAGAGGAAGACAAAAGCAAGGCAGGCCCAGGAAGTCCCAGAGCAGCAGCCTGAGCCTGTCTTGGGGAAGGCTTCCTGGAGGAGGTGACCCCAAAGCACAGAAGAGGAAGGCAGAATTTTAGGCAGAGGGACCAGTGCGCACAAAAGCAGAGGCTTGGAGGAGCCAGTCCCTCTGTACCACGAATGCCTCCATGTCTGTTGGCCCTCACAGCCTGGACAGTCCTGGAGCGAGGGGCCAGGACGGTGCTCAGAAAACACAAAACATAAATGAATGAATTCAAACAAATGAATAGTGTTAATGCCCCAAGGATACTCTTAACCCACAAAAATGTTTTCATCAGTTAAAAAGTCCCCGGATCAGAGGCAGTGAGTCCATGCCCTCGCAAGAATGGTCTTCCCTCCCACCATCTGGAGAGGGCCTCTCCAGCCCTCTCCAGCTCCTATGGCCCCTCTTCCAGGAAGCCCCCCTGACCGGCCCCAGACTGAGCACAGCGCCCTCTTCCTTGCACCCCGTCTGCCTGATCACACCTAACACCGTCCTGCCAGCCACCCCGGTCCCCTGAGGATGGGCAGCATCCATTCCTGTCCCTGTGGGTCCCAAGCCCAGTCTAGGCCACCTAGGCCGTGCAGGGTCTGCTCCCACCTCCTCCGTCAGTTTGGACTTCTTTTTCAAGGTCAAGTGCACCAGCTTGTGCCTCACACTGCTCTTCTTCTGCCCATCGGGGAGCTGGGCCTGCAGGACAAACAAGGTTCAAGGTCAAGTGGCTGGGCCACAAATAATGACAAGAGCAGTTGACAATGTAGCTAGAATTAGCTCAAGCCCACACTAACATTTACAACGTATACCTTACCTTGCCCCTCCAACCCACCGTCAGTCAAGTGGCAGATCGGAAAACAGACTCTGAGAAGTACAGTAACCCACAAACCACCCCCTAACAAGTCCAAATGGAAGCTGTCTCTGACTGCAAAGCCTATCTCAAAACCTGCCCCTGCCACATGGCCTCAACAGTGGTCAGCACTCTACAGCCTATACAACACTCACGCATTCACTCTCAGGAGTAGACAGAGCAGGGCAAGGGTCAGGGGGGTGAGGCAGAGGCAAATTTTTGTATGTCATTCTGCTGAAACCTTATGGCTGGGGATGGCCTGGGTGGGACAGTGGCCACCGGGCACCTGGGACTCACCTCACCCTCGCCCTGCAGGGCCTGCAGCTCCCTCTTGTAGGTCTTCTTGCCCAAGGTCTCGTAAATCTTGGTCATCACGGGAATCTTCTCGCTGCCGTCACTCATGGCCATGTGGTACCTGGGCTCTGGGAGGTCCCCCATGAACCGGAGGATGGTGATCCAGACTGCCAGGGCCGCCTGGGAGGCAGAGCCATGCCACTCAGAAAGCCCGAGCACAGGATGTTACCAAAGCCATCAAAATGACCCACAGAGAGGCTAGAGAACCGCAACCCACCCTCGACCGGAGGAGGACCACTGAGCTGAGTGCCGCTTGCTCTCTGGGCCTTGCCCTGTGACCCGCCCCAGGCTGGGCGCCGGGTGAAGTCAGCCCTGGTCCCTGCACACCAGGGCCCCTGCCCCTCCGCACCCATGCCGCCCACACAGGTGGTCCCAGCCCTCACCAGCTGATCACCCTCATCATCGTGGTACAGCAGTGGCTGCTTGAGTGGCCGCCGGGTGTAGGTGTGCGTGGTCGTGCCCTGGAAGTAAGTGGCAGCGAACTTGGCGAATTTATACTCGGAGAGATCTTCCTCGTCCTCGTCGGGCAAGGGCAGGGCTGCGTCCAGGTCCTCTTCTACCATCTCCCTCCGCCCGCGCTCCAGGTCCTGGAGGGAGGAGACGGGTTCCCTGCCATGGGGGCAGACCTGGGGCTGAGCTAGGGGCCCCCAGCCGGTCCCTGAGGGGCCAGCTCCTGCTCCAGGAGCATAGGGATCTGTCCACCCGGTTCACTCCCGAGACAGAGCCCAGCGCATGGTAGGTCCTCAACACACAAACGAAAAAAGGTTTGCGAATGGCCTTGGAGGGGGACAGTGGCTGGCCCAAGGTCACATTGCAGGCTGGTGGCTGGACAGGGCCTGGGACCGGCGGTCCCTGTTCCAGATCATCACTGCCGCCTTCCGCTCAGAGGGGACCAGGTGGACTTTAACACAAAGTGGCACAAGGGGAGGGAAGGCAACCACCTAGGGCCTGTCCCAGCTCCTTCCCCAGCCTGGTACCTCGAAGCCACTAGGTGCCTGGCCCTCCTGGCCTGGCAGGCCGCCCGAAGTCCCCAGGAAGCCAAACATCTTGTCCACCATGTCCGAGTGATTGATGGGCTCATGGCGGGCCCTCTCCATCTGCTCCAGGAGTTCCTTCTTCCTCCGAGCCTCCTCCTTCTCCTTCAGCTCCCGCTCTGCATCCTCACGGGCCAGCTGGGCCAGGCGCTCCTGTGAGGCAGGGGTGATGCAGCGTCAGAGAGCAAGCCCCCTATGGGGAGCCCACGGGAGTCCCTGCAGCAACCAGGCCTGAGTCCCAAACCCAAGAGGCCCTCCTGACGGCTGTGAAGGACTGAGCCTCCGGCCTCGCCACCCGGGGCCACACACACTAAGTTCTCACAGCCCAGTGAAGACAGATGCCACACCAAGTCCAGACAGAAATGCCACCTGCCCTCAGGGCTCAGCTGGGACCACCTCCTCCAGGAAGCCTACTCAGGCTTCCCCAGCCAAAAGGGACCACACCAACCCAGAAATCCCAGAGCCACTGGGCAGAGGCTGCAGACCAGTGGTGTACAATAGAAATATAATGCAATCCACCCTGGGTCACAAAGAGTCAGCCACAACTTAGACTAAATGACAACATATACAGTGGCTACATTTAAAATAGTTCTTTTAAAAAATAGATCAATTTTAATAATGTACTTCATTTAACCCAATATTTCCAAAGTATTGAAACAGAGCAGAACTCTCTGATCCCTGCCCCACTTCTACCATACCTTTCGCCTGTGGAAAACTTTAGTCAAAGAATAAGTTTAATCAGAGAAGTGAGAAATGCTGAAACAATGGAAAACAGTCTAAGGAGATTAGTAACAACAGTGTCGTCATTAAGCACAGTCAAGGAACTTTATCTCTTTCTCAAGGGCTATAGATAATATTCTGAGCCATATCCTGTGAGCTGTCTTATAGATACCAGAACACCAGGTGGAGAAGTTAACTACATGATGACCAGACTGTACCCTGGACATGCACTGCCACAATTCTGAGAACTGGCCGCAAAGAAATGGGAGCAAATGCACCCCAGAACTGAAGATTAACTGCACCTAAAACAACCCAGATGATGCTAGTCAGACCACTGATGACCAGTTGAAGATGACTGTTAGAGATGACTGTGCTGTTTCTGCATGTAACCTCCCCTCAACTCTGTCTATAAAAGCTCTCACCCCTTGCTTGTTCGGGGAAGGTGGGATGGGAGTCGGCCTTTGGACAGATGTCTGCCACCCTCCCCTGCAGCTGCCAGCATCTGAAATAAAGCAAACCTTCCTTTCCACTAATCTGGCCTGCTTATTGGCTTTTGAGCGGTGAGCAGCCAGACCCCCCAACACATACCTTTCGGTAACAGTATTATCTCTGCATGTAATTAATATTTAAAATATCTCAGCTATTTTATAGTCCTTTTTTTTTTTTTTAACTAAGTCTTCAAAATCAACCTTGTATTTGGGAATTCCCTGGCAGTGCAATGGTTAGGACTCATTGTTCTCACTGTTGAGGGTCTAAGTTCAATCCCTGGTCAAGGAACTATGACTCTGCAACTTTTTATCCAGAGTTATCTCCCAGCTGAGGGCCTGGACCCACAGCCTTCAGACCCAGCACAGAACAGGCACTTCACAGATCATAGCCTTGTCGTGGCAAAGGGGTTTGTGTAACTCAATGAAGCCATGAGCCACCCCAGACAGACAGGTCAAAGCAGAGAGTTCTGACAAAACATGATGGAGGACAGAATGGCAAACCACTCCAGTATACTAGCCATGAGAACCTCATGAACCGTATGAAAAAGCAAAAAGATATGACACCGAACGATGAGCCTCCCAGGTCAGAAAGTCCAATATGCTCCTGGGGAAGAACAGAGGACAACTACTAAAAGCTCCAGAAAGAGTGAAGCAGCTGGGCCATCGCAGAGACGATGCTCAGCCCTGGGTGTGTCTGGTGACGAAAGTAAAGTCCAATGCGGTAAAGAGCAATACTGCACAGGAACCTGGAATGTCACGTCCATAAATGCGTAAACTGGACATGGTCAAGCAAGAGATGGCAAGAGTAAACACTGACAGCTTAGGAATCAGTGAGCTCAAATGGATGGGGATGGACGAATTTAATTCAGATGACCATTGTATCTATACTGTGGGCAAGAATCCCATAGAAGGAATGGAGTAGCCTTCATAATTAACAAGAGTCCAAAACGCAGTCCTTGGGTGCAACCTTAAAAATGACAGAATTATCTCAGTTTGTTTCCAAGGCAAACCATTTGCCATCACAGTAATCTAAGTCTATACTCCAAACACCAATGCCAAAGAAGCTGAAGCTGATCAGTTCTATGAAGATCTAGAAGATCTCCTAGAACTAACACCAAGAAATGATGTCCTATTCATGATAGGTGATTGGAATGCAAAAGTAGAAGTCAAGAGATACTGTGATAACAGGCAAGTTTGGCCTTGGAGTACAAAATGAAGCAGGGCAAAGGCTAACAGAATTCTTCCAGGAGAATGCATTAGTCATAGCAAACACCCTTTTTCAACAATACAGGAGACGACTTTACACATGGATATCACCAAATATCAATGCCGAAATCAGACTGATTATATTCTTTGTAGCTGAAGATGGAGAAACTCTATACAGTCAGCAAAACAATACCTGGAGCTGACTGTGGCTCAGATCATCAGCTCCTCATAGCAAAATGAGGACCTTAACTTTCTTTCTTAAACTAAAGAAAGTGGGGAATACCACTAGGCCAGTCAGGTATGACAAATCAAATCCTCTGTGAATATACAGTGGAGGTGATGAATAGATTCAAGGGATTAGATCTAGTAAATACAGTGCTTAAAGAACTATGGACAGAGGTCCATAATACTGTACAGGAGGCAATAAACAAAATCATTCCAAAGAAAAAAGAAATGCAAGAAGGCAAAGTGTTTGTCTAAGGAGGCCTACAAATAGCTGAGGAAAGAAGAGAAACAAAAAGCAAGGGAGAAAGGGAAAGGTTCACCCAACTGAATGCAGAGCTCCAGAGACCAGAAAGGAGAGACAAGAAGGTCTTCTGCAATGAACAATGCAAAGAAACAGAGACAACAACAGAAAGGGGAAGACTAAAGATATCTCCAAGAACATTGGAAAAATCAAAGGAAAATTTCATCCAAGATTGGCACAATAAAGGACAAAGATAGAGACCCAATAGAAACAGAAGAGATCAAGAAGAGGTGGAAAGAATACACAGAAGAACTGTACAGAAAAGATCTTAACGACCCAGATAACCACGATGGCATTGTCTCTCACTCAGAGCCAGATATTCTGGAACGTGAAGTCAAGTGGGCCTTAGGAAGCACTGCTGCCAATAAAGCTAGTGGAAGTGATGGATTCCAGCAGAGCTATTTAAAATCCTAAAAGATGATGCTGTTAAAATTGCTGCACTCAATATGCCAGCAAATTTGGAAAACTCAGCAGTGGCCACAGGACTAGAAAAGGTCAATCCTCATCCCAATTCCCAAGAAGGGCAGTACCAAATAATGTTCAAACCACCAGACAATTTCACTCATCTCCCACGCTGGTAAAGTTATGTTCAAAATCCTCCAAGCTAGGCTTCAGCATTACGTGAACTGAGAATGTCCAGATGGTCAAGGTGGATTTAGAAAAGGCAGGGGAACCAGAGATCAAATTGCCAACATTTGCTGGATCATAGAGAAAGCAAGGGAATTCCAGATCATTGACTACACTAAAGCCGCTGACTGTGTGGATCCTAACAAACTGTGGAAAACTCTTGAAGAGATGGGAATACCAGACCGTCTTACCTGTCTCCTGAAAAACCTGTATACAGGTCAAGAAGCAAGAGTTAGAACCCTGCATCCCACCACTTCATGGGAAATAGATGGGGAAACAGTGGAAACAGTGTCAGACTTTATTTTTCTGGGCTCGAAAATCACTGCAGATGGTGACTGCAGCCATGAAATTAAAAGACGCTTACTCCTTGGAAGGAAAGTTATGACCAACCTAGATAGCATATTCAAAAGCAGAGACATTACTTTGCCAACAAAGGTTCGTCTAGTCAAGGCTATGGTTTTTCCTGTGGTCATGTATGGATGTGAGAGTTGGACTGTGAAGAAGGCTGAGTGCCGAAGAATTGATGCTTTTGAACTGTGGTGTTGGAGAAGACTCTTGAGAGTCCCTTGGACTGCAAGGAGATCCAACCAGTCCATTCTGAAGGAGATCAGCCCTGGGATTTCTTTGGAAGGAATGATGCTGAAGCTGA
>NW_011495081.1:241870-248481 GCF_000754665.1 Bison bison bison | reverse complement strand
CTTGAGAGTCCCTTGGACTGCAAGGAGATCCAACCAGTCCATTCTGAAGGAGATCAGCCCTGGGATTTCTTTGGAAGGAATGATGCTGAAGCTGAAACTCCAGTACTTTGGCCACCTCATGCGAAGAGTTGACTCACTGGAAAAGACTCTGATGCTGGGAGGGATTGGGGGCAGGAGGAGAAGACGACAGAGGATGAGATGGCTGGATGGCATCACTGACTCGATGGACATGAGTCTCAGTGAACTCCGGGAGTTGGTGATGGACAGAGAGGCCTGGCGTGCTGCAATTCATGGGGTCGCAAAGAGTCGGACACGACTGAGCGACTGATCTGATCTGATAGGATAACTGACTGGTTCAGGATTGAGAAAGGAGTATGGCAAAGCTGTTTATTGTCACCCTGTTTATTTATACACAGAGTACATCATGCAAAATGCAAAGCTAGATGAGTTACAAGCTGAAATCAAGATTGCCAGGAGAAATATCAACAACCTCAGATATGTGGATGATACCATTCTAATGGCAGAAAGTGAAGAGGAACTAAAGAGCCTCTTGATGAGGGTGAAGGAAGAGAGTTAAAAAAGTTGGCTTAAAACTCAATGTTAAAAAAACTAATTGCATGGCATCCGGTCCGATTACTTCATGGCAAGTAGACGGGGAAAAGGGGGAGACAGTGACAGATTTCCTCTTCTTGGGCTCTAAAATCACTGCAGATGGTGACTGCAGCTATGAAATTAGAAGACAACTGTTTCTTGGCAAGAAAGCTATGACAAACCTAGACAGTGTGTTAAAAAGCAAAGACATCACTTTTCCAACTAAGGTCCGTATAGTCAAGGCTATAGTCTTTTCAGTAGTCATGTACAGATGTGAGAGCTGGACAATAAAGAAGGCAGAGTGCCAACAAGTTGATGTGGTGCTGGAGAAGACTCTTCCTTGGACTGCAAGTTGATCACACCAGTTAATCCTAAAGGAAATCAACCCTGAATATTCATAGGAAGGACTGATGCTAAAGCTGAAGCCCCAGTACTCTGGCCACCTGATAGAAACAGCTGATTCACTGAAAAAGACCCTGATGATGGGAAACACTGAAGGCAGGAGAAAGAGGGCAACAGAGGATGAGATGGTTGGATGGCCTCATCAATTCAATGGACATGAACTTGGCCAAATTGCGAGAGATGGTGAGGGACAGGGAAGCCTGGAATGCTGCAGTCCATGGGATCATGAAGAGTCAGACACGACTTGGAGACTAAACAACAAAATTTCCCAGCTGAGGGCCCAGACCCACAACCTTCTCACCTGGCACAGAACAGGCACCCAGCGCACAGGTGAAGGAAGGTCACGTGGACAGAGGATGAACAGATGGTTTGGCTGAGAGCCACTGAACCAGTGAATGGAAGTGCAAGGAGCCGACTCGTCCCCAGCTCACCTGATGTTTGCGTTCGGCCTCCTCCTTGGCCTTCTTGGCACTCATCTCCTTCCGGAGCTTCTCCTCCTCTGCCAGCCGCATTTTCTCAGCCTCCAGGCGCCGCAGGTACTGGGGGAGGCGGGTGGCAGGATGGGCACCGTACCATGTGTGTGGCTGTCACAGTGCTCCCTGCCAGCTTGACCCCACCCCACCCCCTTTGAGTTCCAGGACTGGGGATGACTTTGCCAAATAATTTAGCAGAGGGAAACTGAGGCATGCGAGAAACCCTCCAGGTCCCACAGCGGGTTGAGGGCACCTTTGATCCCAAAGCCGAAGCAGGTTCGCCTTGGCCTCCCAAAGACTCACAAGAGGGACTGGGCCCCCGCCCTACCCCTGGCTGGAAGGAGGGAAATGAGGGTCCAGTCTTGTGCATCCTTCAGAGGGAGAGCCCTTCATCCCCCCGCCTCACCCCCTGCGATGGGCTCAGGCCACATGCGGGATGATTTGTCTGCTTGAGGTGGAGTGGCACCCCTTGGAGGACCTAGAGCCAGGGGTTCTTGTGGACTGGGCCCCTCACCTCGGCCCTGAGGCGCCGGTGCAGCCTGCGGGCGATCATGCCCCGGGCGTAGGCCTGCACGGTGATCACGGCCCAGAGGCGGTGGCGGAAGGCCTTGCGTACCAGGTAGGCCCGGCAGCGGGCCTGGAACCCGATGATGCGCCCGCGGGCCAGGCAGTACTGCTGGTGCAGCTTCCGGGAGCGGTGCAGGGCCTGCAGCCGCAGGAAGCCCAGCCGCATCTGCAAGGACAGCCACCAGCTCAGAACCACGGCCCTGATGCCAGACCAGCCGTGCCCATGGAGGTCACTGCCCTGGCTCCACTCGCCAACCCACGAGCCCTGAAGGCACAGCTGGTTCCACTCAGACCAAAGTTCCCCAGGGAGTACGCTTGGCTTCCCCCAAAGTGGGTCTCCCCACCAGGGACACCATCCTCAGACCAGGAGCCGGCCTCCTTCCTGTTTGCCTCTCCAGCCCCAAGTCCAGGCTGCAGCCCAGTTCCTTCCCTATGGGTGTGTCTATGTGACACACCCATTCCTGGCCCCCTGTAAGGTGTTCAATAACCTGAGGCTCACAACCCACCAGGACATTCCAGAAGAAAAGCAGAAACATTGCTGACCAGCAGGGGAGAACCACAAGAAGCAGACTTGGACTTTGGGCTGGAAGAAAGGTAGTGGCTGGCGGGGGCGGGAGGCCAGCCGCCCGCAAACAGGTAAATCCTGTGCTATGACGATGGAACCAGGTTCAAAGGCCTCGTGGATCAGCAAGCCGCTCCCTCAGGAGGCTCACCAGCCCATAGTTCCTCCGGCAGTTGTGGCCCCGCCAGTGCCTCTGGATCAGTGTGGCAGCATTCTTCAGCTTCAGGAAGTTGGACCTGAAACAGCAGCGTGATGCAGGAGGATGTCTATAGGGGTCTGGGTGGAGTTTGGAATCAGGAAAGTAGGGCTGAGTCCCAGCTTTGTGTCTCCTTGGCTCCACAACCTTAGGCAAAGGCATATACCCTCTTTGTGCCTCAGTTTCCTCATCTGTAAAATGGACAGAATAATACCTGTCCTGCCTGCCTCACAGACTTGTCACATAAACTCAATAAGGTAGGCATTCAGGTTATTCATGAATAAATGTAGGACTTCCCTGGTGGCTCAGATGGTCAAGAATCTGCCTGCCATGTAGGAGACCCGGATTCAATCCCTGGATCAGGAAGACCCCTAGAAAAGGAAATGGCAACCCACTCCAGTATTCGTACCTGGAAAATCCCAAGGACAGAGGAGGCTGGTGGACTACAGTCCATGGGGTCGCAAAGAGCTGGACATGACTTAGTGACTAAACAACAAGTAGTAAATAAGATAAAGATTAAACACTTGGAACACTGTGAAAGTGAAGTAACTCAGTCAAATCCGACTCTTTGTGACCCCATGGACTGCAGCCTACCAGGCTCCTCCATCCATGGGATTTTCCAGGCAAGAATACTGGAGTGGGTTGCCATTTCCTTCTCCAGGAGATCTTCCCGACCCAGGGATTGAACCCGGGTCTCCCTCATTGTAGACAGACACTTTACCATCTAAGCCACCAGGGAAGTCCTGGAACACTGTAAACGTCACTTATTACTGATCGTTTAACTCCCTCATATTACATGTGAGGAAACTGAGACTCGATGTGGTTGGGGCTAGAGCCCTGGTCTTCTGACTGAGCACCATGCTGTTCCCCTGCACAGACTAGGCCGCTGCTACAGGCTGACAGTCATTTTTGACCTCATGGAGGACAAGAGGTCACACATCAAACAGCAGGTGTCTCCTGAACATAGAAATAAGAGGAGTGAAGGATGGCTACCTCAACGTGGGTGAGCCCATGAGCCAGTGCCTGGATGCTCACAGAAACGAGGGCACAGCCATGGGAAAGGATGGACAAGTGGGTAGAAAAACAGGTGAATGAGTGGACCAAGGATGGCTGGACAAGTGGGTGGATGGGAAGAGAAGGGGAGCGGCCAGATGAACTCAAAAAGGGCAGGAAGTGTGGTTTTAGTGGAGCCTGAATCACAGAGTCAGCCCCACCCAACTGGGAGGTGACACAACTGTACACACGCCCCTCACATGGAATACGGGACACACTTTGTAATTTACATGTAATTTACACAGAATACGGGACACACCTTGTAACTTAACAAATGTCATAGCATCCACGTGTGTCTCATGAGCCCACATGGGCAGGCAGGTATTACTGGGCATGCGGAATATAGATGGGCCCGTGTGTCTTAGTGTTCATCCATGTTCATGTGACCCTGTGTGTGCCTTGCACATGTGTGCATGTTTCTGTGTATGCACATGGGTGTTTATTCCCAGTGTCCACATGGGAGGAACCACAGTGAGCCAAGCATATGCACACACGTGCATGCATGCGCACACACACACACGTTGGCGGAGGCGGGGAAGAGCCATCCAGACACAAACCTGTCTTTGAAGCCCCGGATGACTTTCTGGAGGAGGATGACTCTGTCGGTGATGGCCTTGTCCCGCTCCATCTCCAGCAGCATGTCATGGTGGTCCTGGAGGGCAGAGCCTTCTGAGCAGAGCCCCCACAACCCCTCCAGTCCCAGGGCAGAGGCTGCCCCAAGTGGGCCCCTCTTCCTTTACTTAGGGCTCTGGCCTAGGGCTCAGCTGGTCCCTAATGGCTTCCATGCGTGCTATGGCGCCATGGGGCAGCCTCCCTCAAGTACAGACAAGGTACTGTCACGGCTGGTTCCCAGAGGCCTGGGTGGGACACATGCAGCAGGAGGGGCCCAACACGCACACACACTGACTCCATCCCAATGGCCATCTCTACCCTGAGATGAGACCTGGCTATTCTAGATGTTTCTGTCATATCAGCCACTGACCTGGGACAGGCGACCATCATTTCACTCCTGGATCTTAGAAACAGTCTCCTGACTGATACCCTCTCAAGAAGGGATCTTACAGCAATACCCCATGCTTCCCAGGGTCAAGTCAGGTCTTCCCTGGGCCCTCCACCATCAGGCCCTGCCCTCTTCTCCAGCCCTCTCTCCTTCTCATCCCCAAGCCCCCAACCCTCACTCCAGTTGGACAAAACTCCATGGTTCATTCAGTACATGAATCAAATATCTGCAGGTGCCCACCCTGTGCTCGGTGCTGGGTGGGACTGCAGTGAACTAGGCAAACCTGGGCCCTGCCCCAGGGAGGCTGAGTCAGAAGGGGATTCAGACTCAGATAATCAGATAATCCATCAGATAATCACACCTATCAAGATAATCCAGGTCACATCACTTGGGGACAGGGCCCAGCACCGACGGATGCTCAGCCAAGGCTTTCTGAATCAGTGAGTGAATGAATGAGAAGTAGGTTTGGGGTCTGGAAACCACTGCCTATTAAAAGAGCCCAGAGAGATGAGGATGTGGAGGACGAGGACAGTCCTCAGACGTCTCTGGCACTAGATGTCATCATGCTATAAGCTTTCCCTCCCTTAATCCCTGAGTTGAGCATCAGGACTACAGGCTGGAAGTCCTGATCTCTGCTCCAGGGCAGTGCCTGACCTGGGGCACCTTGCTTCTACATGCTGCACCTCTGAAACGGGCACAATAATTCTACCTCATGGGCTGCTATGATGACTAAATGAGATGATGGACAAGAAGCGCCCACTCCCGCTGGGGTCTGGCACACAGAACAGTGCTTTCCAAACAGCACTTGTGAGACGCAGAGGCAGGAAGCAAGGGTTCCAGGAGATGAAGACACTGGCCCAGGCCCCTCAGCCAGAGAGGCATCAGACTAGACTGCAGGACTCTCTCCAGCTGAGGGCTGGCTCCCCCTTCCCTCTCCCCGGTTGTCCTGGGCTGCCTGGGCCCCACCCTGTGCCAGAGGAAGGAGCTCTGACCCATCACCCGGGACAGCCGGAAATCTAGAACAGCAGAAATGGAAATGGGGAAGCCAGGGTTCAGCCTGTCCCTGCTGTAGCTGTCCCACCTCCACCATCTCCATCAAGCTCTCCCAGCACAGCTTCCTGCTCCCAGCCCTGCCCCCTCCCAGCTGCCCAGCCCCCAGAGTCCTGCCCAGGCTGTGCTGGGAGCCAGAGAGCCCTAGATGCCAGTTCAGGGAGCATGGGGACAGGTCCAGGGACACTAGAGGGGGGTGGCACACAGCCAACCATAGCCCAGCATGAACCATGCCTGGCAGGAAAGCACAGGACCAAAGATACACTCAAGAGTACCCACCACAAGCACATCCCATTGTGCAGATGGGAAAACGAGAACCAAGAAAAGGCCAGTGACCTGCCCAAATTCTCAGGGCAGACCACCAGAGGGTCGAGACTAAATCCAGGCCTCCCTGGTGAGGCCACCCCTGGCCTTTGCTTCCTCATGACCCCACCCCCAGGCTAGGGGTCAGAGAGGCCCTCAAATACCCACTGCCCCTCCACCACCCAGGAGGCCAGACCCCACACCTGCTCAGGGCTGGAGGAGCACAAAAGCCCAGCAATGACCCCATTCTGTGCTGCAACTCCTCTACAGGGACCCCAAGACCTGTTCCCCCCAACCCCAGGGAGTTCACAGCTCCCCCAAGGCAGACAGAGTCTGAGGCCATGCTCACCTTCAGAAAAATCTTGGTTTTGCCAATCTGCCAGTCGTCATGGGTGCCCAGCACAGCCTCAGCCA
>NW_011495081.1:241377-241536 GCF_000754665.1 Bison bison bison | reverse complement strand
GTCTCCTTAGCTCCGTCTGATGATTGTAAAACCCTCGCCTACAGCCAGAGCCCACTCAGCACATGCCTGAAGTCCACACCAGGCGAGCATGGCAATGGAAGCTCTCAGATGCACTCCACTGCCTGATCCCAATTTTCCCAGCCACACCTGAGGTGGCCA
>NW_011495081.1:238040-241277 GCF_000754665.1 Bison bison bison | reverse complement strand
GAGGTGGCCAAGCTGATGTTGTGCCCAGCACAGTGTTCCAGTAAGAAAACTGGGACTTTTGCCCAGCCCAGGGCTGGAACCCTTCCTCCCGCCACCTCTGCCCTCGGCCTGCGTACCTGCTTGTAGGCCGGCTTCACGCCAGGCAGCAACACTCGGTACCGCTCCACAAACTCCACGAAGCTGTAGCGGATGGGGTAGCCAGCTCGGCGGATGCGGATGGTCTCCATCATGCCCGAGTACCGCAGCTGGCGCACACACAGGTGCCGGTCGAACAGCTGTCGGGCAAGGAGCCAAGGGCATCAATGCTGAAGGCTCCCGCTGGGAGACCAGCCCTGCTGTGTTTTCCCGACCCCAGAGGTCCTGAGAGGCCAAGGTCACACAGCACATGAGGAGCAAAGGCGGGACCAAACCCAGATCTGCAGTCCAAACCCACCAGGCAGCACAGAATGAGACCCTCACTCGGGATGAGCTGAGTACATTGAGAGCACAGAGGAGAGACAGCCTAATTGGGACATCTTGAGGGGCTTCGTGAAAGAGAAGATTAGCTTTGTTCTAACCCTGCTGACAAAGGTCCACGTAGTTAAAGCTATGGTTTTTCCAATAGTCATGTACAGGTGTGAGAGTTGAACCATAAAGAAGGTTGAGCACCAAAGAATTGATGCTTTTGAACTGTGGTACTGGATAACACTCTTGAGAGTCCCTTGGACAGCAAGGAGATCAAACCAGTCAGTCCAAAAGGAAATCAACCCTGAATATTCACTGGAAGGACTGGTGCCAAAGCTGAAGCTCCAATACTTTGGCCACCTGATGCAAAGAGCCAACTCACTGGAAAAGATCCTGATGTTGGGAAAGACTGAAGGCAGGAGGAGAAGGGGACAACAGAGGACAAGATGGTTGGATGATATCACTGACTCAATGGACATGAATTTGAGCAATCTCCAGGAGATGATGAAAGACAGGGAAGCCTGGCGTGCTGCAGTCCAGGGTCACAAAGAGTCAGACACAGCTGAGCAGCTGTACAACAACCATGACAGGAAAGAGTGCTGGAGCAGCAAACGCGTGCAAAGGCACAGTCATTTCTGTGATGGCCGCTGGGTTGGTGGAAAGGCTGGGAAAGGCCTCTCCAGTCACATGGGGGGATGTGACCAGGTCAGATTTGAGTTCGAGACCCTGCAGTGGGGAGGGGAATGGGAGTGAGGGATTGGGAGGCAGGAGACTCAGAGAGGAGGTCTTGTAGCCAGGTCCAGGACAGAGATGCTGAGGTCTGGGCCCAAAGAAGTTTCGAGAGGCATCTGAGAGCAGGAGAAATGGTGCCCAACTGTAGGGCCCTGGACCTCCTACCTTAGAGGGCAGCTTGCTGGAGCCCTCTGATTCTCACACCCCTGCAGACCGGATCCTGAGCCCTAGAGGGACTGACCAGCCCACTCTGGGGAATGTTTCTAGGCAGGGGACAGGGGACAGGGCCAGCAGGCGGAAGGCTGACTTCCGCCACCTGTTTCCTCTCCGTACAGGCACTTTCCCTGGCCCAGCGCTGGCCTCCCGCCTTCCGTCCCTCCGCAGACCCCAACTTCCCCTAGGCCTCCCCTCCTATCTCTGGGAAGTGTCTAATGGTAAACAACACCTCCCAGAGCTGTGGTAGGAGAGCGCTCCTAGCAAGGGGTAGTCCAGGCTCCTGGCTCTGTGACCTCTAGTCCCCAACCTCCTCAAGCTTCCCGTCCCACATCTCAAATGCACGTTTAGTCGCTCAATCGTGTCCAACTCTTTGCAACCCCATGGACTGTAGCCCACCAGGCTCCTCAGTCCATGGGGATTCTCCAGGCAAGCATACTGGAGTGGGTTGCTATGCCCTCCTTCAGGGGATCTTCCCAACCCAGATCAAACCCAGGTCTCCCACATTGCAGGTGGATTCTTTACTGTCTGAGCCACCAGGGAAGCCCACCAAATCTCAAATATGGGGCCATAAAGATCCCTCCCTCACTGGCTGTTGAGAAAGTTGAATGAGACTATGGAGAGACAATCTAATCGGTTCTGTTTTGGAAACACAGAAAAGGCTCAACAGATGTTTTTCAGAAAAGTCAGAAATGAAAATATTCCTAACCAGTCAGAGGAATCCAGGAAGGCTTCCAGGAGGAGGTAATCATTGGCAGAAGCAAAGGAGAGGGGACTTTCAAAGTTGGGACCACAGCAAGAACCATTTACTGAGTTCCTTCCTAGGCGCCAGGCAATTTGCATGCATCATTGAACAGAATACTCCCAGGAGGTGGGGACAAGCAGTCCTATTTCCATCTGAGAGGTAACTGAGGTATGAGAGAAACAATTGATTCCTCTACAGTCACCCTGCGGGAAGGTGGTTGAGTCAGGATTTGAATCTGCGTTTAGCCCACTACTACAGAGTCCAGGCTGTTTTCAGGGAATTGGGCTGTCCCCAATAAAGAGGAAGTTTGTTCTGTAAGCCCCTCGGGGGCCCTGCCAATCCCCTCAGGGGGCAAAGTCTCCCAGGGCCCAGTCCACCCTGCTCCCTTGGCCGGGCCCCTCCCATCCCTCAGGCTGTTCCCAGCTGTCTACCCCCACCCCCCATCCCTGCCAGGGCTGCTCACCATGGGCTTCTTGAACTCATTGGGCTTGATGCAGCGCACGAAGAAGGGCTGGCAGGCACCCAGTGTCCGCATCAGCAGCTCCAGCGACCGCTTAAACTGGCTGCTGAGTGTGGGAGAGCGCTTCCTGGTCTCGGCGCCCTGGGGGGATGGACCACAGTGATGGGAGGGGCTGACCCTCGCCCCTCCGGCCCTCCAGAAGGGAAGCAGGAGAGGAGGTCAGCAGTCAGGGCCTGAGAGAGAGCCTCCCAAGGAAGCAGGCTGGCTGGACACGTAGGTTTTCCTATGACCACCTGGTCTGGGCTGGAACTTAGACCCCCTAAATACACCCCCGTCTGGGAAGCCTCCCTGATTCTGGGTCCAGGAGCACTGAACAGAGAGTAAGGCGCCCTGGGGTCCCACTTTTGGCACTGAATGACTCCGGGCAAGACACATGCAGCCCCTCTCTAGTCTCTGTCCTCTCTTTGCCGTATAAATGAGTGGCCAGATCTCTGGACAATGGGGTCACCTCTAGAGGCAGGTTAGACAGACCTAAATTCAAACCCTAGCGCACCACCTCTGAGCCCTGTGATTCTAGGCAGGTCACTAAGCAGCACTGGGCCTCAGTTTCCAAGATGGGATAGTGCCATGTACCTAGCTGAGC
>NW_011495081.1:233107-237940 GCF_000754665.1 Bison bison bison | reverse complement strand
ACCTAGCTGAGCGGGCTGTGAGTCTGTCTCAGTCAACAGCCACCCAGCAAGGCAGGGGTGCTGCCTGCACCCTCTGCCCTGCCTGTTGGATTAACAGGTCAGCAGCAAGCGGGCGGGGCAGACACACATAAGCCTCCTAAGAAGGCGCACAGCTGGCCTTTGGCCGCCGTCCAGCACCAAGGCCAAAGGGCCCCGTGCTCCACTAGCCGCTATCTGCAGGAAGTGGCTAGCAACCCCCTGCACCTCCTGCCCTGTTGGGGTCCCCCTCAGAACACTGTGAAATGACGTGGGGTCCTAGGGGAGAACCTGAGCAACAGCAGGCAGCGGACAAACAGCAGAACATCTCAGACCCAGAAACTGGACGTAGAGACCAGATTCGATTCCAGAGCATTTGACATTACTGTTTTCCTGGCAATTTCTTTTGGATTAGAATTTTTTAATAAGTAAATTTGATTATGATTTTAAGGTTTTCTACTTTAAATGAGTTATTGTATCTGATATCCTGTAGCACCACTGGGGATGCAGATATCAATGTGTGAGGTGTGTTGGGTGAGGGAGAGGAACTTATCCCATGCTAGAGTGAGACCATACACCCTGGGACTGAAATGAAACTTGTCAAGAAGTAGCAAATCCTTGTTATTCTGAAATTTGCTGTGTTTTCCACTATAGTGTTATCTAGAATTAGGATGCTCCCAAGAGAAGCTGGAGACTATTTTGCACGGGGGTTGCGTGAATGTCAAGTCTGCGACCCACATCTGCCCTAGCACCTAACCCAGCAGCAGCAGCAGGTGACCCCCACAAGTAGGGGGAAAGCTGTCCAGGTTGGGCTGTGCCCAGCCGACATTAGAGGCCTTGCCACAGGCACATGTGTGTGCACAGGGAGTGCAAACACAACAGACACATAGCACACACAGTACATATACAGAGACACACAACACGCAAATGTGCACACATACACACACACCACACACACATACACACAGAGACAGTACATACAGACGCACACACACACCACAGATAAACACCACACACAGCACACACACCACACCTACACAACACACAGACACATACACACACATACACAACACACAAAGCATGAGCACGTGTACAACACACACACAACACACACACACACAGGGCATATCCTTCTCTGGTTGTGATCAGCACACTGGAACCACTCCTTTCTGGCTTTCCCGCTGAGCTATGAGCCCCGAGAGGACAGGCGGGTTTGCCTTGCTTACTACCGTGCCCCAGGGCCTGACACAGCATCAGTCAACAGCCCTTTGCTGAACTGAAGTGGTGCTGAATGGTTGCTCACACTCAAGGGCGCCTAGAAATTGTCCAGCTGCTCAGGCCACAGGTCTAGGGGCCATCCCCAGCCCCTCCTCTCTCATATCCAATATGCAGCAAACCGCCTTGACTTTACTGCCAAAATGGATCCAGAATCTGACCCTCTTAACCACTTCCTCCACTGTCAGCCTGGTCCAGGCTGCCTGCATGGCTCTCCTGCTGTTGCAATAACCTCCAAACTGGTCTCCCTGTTTCTGTCCCCCACACTGACCTCTACCCCGCTAGCAACACAGCAGCCTGAATGAGGCTGTTCAAACACCAATCCAGTCATGTGTCCCCTCTCCCAACTGACTCAAAACCCTCAATGGCTCCCCAGTTCACTCAGCATGAATACCAAGGTCCTTTGTAAGAACCAGCACTGTCCCACAGGATCCGGTCCCAGTTACCCCCAGCCCCTCCACTACCTCACTCCCCACCTTCCAGCCACTCCTGCCCCCGTGATCTTCTTACGATGCACCAGGCAGGTTGGGGGCTTATAAAGCACCTTGGGGCTTTGCATTTGCTGTTCCTTGTTCCCTCTCCCTGCACTGCTTTTCCTCCAGAACGCAGGCGGTCGGCTTCCTCACCTCCTCACCAACCTCTCCGTAAGGCCTTTCCTAATCCCTCTTCACAACTGCAAAACCCCACCACTGGCTCACCTCCCTCCATTTTTCCCATCTCATATATCACCACCTGATTTATGATAATTCACTTATTTGCTTATTAACTACTTCTCCCTTCTGCTAGAGGGTAAGTCCCATGACGACAGAGAATTTTTTCAGTTTTGTTCACTACTGTGTCCCCAGGACACAGGACAATATCTGGTATATGACAGGCACTCAATAGGTGTTTCTGATAGAAGGAAGGCCGTGGCCACCTGGTTTCTGATTTGGTTTTATTTCATTGAGGGGAAAGGTCATCTTTTCCAACATTTGTTGTTTTCTGGGATAATCTGCAGATATTTAGGGATGGGGTAAAAGCAGAAGTGAGAAATCCAGAGGTCTGTGTTAAATGATTCCATGGAGGGGATGTGAGGGGCAGGCACCTGAATATAATACGATTGGGGCTGGGAGGTCAGTGGCAGGAGATGCCTCCTGCATGAAGAGTGAACCAGCCTCCTGTGGACTCAGCTCCGCGGGGACATGTGCCTTGATTGGGGGTTAGGGGCTCCATGCCCTAGAAGAAGCACCATGCTTTTGGCTTACTGCTCCCCTCCAGCAGTAATGATTGGGGCGGGGCTTCCCAGGGCACCCCAAGAGGCAGACACAAGAGTCAAAAGGCAGAATTCAGGCACTGGGGACCTGCACAGGACATGGGTTTTATCACTGAAAGGATGTGGACCCCCACCCTAAGGAGAACACGGCAACCAGTATACTGTCATCCAGTAAAATTTGACTCAGCATCCACACTTCACCAAGCCAGTCTCCTTGTTCTTTTAACAGAGCTATCATTGTCCCAACAGAAACAAAGCATTTTCTTAAGACAACACTCTCACAGACAGCATGGTACAGTGAAAAGCAGCAGGGACTCGAAAGCCTTCACTTATCCATGACCTTGGCCAAGTCCCGGCCCTTCCCCAAGATAGAAAAGTGAAAGTGTCAGTCGCTCAGTCGTGTCCGACTCTTTGCAATCCCATAGACAGTAGCCTGCCAGGATCCTCTGTCCATGGGGTTTCTCAGGCAAGAACACTAGAGTGGGTTGCCATTTCCTCCTCCAGGAGATCTTCCTGACCCAGGGATCAAACCCACATCTCCCACGCTGGCAGACGGATTTTTTACCATCCGAGCCACCAAACCTGGATCAAATCCCTGCGTGTCACCAGCTGTGTGACCTCAAACAAGTACCTTGGCCTCTCTGTAAAGCGGGGACAATAGTAATCACTCATGAGGGAGTTACAGGGAATGAATGAGATGAGAAATATGTGTATGTAGCTCACAGGCTGGCCCAGAAGAGCAAAAGTGATTGTTATCAAATTGATCCCTGCCATGTTCTAATCCTGTGCTCCAAAATCTCCCTTGGCGGTGGGCATTTCTGGACGCTGCACCCCCCACCACTGCCCCAGTCTCATGCTGGAACCTCTCCATGGTTCCTCTGCAAGTAGGTTCCCAGAGTCCAGGAGAAGGAGACTCAGAACAGGAAACTTCACAGGGAGGTCCCCACAGCCTCCAGGGGCTTGGAAAGAGAGGTAGGAGGACAGGTGTGTTCAGTGGCCTTTGAAGACTGCCCAGGAATGCATGGGTTTGGCAGGGCAGCTGGGTCTACAAGAGGAAAGACTGGGGAGAGAACCCGGAGTCACTCCTGTCTCACTAACTCTGTGACCTGCAGTGTGTGGGCTTCGGGGTGGGGACTACCGATGCTGGAGCTTCAGGCACCTGCACCCTCGCTGGCATTGGCCCTATGCTCCTCTCATCAGCCAGCTGGGCACAGCGTTGGCCTGGAGCCAACCCTTGGCAGAGAACTTGTGTCTAGACATGACGTGCCACAGGCCCTGCTCTGCAGCTGTGGCTTTGTGAATCGTGCCAGCACTCTGCCAGGCACGAGACAGGAGGGGGATGCCAGACATGCAGGAAGGAAGGGGGATTCAGCATTAAGACTGAAAGTGAAAGGATGTCAGGCCTAAGCAGAGAGGAAATCGAAGGTAGAGAAGAGGTCAGAGCTATGCTGCTGCTAAGGTCACCCCACATCTCTGGAGCCCAAAGCACCTCGGGAGTTACGCACACCCTGGAGCTGGTTGTCAGGACACACCAAGAATGCTGTCCAGGACCTACGGAGGACCGGGGTAGGGGGTGCTCAGATGCTGTGACTTGGAGTGACCCACACACCACCTCTGAGCTTCCGTCCCCATCTGCAAAATGCAGAAACCACCACGTGCCCCTCCTGCTTCACAAGGTTAACCAGAGGCTCTGACTGAGTCTCAGACGTAGAAACCCTTCACAGGGCCTGATGGGAAGAGCAGGCCTTGATACCTCCAGAGACCTAAGGGAGCAGAGAACTCGGTAGACAGGGTTTTGGGTCCCACCCCAGGCCCCGGTACACTGGGCAAGTCTCATCTCTTTCTCTAGGACTCAGTTTCCTCCTTTAAGAAACTGACATGCCTGCAGTCCACACAACTCAATAAACAAAGATCAAACCACTCCACAAACCACTCCACAAAAACACACACTCCACAAAAATAAATGAAAACCAAACAACAACAACAGCCCTTTCCCCAAGCCTCCGTGCCGCGGGGGCCAAGGACACAGCCCAGCCCCAAGGGCCGCTGAGGCCTCTCACGCCATCCTCCGTCCCCGACTGGGGTCTTTTACCTTCGCAGAAGCTGCTGAGTGGCGGAGAGTGCCCGATGAATAACCACAGAGAAACTACAACAGGAACCAGAGCGCACAGCGGCGGCGAGATGGGGTGGGGGGCAAGGAGAACGTGGTGGGTCAGAAAACAAGAGGGCAAAATCCACCAGGGAAAAGGGACAAACCTTGGGGCAGCGGGGCTTCTGGGGTGGGGGCCGGG
>NW_011495081.1:232344-233007 GCF_000754665.1 Bison bison bison | reverse complement strand
GGGGGCGGGGGGGCAACACAGGCAGCTGGACAGGCACAGAAAGGGCCACGGCTCTGCCCTCCGGTGAGTCCCTCCTGCACTCTCCAGGAGGCCATGGGACAGGAGGAAAATACAGAACAAAAAGGCATACAATCCAGCAGGTAGTCCACCAGACTACCATTCCAGGGACAAAGAAAACACCAAGGGTGGGAAATTCTCCATCCCCGTGTGGGGTCCAGGGCTGGTGACAATAGGCTTTTGTGCCCGTTTCTCTCAGTACCCCACACCCATCCACATCCTCAAGGCTGGACGTTCCCCCTTCACCCACACTCTGTTAGTGGCTAGAGGGTTGGGGAGGGGACCCCAAAACTGAGTCCTAATCAGGCTCTGCTCTGCAACATCTCATGTGATCCTTCTCTGGGCCTTACACCCCACCTGCACCCCCTAATTAGTACAAGAGGACCAGATAGGAGGATCTTGGAGGCCCCCCAGCCTCTCCTGGAACCCAGCAAAGCACTGCCCCCACTGTGTAGCCAGAGGAGCTCAGCTGAAGCCACTAGACAAGGGGATGCCTAGACACAGGCCTGGCTTCTGGGGGCCCTGCACGCCCAGTGAAAGCCACACCCCCACGTTACCATGGCAACATCAGCCTGGAAGATCTGCTTGATGAACTTGTTCCTGGAG
>NW_011495081.1:224661-232244 GCF_000754665.1 Bison bison bison | reverse complement strand
TGATGTCTCCATGCAGGGTGTCCCGGTTCTTCTCCAGGAAGCCTGGGCAGCACCACAGAGTGGTCACACATTGCAACTCCAGCAGCCTCCCCCCAACAAGACACCCCCTTCCCAAAGCCACCATGCCTCGTCCACAAAGACCCTCAAAATCCCCCTAGTTCAACCACATCCACTTTACAGTGGGGGACTCTGGGGCCGAGAGAGGACAGTGGCTTGCCCAAGGTCACAGAGAAAGCGAGGGGCAGAGCCAGAGCTAGAACTCAGTCTCCCCAGCCACACACTGCCCCTCTCTTCCAGGCCTGGACAAAGGGAAGGGCAGGATGTCTCAGTCCCCGGGAGGGAGTGGGGCTACCTTTCCCACTAAACCACCCCAATGCCTGAAATGCTAGCTTTAGTCTTTTGAACAAACATGAGATAGGCTGGGGCGTTGGACCCTCTGCTGGGGCGTGGGATCCTTTACTGGAGTGCTTGCACCTGGACAAACCTCTCCCTGAGAAACAAAGAAGCTATGAGACTAAAAATAACTGCAGCGCATGTACGGCTTGGACAGTTATGAACAGTAAGATACAAAAAGGCTACAAACCAACTACCATTTCTGCTTCTGCTGGGAGCAAAAGCAGGACATTGCCTTGGAGCCCTGCACACAGCACCAAGAGTGTGAGCAGGCCACGCCAGCCACCCCTCCAGCCTGACCCACCTCACCAATCCGCCCCCACCCTCACCTCATTTAAGGAACCAGTCTCCCCCCACTCAGGGAGCCAGCAAGGGGACCTGTTTCTTGTTCGAGCTCCCTCACTCCCTCATGCTGCAGCACAAGCCTCAGTAAAGCCTTGCCTGAACTTCTTGCTTGGCTTTTATCAACTTCTATGGATTAAAGAGTCCAAGGACCCAGGTTGGTAACAAAGGTGTCAAAAACCTTCCTTAAGTGGGTCCCCTAGGAGAGAATGCAAGTTCGTCTGGTACCAACTAATAGTAAAGGAACAAAAGTAAAAGTACCTTGATTTTGGATATTGCCCTCACAGCTGTAATGCTCACAACTTCCCCTGTATATGTGGGACAGGTGGAGATTATCTTCCCCAACCCAGACAAGGAAAGAAATCAATGTTCAGAGAAGCTAAGCAAACTGTCTAACACCCACAGCAAACTGCGGGCAGAGTTAAGACCTGAGTCTAGGAGCCCAGGCACCAGTCCAGGGAGGCTCCCTGTACCACACAGACTCCAAAGAGGGCTGCCATTCCCAGGCCTGAGGATTTAGGAGCTGGTTGATGGGGTCCTTGATAGGGTGGGGCAGAAGACGGGGTGCCTGAGGAGGAGGAACTCTGCAGAGAAGCAGCACCCTTTCCCCCAGGACCCAGACTGCCCTGGCTGGTGGACAGACAGAGACCCAGTGTGGGGCTGCCCACTTGACATCTGGGGATGGGTGAGCTGCAGGAGGCACCCAGTACCGGAAGTGGGGCTCTGAAGCTAGGATGGAATTGTAGGGCCCTAATTACAGCATAAAGAAGGCTGAGCACCAAAGAATTGATGCTTTTGAATTATGGTGCTGGAGAAGACTCTTGAGAGTCCTCTGGACTGCAAGGAGATCAACCCAGTCCATCCTAAAGGATATCAACCCTGAATATTCACTGGAAGGACTGATGTTGAAGCTGAATCACCAATACTTTGGCCACCTGATGCGAAGAGTCGACTCACTGGAAAAGACTGTGATGCAGGGGAAGATTGAAGGCAAAAGGAGAAGAGGACAGCAGAGGATGAGATGGTTGGATGGCATCACTGACTCAATGGATATGAATCTGAGCAAACTCTGGGAGATAGTGGAGGATGGTGAAGCCTGGCATGCTGTAGTTCATGGGGTCGAAAGAGCTGGACACACCTTAATGACTGAACAACAATGCCCATGTTCACAGCAGCGCTATCCATAGCAGCCAAAAGGTGGAAACAATCCAACTGTCCATCAACAGATGAATGGATAAATAAACCGTGCTCTGTGTGTGTGTGTGTGTGTGTATGCAATAGAATATTATTGTCATAAAAAGGACAAAATTCTGACACATGCTACAACATGGATGAACCTTGAGGGTATTATGCTAAGTGAAATAAGCCAGACACAAAGGGACAAATAGTGAACGCTTCCACTTATATGAGGTGCTTAGAATGGCCAAGTACATAGAGACAGAAAGTAGAGTAGAGGTTATCAGGGACTAGGGGGTGAGGGGAGGATGCAGAGTTACTGTTTTGTGCATACAGAGCCCCTATTTGGGGTGATGGATAGACTCTGGAGAGTGGTGACAGTTGTACAATATCATGAATGTAGTTAATGCTACTGAATTGTAAACCTAAAAATTGTTAAAATGGTTAATTTTATATTACATATATTTTACCAAAATTTTGTAAACTCTTAAAAAAAAAAAAAGCACTGAACCCAATGTTTCCTAACATCCCTTCCCTCTTTGTATTTCAGCACTCTGGTGTGTCTGTCCTGGGCTGGAAAAGGGGAAGGAAGGGAGGGAACACAGGCAAAGAGAGACAGCCAGCCCCAGGGGGCCCTCCTATACCTTGACTCTCATAGTAAACGATGCCTGCAAAGTGGTTGATCCCAAACTGGGTCTCGTAATTGTTCTTGGGGGGAATGTAGTTCGAGTTGAGCTTGTGCTGGGAGTTGAGCTTATGCAACATGGTGGTGTCCGTGCCCTGTGGGAACCGAGGAGCACCCATCAAGCTCTCCTTCTCCTCCCCGCCCCACTCTCCACCAGGCCCTATTGCCTCTCCTGCCCTCTGTCTTTTCACCCCCTTCTGTCTTTCCCAAGAGCCTCCCTCCCTTTATTTATATCCCAATACAGGAGCTCTCTGGGCCTCCATTTCCCCATCTGTGAAGTGGGTGAATTGGAATTACAAAACCTTGAAAGTACATCCCAGTATAGAAAATCTATTTCCCAAGATTAAAGTCAAGCAAGCATCCCCTCCCTGACTCCAAGACATATTCTGTTCCTGGAGAACCTATTCTGTGCCAGTGGCATACTTGAATCTTCATCGTATGGGGTGAAGGAGTCTCATCTGCCCTGCCCTGCCCTGCCCCAGGCCCACCTTGGGGAACTTGCTCTCCTCATCGATGAGGGAGATGATGTTCATGGGTTTGTTGGCGATCATGTCCAGGGCATCCTGGTTGTCTGTGAACTCAATGTGCAGCCAGTCAATGCTCTCCAGGTCATACTCCTCCTGCTCCAGCTTGAACACGTGCCGCACGAAGAACTGCTGCAGGTGCTCATTGGCAAAGTTGATGCAGAGCTGCTCAAAGCTGCAGGGAGGGAGCAGGGGACAGGGTGGCAGCAGGCGAGGGGGAGGGGTGTTCAGGCCCTGCCTTGCCACTCAGGGGTGACCCCAGCCTGGTGTTCAGTGTGCCTCTGGGATTTTCAGTCTCCAAGGTGGAAACATATTGTGAGTCCAACCTCCTCCATGACAGAAGAGGGCATGGAGGCCCAGCGAGGGCACAGCACTCACCCAAGGTCACTGAGTGAAACAGAGGAGAGTTAAGGATGGATGACCAGGCCCTGGGAGAGGGCTGGCCGATGGGCATCATACCCCTGGTAGAGCACCCAGGAGAGGAAGAGCCAAGGCACTGGGAAGGTGGGCCTCAAAGATTCAAAGCATCAGCAGATATGGGAAGGGGGCTCATAAGATCTGGCAAGCAGGGCCTTGAGGGTGACACCTCTGAGCCACCAACTCAGCATTCTCCCAGGTGACTGACACTTCTTGTGTTCTGGGTAGGGGGAGGGCTTTGAGACACCTGATCATTATAGAATTAAATTGACTTACCAGGGGTAACATAGCTAAAAAGTGGGGCAAGGCCAGCTGCCTCTAGCCCCAGCATTCTCCTGGGCCTGCTCCATCCATCTGCACCTCACATGGCCCCCAAGAGGGGTGGGACATCAAGCATGGCCAAGACCCCCATCTCAAACATTGCTCAGTCTCAGCCTCACTTGCTTTGAGGCATCTTGCAGCTTGGAAATGGAGCAATGGGCAGTGGGGAATAGAGTGTCACAATGGGGTAAGAGCCTCTGCCCCACCACCACACTGGCCTCAGCTGGCCCAGGGACTGGAGGGGATGGGGAGGAAGGGGAAGGGCCCCCAGGATGTCTGGAGTCACATTTTTCAACAGCCTGGAAGAGTGTGCTTGGGACCAGCTAAATGCAGCTTAAAGGCAGAGATGTGATCTGTAAGTCCATACTTTAGAAGAAAATTCCCACAAGACACAGCCCCACATGGTACCTGTTCACTGCAAAGTTCTCGAACCCAAAAATGTCCAGGAGACCAATGGACCGGCGAGAGTTCTTCACTTCCTGGGAAGGGGGCTTATAAATGGCTGCATTGATCTTGTCCACGATCCACACGAAGAGCCGCCCATAGATGCCCTGAAGGGAGAGGCAGCTGCTTAAGTCACAGCTTCCCAGGGAGACCAGCCTGGGCCTCGGAGGCCTCACTCCAGCCCCTTCCTGCTGCAGGAAACCCCCCCATCTTTATTCCAGCTGTTCCCTCTGCCTGGAGCACCCTCTCCTGCCTGAATAACGTCTGCTTGTTTTTCAGAGCTCTACAGAGATATCAGCTCCACCAAGAAACCTCCCCTTCCCTCCCCTGGAAGTTCGGGCTCCCACCCCTCCAACCATCTCTGTCTCCCCTGCAACCCTGATTGTCTCCAGGGTCCCAGAGCCCAGCACAGGGCCTGGCACGCGGCAAGGGCTCAATGGACGACAAAATGGCAGGACTGGGGGGCCTCCCCACCTGGCCCATCCCCTCTGTGGGGTCTTCTTTAGTAGAGACCAGAGAGGGTATCCACAGGGCTGGGAATAGTACAGCAGACTGAATGGCCAGTGAATACGATTCAGCATGAAGCAGGCCAGGGGTGGAAGGCGTCAGGTCACCAGAGCTGTTCAGGCCCTTGAAGAACACGAGTCCCAGCCCCTTGTGGGATGGACGAATCGGGCTCAGGGGGAAGGCAGACTCTTGTCCAGGCCCCAGACAGCCAGTGGCTGGAGCTGGACCCAAGGGCAGAGCGGGGTCAAGGCTGACATCCCTCCAGCTCTGTGGGCTCCTCGGCTCCTGCCCATCAACTACCCAGCCTTTCGTGGGGCGAGGAGAGCAGGTGGCCACTCCACCTTGACGAAGGCATCTCGCACGTCCAGCGCCTGCTCCCTGCTGAGCGGAGTGGACACTGTCTCCCCGCGAGTGATGAGGGTGCGGCTGGTCAGGCAGTTCATCAGGTCTCGGGGGTTCACCTGGTAGGGCAACATCCAGGCGCTCACTCAGCCCCCTGCCAGCCCGCCCCTCCCTCAGCCACATCTAGAACCCCTCCTGCTTTCCAGTCAGGCCTGGCCCAGCCTGCTCCCTCCACTGGGAAAACCCTTCCCCACAGCCCACAGCCCAGTCCTCCCCAGTCGTCAAAACCACCCAAATGCCTCTCTCCTCCACAGCCCCTTCCCACCCCCAGGATGTCACCTGTCCCTCCAGGACTGGCTCCACTGGCTCAGACTCTGACTTTATTCATCCCAGTTTTCCAACTCAATGCAGAGGCTAGTATATATTTACTAGAAGACTGATTGACCCGCTCAGGGTCCCCAGACCCCCTCCCTCTCCAGGAGCAGCTGTACTAGGTTTCCACTCCTCCTCTGGGACCCGGTGCCAGCACAAATCCTGCACACAGCTGGTTGGTTCTCAGTGTTGAACTCCCAGGATTCTCCAAGCAGAGGGCCCCAGCTCCCTGCGCCAGAAGTCAAAACCGGTCCCTCTGAGAGAAAGAACAGCAGACGGGGACAGCAGACTCTCACTGACCTCCAGCAAGGACGCGGCTGTGGCCAGGGATGGCGAGAAGAGGACCTCGCAGGCATCCAGGTTTTCAAACGTGCGGTCTGTCAGCGGCACCAGGCACAGCGTCAGGCAAGGGAGGTGGGGGTGGGGGACAGCCTAGGGCAACGGGGTGGCTCTGCCCATGCTCAGGGGGACTGGCCTGTCTACGGAGGGCACCAGCACCAGGATTAAATGCTTTTCTGGGCTAATAGCTGTCTGACGAATGTTGTCTCCATGAGCCATGGGCACCATGAGGGCAGGAAGCAGGAATGCCCAGCATCTAGCCCTCTGCCTGACATCCAAGTAAGCAAACCCTAGCAATCATGCCCCCCTACCTCCCGTGACCCCCACTCCAGACGCCCAGAGTAAGCAGGGACTCCTGATACAGGCCTGGTGAATTTGCCTTGCTCTGGGCCTGACACCATCCGCCCTTCCCCAGATGTGCCTTACTCTGTCAGGCCTCAGGACCTTTGCACAGCTCTTGTTTGTGCTCAGTGCACCCGTTCCCCATGTCTCTGTCTTTCAAGACTCATTAGACTGTGAGCGCCTTAGATCTGGGATCATTCATTCATTCACTGAGCAAACTTTCCTAGGGCTCTTGCTCAGTCCAGGAACCACACTGGACACCAGAGCAAGAGCAGAGTGGACCCGGCACCTGCCATGGCCTGGCACCACCCCCCAGCCCGGCACACTGTCAGTGCCCTGGGAGTGCTGGACGATAGAACGCGTGTCCTTCGCTAGCCTTCCCTCCTCGCTAGAGGTGGCCGCTGGGCCCCTTACCCTCATACTGCAGGTTGCCCAGATGCAGGATGGCAGCTAGCAGCTTCGAGATCTCCCAGTTCTCCGTGTCCGTGAACATGAGCACCTTCATGGCTGAGCGGATGTTGGCATATTCCTGGCTGTCCTCGCGGCCCTCACAGGTTACACAGTTACCCTGGTGGCAGGAAGTTGGAAAGCAGGGAGCAGGAGGGTGTCACAGAGACCATAGGTTACCCCCAGAGAGGCAGTGCCTGGGCTGGGCCAGCCTGGGTTTCTGGGCACTGACCTCACCTAGGACTCCTCCAGAAAATCTAGAAAGCTCCTGGCTGGGCTTCTCAAGAACACGTTCCTGCATCAGGGGAGCCTGGATGCCCCTTCTTCCCAAGAGTGAGAGGACCCAGGTCACTGATGCCAGGCTTGCCACTGCCACCCTGCCCTGCAGTCACAGCACCAAGGCCTTACCATGCCCCTCACCCGCTATGGACACACACTCTCAGGGACTTGAACCCCTCACCAGGTGCAGCCTGGGGTGGAAGGTGGGGTGGTGACTGTGGACAGGTAGGGTGTCAAGGGGTCTGCCCCACTGTGTGTGCCTATGAGACGTGTGTGTGTGTGTGTGTGTCCAAGTGTGCCAGCCAGCTAAAGGAAGTGTCCAGGAAGGCCTGTCACCTACAACACACACACGCCT
This sequence comes from Bison bison bison, assembly GCF_000754665.1. Lineage (NCBI taxonomy): Eukaryota > Metazoa > Chordata > Mammalia > Artiodactyla > Bovidae > Bison > Bison bison. The sequence continues at coordinate 224,959 of NW_011495081.1, read as the reverse complement.
TTGTTGTCCCATATCCCTCAAGTGCTGTAGCCCGTGTTTGTGTCCACGCGGCTGGCCAAGCTTGAGTCTAGACAACCAGGCATGGGCTCCTCCCAGGGCAGAGGAAGCCAGTGCCCCCCCAAGCCAGCCTGCTGTGTGCATGGCCCCTCAGTGGCACTGAGTGGCAGCAAAGGCCTCTGGCCCCCTTATCCTTGGTGGCCAGACCCCAGCAAGAGGCTGGCACCAGGGCCTGGCAACCAGCTAGCACCCAAGGCTGAAGCCACAGCAGCCTGTGCTCCACAATCCTGGGGGGGGTGGG
>NW_011495081.1:202855-224561 GCF_000754665.1 Bison bison bison | reverse complement strand
GCCAGAGAACATGTCTGCAGGCAGGGCCGAGTGTGTAGACACGCAGGCACGCGCGTGTCTGTGTCCCTGGGTCTGGGACACCTACACATTTAGGAATGTGTGTATCTGTGGTGGGCTTCCCAGCCGACGCTAGTGGTAAAGGACCCGCTGCCAAGGTAAGACATATGAGAGACGCAGGTTCAATCCCTGGGCCAGGAAGATCCCCTAGAAGAGGGCATGCCAACCCACTCCAGTATCCTTACCTGGAGAATCCCATGGACAGAGGAGCCTGGTGGGCTACAGTCCATGGGGTCACAATGAGTCAGACACAACCGAAGCATTATTACTAGTATCTGTGGCAAGAATTCATCCAGATGGATGGGGGAGCAAGTGTGTGCCCACATGGGGAACACGCTTTATGGTAGGCTGGTGCCCATCAGAGGATGAAAAAGAGCCCACAGAGAAGTTCCCACCCACCAGGCCTGGAGCTGGGGAGGGGCTGGGACAGGTGTCCCCCTCCCCGGGTGCCCACCTGGGCCTCACCATGGCCAAGTAGTTATAGTCCGTGGCCTGGCCCAGGCCCAGCTTCTTCTTCTGCTCCTCATTCATGCCCTCCAGCATGCAGTAGAACACGTGATAATTCCTTTCATCCGGGGCCTGAAAACATGGGCACAAGGTGTTGGGGGATGGGAGGGCAGGACGGGCCATCGGGCAGCAGACAATCAGACTATAAGCAGTTCACTGTTTTAACAAGTGTCTTCCATGAAAAAGTGCCCATGGGTGGGTTTCCTGATGGGATCCCAGGACCTGAGGCAAGCAAGCAGGAACACAGGGATAAGCAAGGCTCTGCAAAGTGCACCCCACACTCCCCACCCCGAGTCAGGGGCTCCTGCGCAGGGCTCAGGCCCACCTGGCGACAGACTCGTGACTTCTCCAGCAGGTACTGCTCGATCCTGGCGCCCTCGATGGCACCCCGCTTGTTGAAGTGGATGTCGATGTACTTCCCGAAGCGGCTTGAGTTGTCATTGCGGATGGTCTTAGCATTCCCAAACGCTGCAAGGGTCATGGGTCATGGGTCACGGTCAGTGTCAACTTCCCCCCTGCCCCACAGCCACCCAGCTCCTCCCTGAGAGCCCCAGTCCTACCTTCCAAGATGGGAGTTGCTTCCAGCACCTGCTGTTCAATCCACGAGTGCTGCCCGCTGATGGCCGCCAGGAACTGCAGGATCAGCTTCGTGCTCTCTGTCTTCCCTGCCCCAGACTCCCCACTGCAGAGGAGACACAGGCAGAGGTGGGACCCGTTACAGCTGCTGTCCCACTCCAATCAGCTCCTCATCAGTAAAATGGGCTGAAACTAAGGACCTTTCGGGGCTTCCCTGGTAGTTCAGATGGTAAAGAATCTGCCTGCATTGCGGGAGACCTGGGTTCAATCCCTGGGTTGGGAAGATCCCGTGGAGGAGGGCATGGTGACCCACTCCAGTATTCTTGCCTGGAGAATTCCACAGACAGAGGAGCCTGGTGGGCTACAGTCCATGGAGTCACAAAGAGTCAGACATGACTAAGTGACAAACACTTCACTTTCAAGGACTTTTCAAACCTGGGGAAGGTAAAAGGAGCTTGGTTAACTTTCCTTCCCCTCCATCCATACTGCCATACCGCATGGCATTAACTTTGTCAATTCTCTGTCAATTAAGCATGTCAATGCTTTGTTCTTTTATCCTCTGCCCAAGAGAGAATAGGAGCCTGAGATTGCAACTGACCATAATTTAACAGGAGCCAGCAGTAAGGTTGGCATCGAAAGCTAACATGAGCTCTGGTGACATTAATAAAGATATAAGGCCTGGGAAAGGGGAGGTGATTCTCTATAGTATGAGGCATTAGCAGGAGCATAGAGCAGGAGTTCTAGAGGCTGAGCCTGGAGCTCCATGCTGGTGCTGGGTGCCCACCTGATGATGCAGCACTGGTCACGGCTGTTGCGCTTCATATTGAAGTAGCAATTGTCAGCAATGGCAAAGATGTGGGGGGGCATCTCCCCAATCTTCTTGTTGGTATACTGGCGGATGTGTTCTGGCGAGTAGATAGAGAGCAGCTGGTAGGGGTTCACAGCCACCAAGATGGAGCCCGTGTAGGTCTGTGGACAACAAGGAACAGAGAGCTCATCCCTTCCTATGTGGGGGAGCTCTGATTCTAGAAAGCTCTCAGGCTCTGCCCTATTCCATCCCTCTGGAAGGCAGAGCACTGGCTTTGGTGTTGGAATCCTACCTCCCTATGAGCTGGGCAGGGGGTAGGGGGCGGTGTAGGCAGAGGGCTTCAGGTTAGCATTGGGGCAGCTCAGAGTAGGTGCTTAGAAACATTTGATGAAAGGAGGAAGCGGCGGGTGGAGGAGGGGGGCGGGGGAGGGAAGGAGGGTCTCAAAGCCTCGATTTCCTTATCTTTATCTGTAAAATGGGTATAATATAACTGTCTATGAAGATTAAAGAAGATAGTGGACTTTAAAATTCATAGCACCCTGCAGGTAATCCTCAAAGGCTGACTCCCACCTTTGCCTCCAAACCTTGCACCTCAAACTATGGGAGTGAAATTCACAAACTGGACCTTTCCAGAGTGGAGGAGATGGGTGGGTGAGAAGGGAATGGAATGAAGCCATCAAGAGCTAAAGGGGCTGGGTGGGCTCCTGTCTCTGCAGCACTGCCCCTGCACTCTGGGGAACAGAGCACCCCCAGCCACCCTAGGCAGTGTGGGCACAGGGACCAGACACACCTCAGAGAGCCTTCCGGGGGTTTCCCTCCTCGAGCTCCTTGGTTAGTGCACCTGGGTGCCAAAATTTCCTGCTGCGGACCCAGATCCTGCCACACAGGGGACAACGAGGCCTGGTCCTCCTGCCTCTAGGTCACAGTGAGGCCCTCAGGGGTTACTTCTCCTCTCCACTCCCCACTGCTCCCCCCTCCAATTGTAAAAGGTCATACCCAGCCTATCATTGGTGATGGATCTATTGACATTTGAGCCCAGATGGGCTGAAGAAAGTTGTGAGTTTGTAGGGAAGGGATCTGCCTCATCCATCCCCTCCCACCTGGGGCCGTGGGCATCACACCAGAGCCACAGCCACACCCTGGCAGCCTCAGCCCCTAGGCGGCCATGCAGGGAAAGCGCTGCTGCCAGCACCGCATACCAAGCCAGTGCCCACCCCAGGGCCAGCTGCACCGTGCAAAGCAGTCCTGGCCTGAGCGCCCCAAACCCAGGCTTCTGTCCTATCAGACACCGCCCTTCTGAGCCCCAGAGGACCCTCCTCTCCCCATCCTGGCTCTTCCTCTAAGTAGCCCATGCCAGAAGCAGCTGAGCCTCACCAGGCTGACCGCCTGACCGTGTGCCAGAGCCTGAGCAGCAGAGATGGGGCGGGATGGGGAAGGAGGCTGGAGGGGAGCTGCCAGGCCAAGTACATATGGAGAGCGGGAACCTGCTCTGTGCTACTCACCCGCCCTCCACAGTTAGTCTGAGGTTGGAAAGTAGGGACAAAAGAGAACTCGTCAGTGGGAATGGGGTGATAAGGATCTGCTCCACCAGCAACACCCAGCACAGCCCAGGTGAGTCTATTGGGCTGACTCCCCAGAGCAGGACCTGTCAACCTCTAGCCCCAGGGGGCCTCGGCCACTGTCCCCCACAGCTCAGTCCTGCCAAGCAGTGGGAATCAGCTAGATTATGGTCCCCAGGTGGGAGAGACAGCCACAAGAAACATCCCTGTGAATTTAAAAAGATGGTAATGATAACCCTGTATGCGAGATAGCAAAAGAGACACAGATGAATAGAGCAGTCTTTTGGACTCTGTGGGAGAGGGCAAGGGTGGGATGATCTGGGAGAATGGTGTTGAAATATGTATATTATCATATATGAAACAAATTGCCAGTCCAGGTTCGGTGCATGAGACGGGGCGCTCGGGGCTGGTGCACTGGGATGACCCAAAGAGATGGGATGGGGAGGGAGGTGGGCGGGGGGGTTCAGGATGGGGAACACATGTACACCTGTGGCAGATTCATGTCAATTTATAGCAAAACCACTACAATACTGTAAAGTAATTAGCCTCCAATTAAAATAAATAAATTTATATTTAAAAAAATCTAACTTAAAAAAAATCCCTGTGGCAAATCTCTACTTCTCTGTCTGTCCATCTGTAAAAGGGGTATGGTTAACACCCACCTCCCAAGGCTGCTGTAAAGACCAAAGGGCACAACCTTTGGACAGGTGCCTGGTGGAGAGCTGGCTGTCCACAAGCGCCTTCCTTTCTTCTGAGTATTTCCTTAACGGCAGGCATGGCTCTCAACCACTTGGCCCTTGATTGCCATGTGGTCTGAGGCCGACTGTGTGCTGTCGTTCAGGAACCCTCCCCTGAGGCACAAGGGAAAGCTGACACCCACACCTGACTGCCAGGGACGGGAGCCTGGGGCCAAGGGAACTCACCCCAGGCACACAGGAGGGACAGGGTGCAGGCAGGCAGAGGGCTCTCAGTGGGAATCAAGCACAGAGCCGTGAAAGGACAGGACATTTAGGAAGATGGCTAGGAAAAGGTCACCCTGACAGCCAGGGAGGATAAATAGCAGTTACAGAGGCTGGAGGCAGACGCGCTATTTCAAACCCAATGAACCGGTCAACGGGGGAGTCAAAGCCAGACCGAGGTGGCCCTGAGGAGAGGCTCGGTGACCAAGCACAGGGAGTGCACTGAGACACCACGAGGAGCCTTCCCGGGGCTGGGCCTGGACCCTTTCTCCCCATCACCCTTCTGTGGCCCTCTGTCCTCTGCCCACAGCCCAGAGGGCCCTCCCGAGCACTAGGCCCCTCAGCCCTCTGCCTCCTGGACATCCCCACTTGATGTCCCCCAGCCTGCCCAGACCACAGCCCACTCTCCCCTCCAACCCTGCTCCTCCTCTGCCTCCCAGCTCGGCCAACAGTGCCACCACTGTCCTTCACCACCATCTTCACCAGGGTGGGATGCTGGGGGAGGCTCCCCCTCCTTCCTAACAACCCACTTCTGTCCATGGACATGGCCATGTTCCTGGCCAGGCACCTCCCCTTGGACTCCCAGCTTCCACCATGCCCTCTACAATCTGTCCATCACTGGGAATCTGGGTCAGCTCTTTGAAAATCTGACCGTGTCATCCCCTGCTAAAAACCTTCAAGAGGTTCCCCGTGGCCTCAGGACAAAGTCCATATCCTTTCCCTGCCCACAAGACCCCTGAGCCCTGGCCCCTGATGGCCACAGCCCACAGACAGAGGCTCTCTTCACATTAAACGCTCAGTTAAAAACATCACACTCCATCCCCTTCCCCCTCACCCAGCTCATGCCCGATCATTCCTTTCATCCAAGAGATGACCGCTCCCTCCACAGGAAGCTGGCACCCTCCCATGTGACCCATCACAGCCTGCCTGGCTCCTTTCACTTGACCATCTGACTCCTCCATAATTCTGGTTCAAGGCCTCTGGCCCCAGCCTTGCTCTCCTCTCTACCTGGGGTCAGTACTATGCACAGTGCATAGGACATGCTCAGCAAGTGTTTGGTGAGTGAATGAAGAGTGACTAAATTAATGGATGGAGAAGAAATTCACTGTTGTCCACAGGAAGCAGCAAGGAAGGGAGCTAAGGGGACAAGGGTTAGTTGCTCAGTCATGTCCGACTCTCTGCAACCCCATAGACAATAGCCTGCCAGGCTCCTCTGTCCACAGAATTCTCCAGGCAAGAATGCTGGAGTGGATTGCCATGCCCTTCTCCAGGGTATCTCCTGCATTGCAGGCAGATTCTTTACCACCTGAGCCACCAAGAAAGTCCATAACGGGAGACCCCTGTCAGCAACACTGTGGCAACCCTGCCTGTGCTGATAGGAAGGATGGCCGGGGGCTGTGGCTAGTGGAAAAGCACACAGCAGTCTGGGCAGCAATGCTATCATATGTGTAGAAAAAATTTTAGCATAATTTAATATCACGGATATCATATATACATAGTCTTTCTCTTGGAGGATAGATAAGAAGTTAGTAGCAGTGGTTGCGTCTGTGGCAGAAGGAATACTTTCCAATCTGTAGCACCTGCACCCATTTCAAATTAAATAATGAAAAAGCCTCTTCCTTCAGAGAGAGGACTCACCTCAGCAGAGGAACAAGGACACACCCCCTGTCGAGCACAGGATTTGCAGCTCCCAGGCTATCCCTCCCTGTGCTGTCAGAAGGCCCCTGTGAGGCGTAGTTATGACGCTCCTTCTCAGATGGGAGAACTGAGCCTCCAAGAAGGGGCGGGACTTGCCAAGGTCACACAGCAGATAAGTGGGGAGTGGGATAATGGAGGGACCCTGGCACCAGAGCCCCGGCTCTCACCTCCCCACCTGGACTCCCCCAAATCCCAGGGATTCACCTGCAAGGCTGTGAGGCTGGTGGTAGGGGAGGCAGAAGAAGTGAGGGGCTTGGCCACTGCTGACAATGAGACTAAGGCCTCTCTCTGCACCTCAGCACGTGTCCACCCCCTTAGGCTCTGGGCACTGCTCTCTGAGCCCCTCTGGCCCTGTCTCTCCAAGGGTTCACGGTAAACAGAGGGTTAATGTCCACTCCCCAACACTGGCATTTTGTTAAGTCTCCAGTGATAAAGCCCACCCTGTGGGGCCGTGGGCTGGGGTAGGGAAGAGATAAGGATTATTCCTGAGTCAAGGACATAGCACACAGGTCCCTGGGGGGCCCCAAGCTCCAGGTGAAGATCAAGGAGCCTCTCTTGGCTCAGAGACACACCCCAGGAGGTACGGTAGGAACCCACCTCCTCCTCTGGGAAACCCCTGGGCCTGCTATCCCTGGGGCCTTCCGCTTACAGGCCATGGAGACCAAGATACACATACTATACCAACGTCACAGAGCTACCCAACCCATTGTACCAAAGGGGTGACAGAGACCAGAAATGAGTAGGGATTCTCCAAAGGCCACCTGCCAACACCTGGATCCAGGTCTCCCAGCTCCCAGACCAGAGCTCCAGTCCCTACTCAGCTTCAGCCCTGCCACCTGTTCCCTGAAAGACCCGGCAATGACCCCTGGCCTCTGGGACCACCCAATGAGAGGTTGCTGTTTACTCTTTAGTCACTAAGTCATGTCCAACTCATTGCGACCCCATGGACTGTAGCCTACCAGGCTCCTCTGTCCATGGGATTTCCCATGCAAAAACACTGGAGTGGGTTGCCATTTCCTTCTCCAGGGCATCTTTCCAACCCAGGAATCAAACTTATATCTCCTGCATTGGAAGGTGGGTTCTTTACCACTGAGCCACCAGGGTAACCCACATAAGGGGTACTATGAGGATTAAATCAGTTAATTCATGTAAAATACTTATAACAGTGCCTAGCATAAGTTGAAGACTCAATAAACATTATTCATGGTAGTCTTCTAGAGATTAAAAATGCTGCCTTATCTGTGTGCTAAGTTGCTTCAGTCGTGTGTGACTCTTTGCAACCCTGTAGACTGTAGTCTGCCAAGCTCCCCTGTCCATGCGATTTTCCAGGCCAGAACACGGGAATGGGTTGCCATTTCCTCCTCCAGTGGATCTTCCCAACCCAGATATCGAACCCACATCTCTTAGGTCTCCTGCACTGGTGGTGGGTTCTTTATCACTAACACCACCTGGGTGCTAAAATTACACTAAAACAAAAAGATTCATTTCTGCCATATTACTCAGATATATACAGTAGAGATTAAGACAAAATTGTTCTAAACCTCACTCATCATATAGTATCAATGCTATAAGCAACCAACATCTCAATCTCACAAAAAAGTTTACTAACCCAATACTAAGTACTCGTCTGACTCAACAGAAGCACACTGTGTCTTTTGGTATATCTGATATATTCTGAGTATTTGATATAGTGATCAAATGCAGAATCATGAACATGTATATAACCCCTTCTTCAGAAGTTACTGATACTTGGTGGAACCAATGCTACCATAGTCTTAACTCACAATCCTACTGTAAATTACTCTACAAATTATCTTACACTTGAAATTAACAAATACTAACCATTCCCACTAACCATTCCTTTGGAAGGAAAGTTATGACCAACCTAGATAGCATATTCAAAAGCAGAGACATTACTTTGCCGACAAAGGTCCGTCTAGTCAAGGCTATGGTTTTTCCAGTGGTCATGTATGGATGTGAGAGTTGGACTGTGAAGAAGGCTGAGTGCCGAAGAATTGATGCTTTTGAACTGTGGTGTTGGAGAAGACTCTTGAGAGTCCCTTGGACTGCAAGGAGATCCAACCAGTCCATTCTGAAGGAGATCAGCCCTGGGATTTCTTTGGAAGGAATGATGCTAAAGCTGAAACTCCAGTACTTTGGCCACCTCATGTGAAGAGCTGACTCATTGGGAAAGACTCTGATGCTGGGAGGGATTGGGGGCAGGAGGAGAAGGGGACGACAGAGGATGAGATGGCTGGATGGCATCGCTGACTCGATGGACGTGAGTCTGAGTGAACTCCGGGAGTTGGTGATGGACAGGGAGGCCTGGCGTGCTGCGATTCATGGGGTCGCAAAGAGTTGGACACGACTGAGCAACTGAACTGAACTGAACCAAACTGAACCATTCCCACTGCATCTTGGTCAAAGGGATTCCAGTTCACATTCTCAGGATATCGTGAAAGGACCTTAGACTTGAATGTTTGTCTCAGTGGTGTCTGCTCAAAATTTTCTCCTTCAGTTGAGAGGTTGCTAAGGGTCCTCTGAGGGCTCTGCCTCTCTTAGGGTGCCTGAGGCTAATTTACGGCCCTGGGGTGCTGTCCCTCAGGCTCCTGGAGGCAGACCAGCTGGAGTAGGCAAGCCCTGGGCAGACAGTCAGGGACAGAGCATCCTCCAGGCCCAAGGCTATGAGTGGCCGGGGTAATCTGAGGAAATCGCAGGTGCGTAGGGCTGTACCCAGGGTAACCTAAGCCATGAAGTAACCAGGGTTGCCATGGTTAGGGACAGGTACAGTTTCTGGGTGGGACAATAGCCCAGCTGCTTCTTCAAAGCCCTGGTCTAATCCTACTTCATCCATTCAGTCACAGAAGCATAGAGTCAGCAAGTCAAGGAAGCCTCCTTGAGCCCTGCAGTTCTGGAGTGCAGGACCCTGCACCAACAGACACCCTGAATCTTAGGTCCACAGACTACGCAAGCTGGGGACCTTCCAGGTGCTGTGGCTGGATTTCTGACCGTGAGTCTCTGAATGGGAAAGAGAGCTTAGACATCTCATGCGGGCTCCATCTCCATGCCCTCCCCACCCCCACTTCCTATCCCTCACCCTAAAATCAGTCAGAATGGTTACTAGCAAAACCTCTAATGAGCTAAATGGCACAGACTGCAGGGTTTTCTGGAGAATCCATAAATCTCTGGAATTCTTTTATTTGATCCCATAGTCAACCTAAGTAAGGCCATAACATCCAGGCTGATTTCTCTCCTGACTGCCTGCTAATCACACAGAGAAGAACATTAGTTGCTCAGTCATGTCCAACTCTCTGTGACCCCATGAACTGTAGCCCACCAGGTTCCCCTGTCTATGGAATTCTCCATGCAAGAACACTGGAGTGGGTTGCCATTCCCTTCTCCAGAGGATCTTCCCAACCCAGGGATCCAACCTGGGTCTCCTGCATTGCAGGCATATTTTTTTCCATCTGAGCCACCAGGGAAGCCAGCTAATTAGTCTACTGTGAAAACTTAACAAACCAGATTCACTGATCTGGGCAGTGAACAGAACTTCCTGAACTTTTGGGCAGTCCAGTGGTTAAGACTCTGTGCTTCCAATGCAGGGAGTGAAGCTTCAACCCCCAGTGGAGGAATTAAGATCTCATAAACTATATGGCGCATCCAAAAAAAAAAAAGATTTACTTATACCAGACTGTCTAAAATTTTTTCCTCTCTTCTCCCTTTTGGATCCTGTTTTTGCCTTTGTTCTTTGAATCAACCAACCGACTCCCTCACATAAGAGAAACCAGTTTGCTGGCAAAATCACTAAACTGTGTGCAAAAGAACCAACTACAAGCCTCAGAGTTATCCTTAGACATGGTATGCAGGGTCCCTGGTGGAGACAGCCCCCACTCAGCTCCTTCCTGTGAAGTTCCCCTCGACAGGAGACTACATCAGGACACGAGCTCTGCAGCAGCCTCCCTGGGCATGCAGGGGGACAGGTTCCTGCTCACCTCCAGACCCAAGCATCACACTCCACCCAGGCATGGGCGAGTGGCCATGGAGAGCCCCAGGTCTCTCCTGTGTCCACCTGCTATCCAAGGAGAGGAGGGGGCAGGGAACTGCCAAGAACTGGGGTGTTGACACCAGTGGTCCCGTGGGGTATCTCTGGCCTGGGCTCAAATCCTAGCCCCACCCCCCTGACTGGGTGATGCTGCTCATGTCTGGAGGTATCATCATGTCCTGCCCTCTGGATGAGGGAAGGAGTAAAAGGGGCTTTGTCAGTACTAAGGGGCTCCCTGAGAAAGCTGCTGCTACACAATCAACACATGTCCAGGGCCAGAGCACAGCTTGAGAGCCCAGAGCTGCAGAAGGACCCAGAGTGGGGAGGGGGGCTCCCCAGAAGCTGAGGTGCCACAATGCCAGGGCTTCTGAGGGCCCTGAGAACTCCTTGCTGTGCTTCCTCAGGCTCCCTCAGACTCTCCCGGCCCTGTCTCCCATTCACGGTCCTGACAACTCACTTGCCTGGCACGGTCCTGCCTCAGGTCTTCTGATCATGCAATGCCCCTTCCTGAATGCCATCTCTCCTGGCATTCAGGAAGGAAACTGGGAGTGAGTCCTCACTTTCACAGACCCTGTGTGACCAGCTCTGCACTTATCACCCCACGTCCCCTGAGCATGACTGGCCTGGGGACCTGCCTCAGGAAGTTCCCTCCAGCTCTTTCGTTGTTGTACATCCATGGCTTCCTTTGCCCCTGAGCTGCTCAGGCCAGAGACATGCAGTGACCCCAGCACACAGCTCTACAACTCAGCCTTGTGAAGCCTCAGTTTCCCTTTCTGTAAAATGGGACTATGGGGCTAGATCAGCCATTCTCAGAGAAGGCTGAGATCCCTGAGGATTCCCAGGATCCTTTCAGGAAGTCCATAAAGCCTTGTCCTTTCCACCAGCATATCTGTGAGGCCAGATTTTCTTCATATACTTCAGCCAAAACTATATCACACCAGTATGGATGTGTGGCAGAAAATCAGGTTGTCTTCTATTGAGTTGGCCAAAAAATTCAGAAGCAAACAAACTTTTTGGCCCACCATAATATTAAGTCAGATACTAAAGATATTTGAATTTGAAAACCTGTAAAACAGTGCCACTCTTCTCATTAATTTTCTTATACTGACAAATGTATTTTCTTAAAAATATGCTATGTTATTCTGTAATGGATTTTTGTGGTCATTTTTTAATGAATTAATAATTTTAAATGTCCTGGTTATAATTTGTAATATGGTAAATATCAATAGATATGACATACATAAACAAAAGCTCTTTGAGGCTCTCAGTAATATTTAAGAGCATAAGGGGTTCCTGAGGCCAAAAAGTGTGAGGATCTCTAGACTAATGGTCTTGATGGGACCATCGTGTCCTGATGGTATCTGAGCTTACCTCTTGGGATCAACTCAGTCCTGGCTGAGTGAGATGTTCTTTATTTGTCCTCATGAGTTTCAAGGTGAGAAAGTGTGACATGTGTGTATGACAGGTTCTAGTATCAAGGTTTTGGGGTATCCAGGAGCATGTTTCATCCTCCATCCCCTTCCTGAGGATACAGACTTCCAGCCCATCCTCCTCTTGACTTTGGAAGATCCATGGCAGGTCCTGATCCCACCGCAAACCCAGGGAAAACCACAGATCCCCCATCCCTGGGCAAAGCACCAAGCCTGTTGCCCTCCCCTGCCTGGTCTAGTCTCCCAGCAGTTTCAGCAGTCTCCCTACAGAGCCACAGGAACCTGTGGGAAAAACTTCCCGTTCTGCAATCACAGACCACACAAGAAAGTGTTAGTCACTCAGTCGTGTCGGATCCTTTGTGACCCCATGGACTGTAGCCTGCCAGGCTCCTCTGTCCATGGGATTCCCCAGGCGAGAACACTGAAGGGGGTTGCCATCCAGAACAGAAGAGAAAATAAGCCACAGACAGAGCGGCTGTGGGCAAGGGCTGACTCCCTGATCCCAGCAGGCCAGCTGCGGAGGCGGGGCGGGGCGGGGCTACAAGTGGAAGGTGGGCGGGGCGGCTGGCTGGTGGGGCAAGACTCACGTAGATGAGATGGTCTCGGTATCTAATGAGCAGGTTGCGCAGGATGCCGGCTTCATTGAGGTCCCCCAAGCGGATCATGTCCTCCACGCCGTGGACTGAAGTGGGGTGCATGGGCTTGATGTGCGTGGCGTTCTGCGGGGAAATCCAGTGTTCCTGCGGAGATGCCCAGTGGATAACGTCAGCTCGTCCTCCTGGGACACAGGCTGCACTCTGCCAGGGAAGGGTCCCTGGAGGGACGGGAACCCCGGATATCTGCGACCCCATAAGGGCCTCGTCCTCTCCTGCGGCCAAACACAATCAGTTCTAACAGGTTGACTCCCACGAGTAAAAGTGATACCACCTACCCTTAACCTCCATGGAGCGCTCTTCCTCCTCTTAGGAAATTCTCTTTTGCAGACCTTAGAGGTGGGCACGGCAGGGACTTTGGCCCTACCTTGTGGCCGTCATAAAAGGGATTAGTCCCTCCAGTCAGTTTATAGGATGGAGTGAAAAGTGTAATAATTGGAGTTAGACTTGACCTCAAATCCAAACTCCAGTAAACAGTAGTACAAAAAGTTACTCGGATAGTGCAATACTACTGCACTATCTCCTGCTGCCACGGGGTGGCAGATGGTTGCACATCTGGGCAATTGCCTTGGCTTGTTCATAGAGCTTGCAAAGCCCTGGTTTCCTCTGACTGTTGGAATCCTCACCTCCCCATGGAGGTCTCCAGCACCCTCTACTCACAATCCTCACCTCTCAGAGAAATGGGAATCGCCCCTGTGCTCTGTAGTATGGCTATAACCTGAGTCAAACCTCCAAAGACCTCTGGGTCCCTCTCCCTATTCCCAAATACCAGAACCATAGGAGCCTGAGGACCAGGCAGGAGTCAGGGTTCCCACGGCTGGGTCAGGGCCTCCTCTAGGCACCCCCACACCCCGGGTCTCCCACTGCAAGGCAGTGGTCACACTGGGTTACCATTGTGTGAACACGGTTCTGGCCCTGACCCCTCAATTTTCCCCAAGTCTGGGCGGTTAGGTTCCATGTTTGCTATAGCCTGGTTCACAGTGCTTCAAACAGGGGCCAGGCACAAAGACAGGGCAGAGAATTCCTGATGAACAGATGGCTGACTTCTGACTACTAGGAACCAAATCTGAATTAAAAGCCAAGTCCTAGTCATGGAGAGAGCCCACAAGTCCCCTATTCCAGCTCCCTTACTTTACATGAGAAAACAGGATCAGAAGACCAAGGCCCTCAAAGAGCTCAAGGACAGGCTAGCCATTGCCAATGACTCCAGTTTCCCTGGCATTTCAAGGCACTTCCTGGGCCAGGGGCATTGCATTCCAGGTCAGGCCCTCACACAGCCCTGACGTGAATAGGCTGGATGGCAAGATCAGAGAACCCTCCTAGACTTTCCAATCCCGGGTGGAACATTCCTCTCTTCCATCCCATTTCTTGATAAAAGTTGATCCAATTGGAAAATTCCCTTTCCCTACTTGGTCCTAGGCCCTAGCATGGGCCAGAGGGGAGACCTTGCCAGGCAGGCTGTCTGCCTTCCCCACTCGACCCCAGCCTGTTTCCATAATTCCTCCACAGGACACTTCAGCCCAGAGTTAAGAGGTAGTTCAGCCTCCGCAAGACCCGTAGCCCTGTGCATGTCAGTTTGCTTCCCTGAACCTCTACGACCTCATCTACGAAATGGGGATGAGAATAACAATCCCCTTTTCTTAGGGATGTTGGGAGGGTTAATAGATATGATAATGGTCAACTTTTGTTTCACTCCTGTCAGATCTAAAAAGCCCTAGTACCTGGTAACTGATCAACCAATCCTGGGTATTATCACTCTAATGCCTTCTAGTTTTTGTTGCAAAAGAGGTGTATATTCTCATTTGTTCCTCTTAACATTGCATCATGGAATTACTGGCCCTGTTTTACAGTGAGGCTGTACACTGGAGAGGTAGAGTGCTCTGCTCAGTTAAATGGCAGAGCTGAGCCTCTCCCCACTCCTTTCCTGCATGGAGAGTCACACAGCTGAGGTCAGCACCCCTCAGGTCAATGTCCACAGACAGCTACCACACAGACCAAAGTGTAACCAGGACAGAAACTGAGGCCTGGCCCTGAAGGTATACCAGGGAGAGACACAGAGGGCCTGGGGACACATTTGGGAAAGAGCTGACCTGGCAATGAATTCAGAGAGACAGGGACCATGTGCTCTGCAGAGGAGGGGAAGAAGGGGATGTCCAGCAATAAGAATGGCTTGGACAAAAGCAGAATATTAGCACTTCAGTGAAGATGGGAACCGTGGCCTCTCATTGATTCAGCACATCTTCATAGAGAAACTTCTCTAGGGAGAGCTTCATCGTGCTCCAGGGAACCAGATGTGACTCACCTGGCCTCAGGTTGGGGGAGTCTGTGGCAGACAGAGAAGTCAAAGATGATAGCTTGGAGGTGGAGCAGGGAGGGAATGGGAGTGGGAAAAGCTGGTGAAAGAAGAGGCCAGAAACCGCCATCCCTCCACCCGCCCGGGCCCAGCACCACCGAAGCAACGCAGGCCCCATCCTGTTCCCAGCCAGTCAGTCACATTCCTCCCCACTCTGCAGCCCCCATTCTCAGGGCCTCTGTGGGGGCGAGTGGGAGTGGATCTCTGGGATCTGGTGACACAGTTACGGGACACCATCTGACATGCAACATGACCCAGGTGAAACTCAAGCCTGCAGGCAGAGTCCCTGGGCCCCACCCTGGGGGTTCCAGGCTGGTTCCTGGACCTATCTGTGCTGCCAGCCAAACCCGGGCCCCCGTTCTGCACCTACAACCTCACAGGGGCTTCCTAGAGGGCCCTGGAACTGGAGCCTGTGGGATGACACTGTGGCACTCTGCTTTTAAAGCCCAGGGGACAAAAGTGTGGTTAACAGAACCGGAGCTCCAAAGTCACCACTGAGATGTCAGGAGAGGAATCACACACACGGGGCTGGAGGCCCGGGATCCTGGCCCCTCACGCAGCATCCCTCACTAGCTCACTAGTGTGAGTGGCCCTGGGGTCCCTCCCTGGACTCCAGTTTCCCCTTGAGGTCACAGAGGCTGTCCTCCCTGCCCTTCACACACACTGTGAGGACTTAAAAACAGAACTTGGGTCAAAGGGCTTTGCAAACCCCAAAGCTGGTACCTCTGGAGGCTGCAGGGATAAATAACAGTGATGCCCCCACCTTTCCACAGCCAGTACTGGGCCTCCAGGATCCAGAGCCCATCCCAACCCCCAACAGAGCCTTCTTCTCCAAGTCACTGCACCCTTTCACTTCCATCAGACTTGGAGGCTAAGACAGGACTCTCTCTATATCCCCAGCACCACCCAAAGCATTGGGTACAACCCAAATTATGGTGAACTGAATCTCCCCGGTCCCTCACGTCTCTACCAAACCACAGCCTTATACTCCACACCACATTTACACATGCCCCCGCCACATACACATGTGTCATGCCCATGAACACACGTCCAGAGTTCCCAGGCTTCCCCTCTTCCAGGCCACCCACCCATCTTCTCTAAGACTGGACCCTGACTTTAGACCTTTCCTTCCATCCCCAAGGCCCCACTCTCACTGCCTCTGAAATTTACAATTCCAGTGTCCCTTTCCGTCAGAGTCACGAGAGATAAAGGGTTCAACTGTTAGACTGATTCCCGGGCAGCACTGGGGTGGACAGTGGATTCATCTGATGCTGTAACCCCACAGAACCAGACTGGCTGTTTTCAGAGCACCTCCCCATTTTCTGAGTCAATAACCCTGTGAGATAGTTGTCGTTATCTCCATTTTATAGAAAGGGAAACGGGTTCAGAAGGGAAAGAGATTTGGCCAAGGTTGCATAGCTTGGGCATCAAGTGGGCAGGATGGGATTTAAATCCAGTCTCTCTGATCCCAAAGCATCCGTGAACCCAAGGAGCGCCCAGGCTAGTGCCACCTCCCTGCCCCCACCATATACACTCGCACGTCCACACAGACACACATCTCTAATACCAGGCAGAATGGACCGAAGTATTTATGGAAATTAGAACAAGTATCATGGGGCAAAAGCGAGGTTCCTTCTCATGGGGGCCGTCGGGAAAGCTCCATGGAGGAAGGGAGCTCTGAGAGGCAGAAGTGGGGCCCAGGAACTGTCTCCACCCCCCCGAGGCCGGTCCCTGCTAGGTACCTGTGTCAGGTCACTGCCAGCCTGTGCCCCTGTCCAGGCACAGGGGCGGGATGGTAACAGGCTACTCACATTGCCTTCATCGTCCACCACCTGGATCTGCCCAGAATCACAGAGCTTCACCACCGCTCCAATGGGCACATCAAACTCCTGTCCGGATCTCAGGTCCATCCAGACGTAGTCGCCCTGTGGGTGAGAGAGTCCCAGGTGAGCAGAGAGGGGCATCAGGAACACCTTCCGAGCAGTGCTGTGCCCACCCCGACCACCAGCGGCTCTTGCGTCGACCACAGAAGAGGAAAGAGAACCAGCACTCGTGGAAGCCTTGGTGCCTGGTCCTCGGTTGGGCACTTACACAGTGTCATGACTGTCCCCAGTTTACAGACGAATAAGCAGAGGCTCAGAGAGGGGAACAGCTGAGATCACACAGCTAAGCAGCTTCAAACCCAGGCCTGCCCAAAGCCCGGCTCTCCCCAAGGCTCTACATCACATACAGGGACAGTAGACACATTGAGGTTTAGGCAGAAACACCGAAGCACCCAAACCACTTCCCCTCCGTACTAAAGGAGTAGTTCCCCCAGACATTCAAACAGCCTCCATCACCTCCAAGGTCAACACTCACAGTCACAGCTATGACCTCCCTGCAGTGACACTGCTGGGCCCCGTGACACACGTGGACATCGCTCTCAGCCACACTGTCTCCTGGCTTGTGGGGACAGCCCAACAGTATCTCTTGGGGGTGGGCAGAGCGTCACATCTGTATCCCTTGCAGCATCTGGCACAGGGCCTGGCTCTCACTACATGCTCAGTGAGCATGCACGGAAGCCACATCTACAGCCCAGAGTCAGAGAATGGATTTAGAAGAACTGCCTTTCAGCACTGGCATCAAACACGCATGTACTGAGCACCTACTAGGTACAAGGCACCGATGGATCTAAATGCTGGGGATCAAGCAGTGAGCATGGAGTCCACATTCTAGTTGGGAGGAGCCAGAAAAAATACTGAGGAAGTACATTCGGGTTGGAAGGAGGCAGAAAACAAGCACCTGAGCAAGTAATAGTCACTTGGGATAGCTGTAGTGTGGTGATGACAGTGATCCCAGTGCTGGAGAATGACCAAGCCAGCCAAGCAGAGATCCAGTAGCTGGGGAAGCCACTCTGTGGAGGAAACCTCTGAACTGAGACCTGAAGGGCGAGAAGCAGACAGGCTAGGAAAGAGCAAGGGTAGAAATCTGGGCAGAGGAAATGACAAGGGCAAAGGCCCTCAGGCAGGAAGGAAGGACTGATGAGAGAGAGGCGGACAAGAACCAGGACTCATAGACTCTTATTCACCTGGAGGTAAAAGCTGAATTTTATTCTAATCTTAAGAAGAGTGTTCTTTTTGGTGGTTCCCAAATTCCCTAGAGGGTAAAAGAACCTGGACATTCTAATGAAAACATCAAGCGGCAGTTAGAAACGTAACAGCGGCTAAAATTGATTCACAATGAAATGAGCCCATGGGAATGGCCCAGTGCAAATAGCTCTGGGCTATGAGACTGGGTTATTGATATTTCTCCCGGATAGTTCTCAAGAGAAGACTCTTGAGAGTCCCTTGGACTGCAAGGAGACCCAGCCAGTCCATTCTGAAGGAGATCAGTCCTGGGGTTTCTTTGGAAGGAATGATGCTAAAGCTGAAACTCCAGTACTTTGGCCACCTCATGTGAAGAGCTGGCTCACTGGGAAAGACTCTGATGCTGGGAGGGATTCGGGGCAGGAGGAGAAGGGGACGACAGAGGATGAGATGGCTGGATGGCATCGCTGACTCGATGGACGTGAATCTGAGTGAACTCCGGGAGTTGGTGATGGACAGGGAGGCCTGGCGTGCTGCGATTCATGGGGTCGCAAAGAGTCGGACACGACTGAGCGACTGATCTGATCTGATCTGATGAGACTGGGTTTGGGGACCTGCTTGGGACCTCAGACAAGTCCCTGACCTCTTTGAACCTCAGTTTCCACATGCCTCAGTGAGGGGTGGGCTTGTTGAGTACCAAAGCCAACTTGCCACTGTTTCAGCTTCGTGTTCCCATCAGAACCAACTACTTTTCAGCCCCAGCTGACACTATGAACTTCCCTTCGTGGGAGGTCAGCACATGTTAGAAACATGCTAGCTGCAAACCCAAGCTTTCTCCCAGAAAAACTAAGAAACTTTGGAGAGCCTTTGGGAGGAGAGGAGAACTCATGTGTTTGCTGAGTATCTACTGTTGCCCAGGCTGTATGGTTACTTCCCATAAACTGCCCTGTTTAATGCTCATGACTGCTTTAATCCCAAATCCAAGCTATGTTTCCTGCCACACTCCATGCCCTCTCTAAGTGCTGACCCAGGACCACCGGACACACCCCTGCCCAGGCTATTCTGTTCCACATCCCCTCCTCCCCTCCCCATCTTTCCACTGAGTGGACATTTATCCAAGAGCAAACAGCAACTCTTCCCAACCCCTCCTCACTGCCCCACCTCTTTCCTCCTCCTCTCCACCCCCTGAAGAGTTAGTTCAGTCATTTGGAGCACATTTGTGGAGAGCCTGCTGTTTCATTCCAGTTTCATTCCAGACTCTGGGGACAGAGCAGTGAAGGGAAAGCAGAGGGTCTAGTAAGGGGAGCCCCAGGTTGACGCTAGATGAGGGGGCACTCGGAGGATGTGGGCATCGGGCACATAGGGTCCCATGAGACATGGACGAAGTTGGACATTAAGTAGGACAAGAAGCTACTGGAAGATTTGAAGCAGGAGAGGGTGACACGATGCATTTACACTTTTAAAAACTTCATCCTGAGAAGAGAACCCAGGCATTCCTCCAGACTCCAGGCCCCTGGGCTTGCCTCTTACAGCCTGCACCAGGCTGGGTCATCACTGTGTGTGCCCACTCCTCGCTAGCCTGCAGCCCCCTGAGGGCAGGGCCTATCTGAGTCTTCCGTCTGTGATTCCCCAGAACCAAACATAGAGAAACTCTCTCAATGAGAAAGAGAATCAGAATGTGAGAGTGTGTGTGTGTGAGCATGGGTGTGAGTGTGTAAGAGGGAGCACATGACAGAGTTCATGTGTGTGAGAGAGAAAGAGAGAGACTACCTGATTCCCGGAGGCTGGCAGTGGCACCAGGACATTGCTCTCTGCACACTCAATACCCCTGCAGCAGGCCAAGTAGTGACTGACATGCTTCCCTGGAATTAACCATCTCACTGAACCTCATCACAACACTTCGACAGAGGATTCCACCTCTACTTCATCTCCTCAGAGAGGTCAAGACCCATGCCCGAGGTCACACAGGTGTTTTGTGGTAGAACCAGGAATGAAGCCCAAGACTGGCAAACTCCAAATCCAGTCCGGTCTCCCAACACCCCCACCCTAGGGCCCCGCCCTGAGCCCAGTTCTGCAAAGAACAGGAAACACTAATAGGGTTCCTGCCTGGAGATGCTTAGTGGACTCAAAATGCAAACTGGAAGCTCCAGCTGGGGGCACCAAAGCAAACAGAAGTGACTTTAGAACCCTCCTAGCCAAGGACTGTCATCAGGAGGGCAATGACTTGATTTTCTCTTCTCTTGATCTGAACTTGAGGAAAGAAGCAAAAACGGCAGCTAAGAGGCTTCCAAGAGGACTCGGGGAGCTGAGAACCTCTGAGAAGACAGTTACCACTGTCCCATGGAAAGTACTTGGGGCATGAGAGTGCAGCTGGATTGTAAGGGTCCCCATTTTACAGATGAGGAAACTGAGCCCAGAGAGAGAAAGTAATTTGGCCACCACCACTCATCAGATCAGTTACTCATGAGACTGCAAACAACTGCAAGGCAGAGCCCTATCCCAAAACAAGGTGGGTCAGGAAATGCTGATGGGTGAAGGAAGGAGGGGAGGAGGGAAGACGTAAAAGAACACAACACTTTTTTGAGGGGCAGGAGGAGAGGATAGGAGCGTTGGGCTCAGGTCTAGCCCCATTGGCTTCTCCCCACAACCGGACTCCAGGCAGCCTGTGACTGCATCTGGCCCCATTCCTACAACCCTACCACCCCATTGTCAGGAGAACCCCACTGGGGAGCTTTCCCCCAATCAAAAGTTCTATTTGTGAGACTCCTGCCCCTGTGTGGCTATGTAAACTGGAGAAAGTAACAGCTTCTCCACCATCAGATGAGCAGCTCCCAGCCCCCACACAGTGGCTTCCTAGATGGATTTGCCTAAATGTCCTCAAGGGCACTTCACAACCCTAGCCCACACCCACCACAAACCATGGTAGAGTTCTGGATCCAGGTCCCAGTTCTGTCACCAATGCTGTGTGACTTTGGCTAAGTCTTTCTGTCTCTCTGGGCCTTAGTGTTCCCCAGCCTTAAAATGGAAGGAGTCAGTGCTTGGAAAGATAAGAGACCCATGCAAAGAGGAGTTGTCCTTGATGTCCACTTGCCTTCCCCCTAGGCATGAACCCAGAATCAGATCAATACTGACTCCCCCGCAAGGCCTTAGTCTCTTGGGCCTCCCTCCTTCCCTGGGGAAGGGTCTGAGGTTCAATCCCTGTTTGTGGAATGAAAACCAGTATGTTTTAGCACATATCCCCGCCTCTCCCCCAACTTAGGTGCTTCCCTGGTGGCTCAGCAGGTAAAGAATTCCCTAGTGCAATGCAGGAGACCGAGAAGAAGAGGGTTCGATCCCTGGATGGGGAAGATCCCCTGGAGAAGGGCATGGCAACCCACTCCAGTATCTTGCCTGAAGAATACCATGGACAGAGGAGCCTGGTGGGCTACAGTCCATGGAGTCGCACAGAATCAGACACGACTGAAGAACCTGAGCACGCAGGCTGCTCTTCCCTGGGATTCTCCAGGCAAGAATACTGGAGTGGGTTGCCATTTCCTTCTCCAGTGCATGAAAGTGAAAAGTGAAAGTGAAGTTGCTGGGTCCTATCTGACTCTTCCGGACCCCATGGACTGTAGCCTACCAGGCTCCTCCCTCCAAGGGATTTCCCAGGCAAGAGTACTGGAGTGGGGTGCCACTGCCTTCTCCAGAGCACGCAGGCATCCCCTCCTTTATCCTCATAATCACTCTGGGACACTGGTGGTCTTAGCCCTGTTTTCACAGGTGGGAAAGATGGTCCGACTGACTTGCCAGAGGGGTGGGTGAGTATGGAAGTGTTCGGTTGCTAACCTTCAGGGAAGGAGGGGCCTCACAGGCCAGGCTTTCCTTCTACCAGCTAGTAGGTGGAGGGCACCTGGAAACGCTCCCTGCTCTGGACCAGGGCAAAGGCAGGGAATCCCCTTCTGGGCACCTCCCGTTTTCCAGCTGCAGAAGCTCCCGGCTCGGAGGGGAAGAGAGATCGGA
>NW_011495081.1:201932-202719 GCF_000754665.1 Bison bison bison | reverse complement strand
ATGTCTTCAGCGCTTGGTTCAGGCTGCGCACCAGCGCCCACTTGCCCTTGCCCGGCTGCTTGGCCCGCGCCTCTGCGACGTCGCCGGGGTCTGCGGCGTCCGCGGGGGCGCCGGGGTGGGCAGGAGGCTCCATGGCGCCGAGGGCCTGGTGGCGGCCGGCTACAGTGGCAGCACGTCTCGGGCTCCCTAATTCACCTAATCCCATGCGCACCGGGGAACCCTAAACCCAGCCATCTGCCGCAGGCCCATGGCAACGGCGGCTTAGGTGACGCCTGCGGGCGGGAACTGGGAGGGGGCCCCCCCGGGTCGCTTTGCCCCCTTCCACCCTGGCTGGACCCCGACCACCTGACATCACTGGGGATTCCGGGCTGGCCTCACAGGGACAGCAGCCTGTGGCACCCAGGAACCGAGCTGCAGGGCTGGGCATAAAAGAGGCCCCTGGAACCTCACCTTGACTGCAGCTTTGAAGAAAATCAGTGTATTTTCTACAGAAAGAAACGTGGGGATGTTTTGGAATAGAACGCAATACACTTAGTGAATTTTTTAAGACTAAAGGCCAACGGCATCAAAGATCTTTCTGGTCCCATGACTGCCTCTGGGGAGTGAGGGTGGAAAGAAGTATTGAGGTTGGAGGGGGAGGGGGCTCTGTGGGGAAAGCCTGGAAGACTCTGTCTCTGGTCCTCCCCCACCCTCCCAGGCCACCCAATGGGTGACCTCCAGCTCAAAGAGGAGGCACTGAGGCCTACAGGAGGGCAGCCTCTGGTCCCCAGGACAGCCAGATACCTCT
>NW_011495081.1:196195-201832 GCF_000754665.1 Bison bison bison | reverse complement strand
CGGGCTCCTGTGTCCCAGCCACCACACAGGCTCCACTCCATGCTGGACTGCAAGCCACAGTGGGCACCATCCATCCAGAAGGCATGGGATGCCCAGGCCCTGCAACTCTCCTCCTACACCTGCCTTCTCCGCTCTCCCTGCTTAGCTTTATCTTCCCCCTCTTTTCTCCTACGCACTCTTCAAGGTCTCATTTTTGGCCCTCAGCATTGTCTGGAATTCTGGAAGACCCAACCTTCTGCTCTAGACAAGCAAACCAGGGTGGGGAACAGGGGAATGGCAAGAAAAGAGATGGCGATGCCTCACACAGAACCCGGAGCTGCCCCTCCGGACCTGACCTTCCTTCTACCCCCATCTCTGTTCTAGCCTTGAAGACCCAGCACTCTGCCACCCAGCACATGGCTGACTGACTGCAGTGATTCCCAGCTACTTCCTGGGCCCCATCAGGGACACTGCTCTCAGGGGTCCTTCCCCGACTTAAGCCCAGAACAAGCACACATATCCCTCCCTGCCCACCCACTCAGGGGAGTTCATGGAAACAGGAACCAGACCCTAAGACACAAAGGGAGGGCTGGGGAATGGGCTTCTATCCTTCCATCTGTCCATTTAACCAACCTTCACAGGCTCAGACTAAGGCTTAGGGGATACCGTCCTCAGAGCTTCCAGCCTGGGGGATGGACAAGGGTGGTACTGCCAGACAAGGAACAGTTTAACCCTGGAGAGACAGGATAGCATGGCTGCCAAGAGGCTGGACTCTAGAACCAACACCAGTTTAATGCTGGCACGGCCATTCAAATGCCGTGGGACCTTGGGCAAGGTCCTCAACCTTTCTGTGCCTTTGTTTTCTCATTAGTTCAATGACAGTTTAACAATACCTCAGGAGGTGCTGCGAGGATTAAACAGGTTGTGTGTAACTCAGGTCAGTGCCTGTTAGAGCAAACGCTGTATGAGTGCTGGTGATTACTAACTGAGCAAGTCATGTTGTTGTGGTGGTGTGATTTTTCAGGCAGACATGAGGGGGAAGAGTGTTCCCGAAGAGGGGACAGCAAAGCACAGAGAAGCAGAGGTAAGAAGGAAGAGATGGTAAAATAGGTCTGGTTGGTGGAGAGAGGCCCCCTGACAGAGAGCCAGTAGAGGACTGAGAGGCTGGCCCTCCCTGACCCAGACCCGCTGCTCGACCCCGGAGTACCCAGGCCGCTCCTGAGCTGGAGCCTGGGAGTGGGCCCCTTCCCTGCAAGTTGCACGCACCCCAGGCCTGGGAGGCAGGTCTCACGCTGCTGGGCCCTCTCTGGAGTCACACCAGGTTCCCTCCCAGAGCCAGGGTTCATGGCTCCCCGAGCCTTGTCTCCGGCTGTCTGGTCACACAGGACAGGGCCCCCCAGGAGGCGGAGTGCTCCACCAGGAGTGCTTCCCCTCCCTCTTCCCACCCTACCCCACGCAGCCACCAAGGCTGCACTTGGCCACGTGCCCCCTGGGCCCCACACTTCACTACCTTTCTTTACTCCCTCTGCACCTCACACACCACAGTGCCACCTTCACCTCCACTATATCACCATATGGTCCAGTTCTGACCCCCCTCCCCCAATTTTAAATATGGGGAGATTTTGGTTCAGAAGGGGTAAAAGGGAACTAACCAAAGATGCATAGCAAGCTGGAACCAAAAAAAAACCCTTCCAGGAAATAATTATGCCAATTGTCATCAGTGAGTGATGTCAGCAAAGAGTAGAGAACTCTGCCAAGAACTCTTCAGAAACACCAAAACCCAGCAAAAATTGTCAGTCAACTTTACTAGAACTCTAGAAAATATGCACAAGTTAACAGTCACCATTGGAACACTTGAGGAAGAGAAAGGGGACTGAAACCCAGCAGGAGAACTGTGTGGTACTTCAACCCACTCATCCTTCTCCAGCCTCCACCTTGAGGATGGCAGCCTGTATCCTGCTAGGGGTTACTGGGGTTAGAGGGAGCAGAACAGACCTTGATATCAAAGAATTTTGGTGGTTTTAAACTGTCTGGGGACTCCCTGAAGGAATAGTACTAAAAGCTTGTCTTTATTCCCCAAGTAGGAACACCCCCAGGGTGGAGAAGTAGCTGTGGAGGGCAGGGGTGGGGTAGGGGTCAAAAACATCCAAAGGAAAATGAACTATCCACTGCCTTCTGGGGGTGGAAAAAAACACCAATTGGAGCAAACAGCTCCAAAAAGAAAAGCTCAAAAAGCCCGGAAGAAAGACAGGAGAATGAGGTGCTTCAGAGAAAAGGGGCTTTGAAAAGCATATACTGGGGAGTCTAGAAGACCACGTACACACCCAGGATTGGACAAATGTTCAGAGAAAGCATGAGATGACCATAAGCTCTGACCTCAAGCTCCATGCAGACAGAGAATAAAGGCTAAGGCCGAGTTGTAAATGACCTGAGAGGGCATTAAAGTCACACCCAAACACACACATGCACAGCCCAGCTGTAAAGATCAAGATTTTCTAGTTTTGTTTTTTTTGTGTTTTTTTGGCTGTAGATCGTTTAGAGACTTCAGTGACCACACACAATAGAGAATGTAGTCGCCATAAAAATAGTTCAGAAAAGTCATTAAACAAAACAACAATTTACAAATAAACAGCAACAACAAAGCCTGAGGAGGCGGAGAATCTGACTTCCAGAATTATCACGTTGTAATAATCAAAATGTCCAGTTTTCAACAACAAAAAAATGAGAGTTGCAAAGAAATAATAAAATATGGCCCATTCACAGGAAAAAAAAAAAAGTTGATAGAAAATTTCCCTGAGGAAGCCCAGACATTGGACTTAATAGACAAAGACTTTAATCAACAGTTTTAAATATGCACAAAGCACTGAAGGAAACCAGAACAACATCTTACCAAGTAGAGAATATCAGTAAAGAAACAGGAATTATAAAAAGGGACCAAGTAGAATTCTGGAGTTCAAAAATAACTAATGAAAAATTCAGTAGAGGTGTCATCAGCAGATTTGAAAAGGCAGAAAGAAAAACCAGCAAACCTGAAGATACTTGGAGATTATCCAGTCTGAGGAGCATAAAGATAAAAAAGGATTAAGAAAAATGAGAAGAGACTAAGAAACCTACAAGATACCATCAAGTGGATCAACATATGCACAGTGGGAATCCCAGAAGGATGGGAGAGAGAGGCAGAAAGACTATTTGAAGATATAATGACCCCAAACTTAATGAAAGATATAAAAATCTACACATCTATAAAGGTCAATAAATTCCAGGTAGTATAAACTCAAAAAAATCCTCACTGAGACACATTATAATCAAACTGTCAAAAGACAAGGGCAAAAAGAGCATCTTAAAAACGAGAGAGAAATGACTCATCATATACAAAGGATCTTCCATATGATTAGTTGCTAATTTCTCATCAGAAACCATGGATACCAGAAGGCAGTAGGATGATATACTTGAAGTACAAAAAGGAAAAACAACATGTTTCAAACAAGAGTTCTGTGTGTGGCAAAAATATCCTTCGAAAGTGAGAGAAACTTGAACTTCCCTGGTGCTACAGTGGATAAGAATACACCTGCCATTGCAGGGGACACAGGTCCAATCCCTGGTTCGGGAAGATTCCACATGCTGTGGGACAAGTAAGCCCACCAGCCACAATTACCGAGCCTGCACTCCAGAGCCTTAGAGACGTAACTACTGAGCCCATGTGCTGCAACTCTGAAGCCCAAGAGCCTAGAACCTGTGCTCTGTAGCAAGAGAAGCCACCGCAGTGAGTTCAGGTACCACAACGAGGCGTAGCCCCCCACTGCCGCAACTAGAGAAAGTCCTCACACTGCAGTGAAGACCTAGCACAATCAAATCAAATAAATAAATAAATAAATCATTTTTTAGAAAGTGAAAGAGAAACTAAGACATTCCCAGATAAACAAAACTTGAGGGAGTTTATAGCTAGTAAACCTACTCTATAAGAAATGCCGAAAGTAATCATTCAGGCCAAAATTAAATGGCACGAGACAGCAACTCAAGCCATACAAAGAAATAAAGGATCCAATAAAGTAACTACAAGGGTAAATATAAAAGCCTGCCTAATTGTTATTTTTGTTTTGTAACTCTGCTTTTTTCCTATGTGATTTAAAAGACAAATGCATAATAACAAATCTATGTTAATGGGCTCATAGCATATAAAGATGTAATTTCTGACAGTAACACTATAAAGAGAGAGGGCTAAAACTGTACAGAGTGTTTATATACTACTGAAGCTAAGTTGCTGTTAACCCCCACTAGCTTGTTATTAAATGTAAGGTGTTAATTGTAAACCCCAGTAGAAAAAAATCTGTAAACTCCAGAGTAACAGCTAGAGAGAGAGGGAGAAATGAATGAGAAGGGAACCAAAACAGTAGAGCGGGGGAAAAAAATTAAACACAAAATAAGAGCTTGAGATTAGATATAGTAGATATGTACTATTATATATAAAATAGATAACCCAACAAGGACCTACTGTATAGCCCCCAGAATTGTATTCAATATTTTATAATAACTTATAAGGGAAAAGAATCTGAAAAAATATATGTGTATGTCTGTATCTGTGTGTAACTGAAGCACTTTTCTGTGAACCTGAAACTAACACAATATTGTAAGTCAACTATACGTCAATAAAAAATAAAGAAATTTTTAAGTCATCATAGAGGAGCTGAGGGGGGTAAGATATGACATATAGAAAAATAGCAAAATGGCAGAAGTAACTCTAAATGGAAATGAATGTAACTCTCTAATTAAAAGGTAGCAGTTGGCATAATAGGCTAAAAGAAATAAAACATAATCCAATGATATGCTATCATATCTATAAGAGACTCACTTTCTATCCAAAGACAGAAATAGGTTGAAAGCGAAAGGATAGAAAAATATATCCAAGCAAAATAGTAACCAAAAAAGAGCTGGGGTGGCTATACTAATATCTGACAAGATGGACTTTAAATCAGAAACTGTTACAACAGACAAAGAAAAACATTATATTTTAATAAAAGACTTAATCCAACTGTTACCAACAGTCCACAAATTTATCTTCAAACTTCACTCTGATCTATGAATCTGGGCAAAGTACATCTAGTCCCTCCACTGGCCTCACCATCGAGCCAGAAATCATATCTTACTTAAGCAGAGCAGCCTTCCCCAAGGTCCTCAAAGAAGCAGGTTACATGTACCATGGACCTCTGGGTTCTCACGAGCACTAGCTAGCCTTGCAACCTGGGGCAATTCCCTCTCCCTGAGACCACAGTCTCCCAGCTGTATGTGAGGGGCTACCGCAATGCCTCAAAGCCTTCCCTAGCACAGCCACCCCCCACCCACCCCATATCACAGAAGCCTCCCCATCCCCAATATCCCTTCCACCCCACTCCACCCCCGCTTCCCCCAGGACTCCTCCTATCACAGTTCTGCTTACGGGGTGCCCTTGCTGCGTTTCAGGGCTGTCTCCGCTTTGGTCTGGAAACTCCTCCAGGACAGGGAGTAGTCAGTTTATCTCTGCATCCTTTGTGCCCAGCCTGGTACAGAGAAGGGGCTGAGTGCCACTTTGCTGGGTGGGTGGGTGAGACTGTGGCTGGAGGAAGTATCTCCTGGCACACTAGGAACCTCTAGACACTCCCCACTCCACCCCACCCCCACCAC
>NW_011495081.1:191523-196095 GCF_000754665.1 Bison bison bison | reverse complement strand
CATGGATCTGCTCAGACTACCACAGGGTCCCTAGGAAGGAGCTCATGCTCAACAAATGTCCCTTCACCCAGCAGGGGAAGTCTGAGCTCCTCTCCTGAGCCCTGTGCCCACTCCTTGCGCCACACCCTGTACCCTGCACAGCAGCCCCCTTACAAGGTCTCCTCTCCTTGCGTGCTGCCCCCCTCACCAGCATGGCTCCCTATCCTATCCGGACCTGCCCCAGCTCGTGTCTAAATTACTTTGTCTGGGCTTCAATTTCTTCACCTGCGATATTGGCACAAAGATCCTTACCTCACTGCCTTATGACAATAAAATGAAATCAAGTATATAGAGTACCCAGCATATAGTAGGACGGATGTGGATGCTACTTAAAGGATTAGAATCCTTAGCAAATGAGTAAAATTTTTTCCTGAGTGAAGAGATTTGGATTCTTAACACATCTTTATGAAGATGTTTTCGGTGCCTGGTACTCATGGAGGCTCCACACAAAGGCTAGGATGGGACCCTCTACATATGGATCAAGAATCATCATATTCTCTGTGGTCTCCTCAAAGAACTTATCCCAAATAAAGTGAAAGAGAGAAAAGAATGGAAAACCCTCATACACAGGAATGCTATTAATATGATTTTAGTAGTAGTAATTGTGGCAGTTAATCTTTTTTGAGCTGAGTCCATCACTGGGCAAGCATTGTCTAGTGTTATCATCTTTTGTCCTTAAATATCCCTTTGAGGCCTACCTGTCATTATGCCCTAGCCCTCCAAACCAAATGAGGGTGTAGCCACAATCACTCATTCATTCAGCACAGAGCTCCATCTTTGAGAGGGCTGGTACCAGGGCTGAGAGGCAGTGGGGGGCAGGATGAAGGCTGTCCCCCATTTCTGGGCTCACCAGGAGGCCCCAGTAAGGTAAGGGAAGAAGGTGGAGTGTGACCAGGCTCTAATGTGGGCAGGACAGGGAAGGGTCCCAAAGGCAGTGGTCACAGTGAGGCCTTAGAAGTCAGCCAGGAGATGGGAGACGAAGTGCTCAGAATGGGCAAGGGGCAGCAGGAGGAGGGAGGGGGACCTGGGAGGCAGATGAAAGAAGAAGCACTTTGATTGAACCCCTCTGGGCATTTCATTTTCTCAGCAGACAGGCTGGCAAAGGAGGTTTTTATCCTTGTTTTGACAGATAAGGAAACTGAGGCTCAGGAAGGCTGAAGGACGCACTCAAAGTCCACAATAGCAAAGCCCAAGACGAGCTCTAGGCTGTGTGGCTGGCTGGCTCCCCAGAGCTGGGACCTC
Source organism: Bison bison bison (assembly GCF_000754665.1). Lineage (NCBI taxonomy): Eukaryota > Metazoa > Chordata > Mammalia > Artiodactyla > Bovidae > Bison > Bison bison. The sequence continues at coordinate 194,814 of NW_011495081.1, read as the reverse complement.
ATTCAGGACCAGAGAAGTAACAGGAATGTGCTTTCTGTGTGAGGGGTGGGCAGAGCCAGGTTCAGGTGAGGTGGGCCAGGGGTTTGGGGGCAGGTTGGGAGAGGGTGGCCATCGAGGCAGAGATCTCCTGAGGGAAAATGCCCTTGGGGGCTATGGGTGACCCAAGCCTTTCCTCTGGAGTCTGCAAATGTCCCCATTCACCCATCTCTGCCTGCAGCTCAGTTCCTGGCACCCAGCCAACACTCGGTAACAGTGACCTTCCCTTTTTTGGTGGTCTTGGCCATCTCTGACAGTCCTTTGAACAGACTCTCAGGCCCAGGGGCTCTAGAGGGGGTCTCCTCCAGCCCCAGGACAGAAGTCTGTCTCTCCCGATCCTACCTTCTCACACACAAATCCACATACTCACACTCAAACATGCAGCTGCCGGATGAGGCTGCCCATTGGTCCCAGATGGTCCTGGAGGACATGAGGCCACTGGTCAAGCCCCCAAGGGCACACCCCCACCAGCCCAGGGGCCTGGTGCCAGGCCAACCTGGCGCAGGGCCCACATTCCTGGCTCTGGAGACCAGGAGCTCATTAGAGCCTCGGGCTAATCACGGGGAAGGGCTGAAGGTCAGGGGCCATTGTGACCCTGGGAAAGAAGAGGGGCTGGAGGACCCAGCTAGGGGCAGCACCTCTGCTTCTTCCCCATATTACCCAGGGGCTGCAGCTCCAGCCATGTCACCCCGACTCACTGCTCCCCAGGCAGGCTCAAGGCCCTTCCAGGTCTGGCTTCAGTAGACTTGCCAACTCCCTCTTCTCTTTCCCCAAGAGTTTTCCTACATTTGGGCCTTTACTCATGCTATTCCACTGCCTGGAACACCCAGGGATTTGGAGATATATATAAATAAGTAATTTCTGACCAGCGGGGTGAGTGCAATGAGAAAGGGAGGTCCCAACAGACATCTCAGAGGGAGAAGTTCTAGACTGAGCCTGAGAGAGTCAGGAAAAGTTTCACACCTGGGTTTTGAAGCATAGATAGGAGTTTTCTAGGGTTATTCCTGGCATAGAAAGATGAAGGCCAGTGGGGTGGGGGGAAGCACTCACCTGCTGAAGAATCACCATTGTCCTTAGTCAAATGCTCCTGCTGCCCGCCTGGCCAGACACGATTCTGCAGGGAAAGAGACCATAGCAAGCCTCTGAACAAGCCAGCCCTGGAAGCACTGGGCCTGCCTGGGGTCACCTGGGCTCTTCCCAAAGCCCAGCCCCTCCTGCCTCTGGGGAACCCTCTCTGGCTTCTCTCCCTCTGGCCACAGCCCAGCCTGTGTGACCTGAGCCTCTGCCACCGTCACCAGCTCCACTGCCCAGAGCAGCTGAGCTGTTCTCTCACTGCTGTTATTCAAAGGTTCCCAAAGGGCTCCTAAAATAGCAGCAAGTGCAGCCCCGTTCACCCAGACACATGGGCAAAGAGGCCCAGAGAGGGACCAAGACTTGCCAAAGGTCACACAGCAGGGCAGGGCAATTCAGGACTAAGACTTGGTCTCTAACCACCCAGCTCAGGGCTGCCCCAGGAGTGCAGGGGACAGGGACAGGCTGGCCCAAGAGGAAGGTCAGGCTGAGCATGACCTGCGCATGACAGCCCCTGCCTTCAGGATGGTGACCCTAATCTCTCTTCCATTTTGCGTTTAAGGCCCAGACTGTGCCTCTAATCTTGCTTCCCTGCTTTCTCCCTGCCCTACCCTTGCCCTTAGGCCATCCTCAGCACTCACCCTTGAAATATGCCAGCCCTTTTCATACCTCTTGTCCTTTGCATACTCTGGCCCCTCTGCCTGGAACTCAAATTCCTACCTACGTTTCATGGCACCTCCTCCAGGAAGCCTTCCCTGACCATCCCCAGGCTGCCAAGAGCTCTGATGTTTCCCTCTGTCTAGCCCTGACTATATGCATTTGCTGTCTGGTCAGGGTCTGTCCCACCCCCGCTTCCAAAGTAGGGGAGTTGATCCAGGGCAGGGTGTGGGGCTCAGCTATTACCTCATACAGCCCAGGGCCAGATCCATGGCCAGCTCAGAAAGAACTTGTGGGGCTGAGCGTGGTGATCAATGTCAACCCCAGCCCATAGGCTCTGGCAGGAGGCCCCTCCAGTCCCCTACCTGCCTCCCAGGATGAGAGGATGAGCATCAATTTTTCATAAGGTCCATTCAGAGGCACTGGGGCATTTGATCCTCTGCCCATGACACTGCCTGATACCTGAGCCCTGACCCCTGCCCTGGGGCTCCAGGATACAGCAGGCACACTGTCTTTCTGGAGACTGCACTCGGCCCGGGTACTTGGCTGGGAAGAGAATTCAACAAGGACTGCCCAGCTGTGGTGCTGGGCCTTCATGGCTTTAAGCGGGTGGAAAGGGGTTGTTGAAAGGGAGTAGAATTTAAGGGCCAAATGTAAGGAAAAAGCTACAGAATAGACTTTTTTTCCCTAAAAATAAAAACTAATCCCTGTTCAAGTTAATTACTTTTTAATTGACAACAGGGAACAGAGAACTGATTGTACATGTCCACGGAGGAGCTAGAATACTGGAATGGGTTGCCATGCCCTCCTCCAGGGATCTTCCTGACCCAGGGATCAAACCCGCATCTCTTATGTCTCCTGTATTGGCAGGCAAGTTCTTTATAATTAGCACCCCCTGGGAAGCCCTTGGGAGAAGGCAATGGCACCCCACTCCAGTACTGTTGCCTGGTGGGGCTTCATCTCCCATTTCACAGATGGGAAATTTAAGGCACAGACTAAGTGACTTACCCAAGGAGAGAGAGAGAAAGAGATAGTGGCTGAGAGAGGCCTAAGGAGACAAAGAGTCAGGGGCAGAGGACTCTCTGCCACTCCTTTCCCCCACCCTCTGCATGTCATTCCCAGCCTCCCTTCCCGTCCCAGCTCTTGTCAGAGAGATGGCAGAGGGCCCAGACCGGGAGCAAGTAGGGGCAGTAGCTCCAGGGTGGCCCGAGCCCCCGACTCCCCCGAAATTTAGCAAACCTTTCTCCCAGTGCCCAGGAGAGTGAGCAGCCTGTCCTTACCTGGCTCCCAGCTGCCCGGCACCGCGCTGCAGCTGTCACCTGCAAGGAGGGCTCAGGAAGCTGGGGTGGGGGACCTGGGCCAGCCTGCAGAATGCACCCCCTCCTCTTCAGCCTCACTCTGGGCCTTGCTCTGGGGTCGCTCTGGGTTTTTCACAGCATGACTCTCTCTCTCAGTCTCTCCCGCCCAGGGCAGCTCTCTGGCCGGCAAGGCTGCCCTCTCCTTCCCACTCCGGAGCCTTCCCCCGGG
>NW_011495081.1:165615-191423 GCF_000754665.1 Bison bison bison | reverse complement strand
TACACGACGCTCTTCCGAGGCGGAGTCGGAGGGCCCTCAAAGGTCTGGGTATCGTGACATCAGCCTGGGAGGCGGGCTGTGCCGCCCAGGGCCCTGGCAGGGAGGACCGGCCACCCCGCGGGGAGGCAGGGGCACCGAGGCCTTTCTCGGCTGTGTGGCTGACCTGCGTGGAGCCAGGCCCGGGGCCCCTCACGCCAACCTCAACTGCCTCCTATCCTTTGCAGTAATACCCACCACCTGCTCTCAGCACCTAGGCTCTCAGGAAACCTCGTTCTGATCCTGACTCTGTCACTGATTTGCTGGGTCTGGGCCCTTGCCTGCTCTCTGCTACACCTGGTTCCTTCTCTGCAAAATGGCCGTGAGAGCAAAGGACCAGCAAGCAGGGAGGGAGGTAGCGAGCCCTGCCTCCTGGCCCTTCCTCCCCGCCCCACACACACAGCCATTGCCTCAGGCCACTTCCCGAGGGCTCCCCTCAGAAGTGTCCCCTGAAGCTCATCACTTCACCACCAACCCACAGCTTGTTCTGCGGGGGTAAGGGACGGGGGTGCCTGTGGTCACTCAACATCCAGGAAACTTTGTCAAACCTGCTGACTGTGTGACTCAGGCAAATTGAAGTGGAAAATGTGATTTTACAGTAGGGGAGGAGAGTAAAAAAGGAAGAATAAATAGTGTTCGCTATTAGCGTCAGGGAAGACAGTGAAGCCCAGGACTCCCCGCTGAGACCTGGCCCTTGCACTTAAGGTCCCTTACCCTGCAGCGACCCTGGCAGCCACCCCAGACAAGCAGGCCTCTCCAGGGAGCTTTGGCCGGGGTGGAGGGAAGCGCTCTTTTGAATTCTCTGTAACTGGGATGTGCCTGAGGGAAGGGGCCACCTAGCTGCCACCCACAGGATGGTGTAGGGCACCTGGTGTGGAGGGGGGAACCAATGGCCCAATGGCGCCCCCTGGAGAGCAGGGATAAGCATCCAGCCTGTGCCTGGAGCACCTGGGTGACAGCACTGGAACTCAGCCTCTGCGGGGGCAGGGGTCCCCTCAACCTGACGATCTTGACCCCTGAAGACCCCTGGCTGCGGGAGTGTGTTTGACCAGGAGCCCATGATACGAGTTGCTCCCGGACCCCGTCCCTGCTGCTGGACTCCCACCCGTCGTCTGGGGAGGTTCCTCTTGGCACCTAGCACCCCCCATACCTAGCACCCCCTAATCATCTCTTGCCAAGCATCCAAGAGTGGGCGGGCAATGGTGTCAGCCTCACACCGATGGGAAAATTGAGCCCTGGAGAGGAGACGGTGTTCCAGGCAGAGTGCAGGGATGGAGGGAAGCAGTAAGGAAGGGGATGAGGGGTCGGGCATGTGTTTCTCTCCAGCTGCTGTGTAGCTACACCTACTCAGCACCCACCTGGGGCCAGGCACTAAGCCAAGGTGGGCACCTCATTCATCATGTCCTTCTCTCCGTCTTAGGGGGAAATGTTGGTCTTAATTCAGTTATTTCTCTCTTGTTCCCCTCCCTCAACCCAGTCACAAAGTTCTGTCCATTCTATCTCCATAATGTACCCGGTTTCTCCTTCCAGCCCTGGCTTTCTGGCTTGAGCTGCTGGCATCTTCCCCCCAACAGGCTCCACTCTGGTCCACACCCCATCTGTGCCCCCACAAGCCCATCTCCTTTTTGGCCTCCTTCACGCAACTGCCCCCAGCAGGCTCTCACACCACCTCACCACTCATTCTGTGTCCCTCCCCAGTCTGGAGACTGCCCCACAGAAGGCACTGTGGCTGTCTCCCTGCACCCCCAGTGCCTGGGACAGACGTGAAGGTGAAGGGACAACTGAGTGATCCCTATGACAGCAACCCTGTTCCCGTGGGGAGCGAGGGAGAGCAGGGCCCAGCCTCAGCTGCGACTACCTCATGCGACTCTCAGACCAGAGGACAGTTCCCCAGGCCCAGGAAACGTCCCCTTCACTGTCATTCCAGGGACAAAGACACAGGCAAGCCTCTCTGGAATCGTGGTAACATTTATTCTGAGAACAGAACAGGTCTCCACTCACCTGACCCCTGAGCTTGGCCCTGAGGGGTGAGTCAGGGTGGCACAGAGCAGGAGCCCCACCCATCTTCAAATGGGGACTTGAGGCCCGTGGGAGCTGCAGGGTGCACCAAGCAAGCAGAGCAGCTGCTCTCCCCACCCAACCTCCAGCCCCAGCCTGAAAGACCTCCATCTTCACATACCCAGGCCCCAGGACCTTCTGGGACCCAGATCATCACACAGCCAGGAGCCAGCCTGGCCCACCCAGAGGGGTGGGAAGCAAGGGCAGGACTGCTGAGCCAGTTTTGTTTGAGAAGGGGGCAGGGGACAGTGCCCAGCCCCCAGGCAGAAGCCCATGCAGATCACCCAGTTGGCCGTGGGTTCCCCCATAGCCCAGGTGCACGTGGCTGAACAAAGACCCACGTGTGGGCCCGAGGTTCCAGGCTGGCTTATCTGGCCCTTGGCTCTCCACCCAACTCTCGAGTCTTCCTTTCCAATAGACATTGAGAAGTGGTGATTACATGACCGTGTATAGTGCATACGCATACAGAGATATACAGAGAAAGGGTACTGTTTTGCCCTTATTCAGCACTTGTTAGGAAGAGTGCTGACAGATGAGAATTATTGGCCCCACTTTGCAGAAGGGGAAATCGAGGCACAGGAGGTTTAAGCAACTTGCTCCTGGTCATACACAAAGTCCTCACCCTAGGCTCAGGTTCAGGAAAAGAAATCCTCTTGTTCTCCTTGTCCTTCAGTTCCTGGCCCCTCCCATGTCCCAGGACCAGAACACAGGGGCAGAGTGGGCTGGAGTAAGGAGGCAAAGTCAAGGATCCAGCAGATCCAGCCAGGACACTGCACCGAAGAGCCAGATCTGGAGCCAAAAAGTCAGGTTTCCCTGAAGGAATTCCCAGCAAGGCCACAGGAATTCCCCATCTTGAATCAACTGGACTTTTTCATTTACATCACCTGGTCTGGAGCCCAAGAAGGACACAGAAGAGACCCAAAACTGGCCACAGCCCTAACACTCTAAGAACACAGCTGACGCCAGTTGGCAAAGCATCCCAGGACAAACCCGTCTTCTTCATCCACCTCCAGACCTCCTCTGAGACGGTATGACCTCGCTCATGTCCCTCCCCAAGCAGATCAAAATAAAATCAGAGGATCACAGGAAGTGGAGTTTAAGAAGAAAAAAGGGTTCAGGCTTTCAGTTTTCCTTTAAAAACCCCTGGTTAAAATTGAGAGTTAAAACAGAAAAATATAAAACATTGAGGACTAAAAGGAGCATTTTGGTCCGGGCAGCAAGAGGGTTATGGCTCCTCAGCCGCGTTTTTGGGGGGAATGTTGGTGGAGGTGCCTCTGGTCAGGTAGTGGATTTACCATCTCCTGCCAAGCGTGATGGGTGACCTGCAGGCTAGAGACCACCACCCCAGAGCCTCTGCTCCGAGGAAAAGCCCAGGTCTTGCAGCAGAGTGTGCCCTGGGAGCGAGTGCCTCCCATGGAGTCCCCACACCCCCCTCCACCTGCTGGCCCACTACACCAGACACACTCCTTCCCACATCAGGGCAGTGGGGGCAGGATGCCCTTCCTCGACACCACTGCCACCGCCTCTCCAGGGACCCCAAGCCAGAGGCTGGGAATGAAATGGAACCTAGGAGCAGGCGACCGCAGCCCCTCTGGGCATCTGCCTCTGAGAGGACCTGAGAGCAGAGGAGAGGCCCAGGACGGCGGCCTGGCTCCATTGGGGGTCTCACAGACATGTTTACTCATTTGGCAAATCTCCTCTGAATAAAAACGACAGGCAGGTGAGTGGGTAGGACTGCAGAACGGACAGATGTCACCTGCACACGTCTCTAATTCCAGCCTCAGCAGGAACCCAAGAGCCAAGCAGCCTTTCACGGTGGCTCGAAAACCAGATGAAGATGACAGAGACAGCAAGTCTGGGACACAGGGCAGGCCCTGGGGACACGTGGGACAAGGGTGGGCCTTGGGGATGTGGCAGTTCGTGTGTAAACAAGTGACATCTTGGCACTCTGTTGGCGGACAGCAGGGCCTTGGGAAAAAGTTTTCAGTGGACAGAGCCCCTTAGCCATGGTGGCAGTTGGGGTAGGGGGTGCTATTTTAAATCTCAGGCAAGAAGACTCCTCCATGAGAAGGGAATGCTTGGGGGTCCTTGGGACACTGAGGCCCAGAGCGGGGCAGAGACCTCCCAAGGTCACACAGCAGGTCAGTGCAAAGGTGGGAAAAGGACCCCGTGTCCTGCTCCCAGGCTAGTCCCTGGCCAGGGTGGGGACATGCAGAGGTGATGAGAGCTGCAGGTGCAAGTAGGTGGGTGGGCATCAGACGGCCGTGAGGGAGGCACTGCTGAGCACGCGCACAGCGACGGTGCCCGGCAGGTCACTGGGCTGCCGGCTGTTGCGGTCCCGGAGGTGGAGGGTGTGCAGGGCCTGGAGGTCGTCCGCGTTGGCTTTCAGGTGCACCTGGCCCAGGAACTCATCTTTCAGGACTCGGTGGTTCCAGATCTGGAAAGAGACAGAGGATGGTGCAGGGTCATCGCTGAGGAGAGGAGCATGGGTCTGTGGGGCTGCGGCAACAGTGGCAGAGCCTTGCGTCTCCTTCCTGGGGCGCAAGATGGGCCAAGGAAAAGGAGCCCTGCACCGCCTCTGCCTCACCAGGGACCTTGGGCAAGGCTGTGACCCTTCCAGAGCCTCTGGCTTCCTCCCATCCGTCAAAGCTCCCTTCCATGTCTAAAGTCTGTCACTATTAGCTCTGCTGTTGACCTTGGGTGACCTTGGACAAATGATACACCCCCTGCTCTGGTTTCCCCATCTTTATTATGAGGGTTGGATCAGTGGCCCCTACGGGTCCTTTCAACCCCAACATCTATGGGTCTGCGATCACATCCAGTGGGACCCAGTGCAGTAGCTTCCCCAGGGTCCCCAGGCATTTGTGTACAGATGGTTTCTCACCCAGAGAGATGCTGGCCTGGGTCTTGGGGACAGGGCTTCCTGTCAGTGAGCTCAGAATCATGGCCACCTTGGCCTGAGAGGGTAAGGAAGCACACATCCAGAACCCTGGCTTTCTTTTTTATTTTTTAACTTTATCATTAACTTATTTTTGGTTGTGCTGGCTCTTCACTGATGCACAAGCCCTTCTCTAGCTGCAGCGAGCAGGGACTACTCTCTAGTTATGCTGTGCAGGCTTCTCTTGTTGTGGAACATAGGCTCTAGGGTGCTCGGGTTTCAGCAAGTCTCAGCCCCCAGGCTCTAGAGCACAGGCTCAGCAGCTGTGGCACACGGGCTTAGTTGCTCCACGGCATGTGGGATCTTCCTGGACCAGGGATTGACCCTGTCTCCTCCACTGGCAAGGGATTCTTTACCACTGGACCACCAGGAAGCCCCAGGACCCTGGCTTTCTGATCCTCTGCTCTCAGGCAACAGCCACCCCTTCCACCTGCCACCTGGGGAATTTAAGGAACAACTCCCAAGGCTTTGGGGCAAGGTGGGCAGAGATGACCACTGTCTGTGGCTGGGAGACTGACCCTGCTGTGTCCCACAATCACTCCAGCTTATCCACCCCATTCACCCAGCCCACGGAGGGGACTCCGGGGCTCTAGGAGGGACACACAGGAGACTTCTCAAGGCCACACCAGGTCAGGCACAGAGCGGGAACAAGAACCCAGCGTTCCTGGGTCCCTGCCACACTGAGCTCAGTCATTCTGAGCGGGGAAACATGAGGCCAGGAGCCCAGGAGGGATGCCAGACAGGACAGCTCACCTGCACGGTGATGGGCTGGCTCGGCTTCTTGCGGTAGAAGACACCTTTCACATCATACTCGGGTGTCGAAGTGCCCTTCTGCACGGCCGAGCGGACTTTGTCCCCCTCACACTTGATGATCACGTAAGAGTTAGCCCCTGTAAGAGGGAGTGAGCAATGGGGTGAGGGTAGGGAATGGGGCAGGGCCCGGATGAGACAGAACTCTGGATTCAGAAGCCTGGGCTCATGTTTTCAGGAGAAGGGAGACCAGAGCCTGGCCAACTCCCTAACTTCCAGAGATAAGAAGGGGTACACTGTTAATCTCTGGCCTCCTTTACCAAGGCTGTTCCCCTTCCCAGAGCACCAGGTTTCATACCTTAACACCTCCACGACCTGTAGAAAGGCCACTTCCTCTAGGAAGCCTTCCCTGAACCCTCCCTCCCAGCTGCCTGATCCTGCACCTGACTGCCCCGCACACTGGAGACTGCCCGTGGGCAGGTGGCAGAGCCTGCTCCACTCAGTGTGCCCAGCTTCATCCCAAGGATGGGCCCAAAGTGGATTTCAGGAGAGCTATCGAGGCTGTCTGTGGCTGGGGGACGGGGGCTGGGGGCTTTCTGCAGGCAAGCTCACCTGTCGGGGAGTCTTTGAGACCTGCAGCCCCCAAGACGTGTACCTGGGTCACCTGCTGGGGATAGCCGCACAGGGAGCTCCAGCAGGTGCGGGGAGGCTCGTCCAGGCGCAGCTCCCTGGTGCGGGGCAGAGGAGAAGAGGTGGGAGGTGATGGAGAGGGGCCAGGAAGGCGGAAAGTCAGGGGATTCGAGAGGGCAAGGCAGGGTCAGGAGCAGTGCTGCGTCCACGCAATGCTGGACTCGGGCAAACAAACCCCTGTCAGCTTCCTGCGGCTGCATCCTGACCCCAGGGTGCCCCCTCCTCCCCCAGGGAAAAGCAGTGTGCTATGCGTTATGGAGTGTCAAGCACTCTGCTGGGAGGAGCAGGTATTGTTTCTAATCCTCACAAAGCCCTGAGAGCTAGGTAACTATTAGGCCCATTTTACACACTAGGAAGCATCAGACTCACTGAGCTTCCCTGGTGAATCAGATGGTAAAGAATCTGGCTGCAAATACAGGAGATTGGGATTCGATCCCTAGACTGGGAAGATCTCCTGGAGAAAGGAATGGCTACACACTCCAGTATTCTTGCCTGGAAAAATCCCATGGACAGAGAAGCCTGGCAGGCTACAGTCCATAGCGTCTCAAAGAGTCGGACACAACTGACTGACTAACACTTACTTAGGCTCACTGGGGAAAAGGGCTTGCCCACACAGCACAGACTGGCCGGACCGAGGTCCACTGATTCCACAAGCTGCCTCCCCAGTCTGGGATGTGGGACTCTGGGCTGCCTACCAGGTGGGAGGGCAGGGCGGGGACGCACAGGGATGCACCGAGGCAGGCTTGGGGGTGGCTTCAGGGTCTACCTAGTAGGACTCTACCACTAGCCGCATGACCTCAGAAAACTACCCCCAACCTCAATCCGCAATTCTGATCTGTAAAATGGAAGCATCAGACCTCCCACCCAGCGTTCAGGAAGAGCAAACAGCATGAGTGAAAGCTTTTTTGTAAACTGTGAAGAGCTGTGCACACGTGAGCAGTTGTTCCTTCACGTGGATGAGAGAGGCTGGGACAGGGAGGAGAGAAGGGCAAAAGAGATGGGTGCTGATGTCAGCCCAGGGAGGCTGGAGGCCCAGGCTCCACGCCTTGGGACGACACTGAACATGTCTGGGCTGCATATGGTGAGTCAGCCTGGAGTGGCCCTGGGCCCGGCCAACCCTGGCCCCCGGCCGGCCCCCACGCACCGGCAGTTGGAGGGCACGTCAGTGAAGACTCGGAGCAGGAACTCGCCAGTGTGGCCTGGCTCGAAGGTGGTGGGGATGATGACGTAGCGGCCCTCGGGCTGCTCTGTGCGCAGGAAGACGCTGCGGGAGTTGATGTAGATGGAGCTGGCGGCCCTGTGCTGCAGGCTGTGCATGCGGTACTGGCGGTTCTCCTCCACCTGCCAGGGGCGGAAGCGCTGGGTCTCACAGAGCCCCCCTCTCATCCCACCCTACATCTCTCATCTCCGCCCCCACTTGATGACCAGACTAGGCAAATCTACAGTCAGAAGTAGACCAGCCTCTGCCTAGGGCTGGGGGAGCGGTGGGGGGGCCAGGTGGATGACATTGGGTAATGTCGACTAAAGGGCATGAGGTTTCTTTTGGAGGGGATGAAAGTGTCTTAAAGTTGAATGTGGTGATGGCCGTACAACTCTATGACTGAATCACGTGGTCTGTGAATTATATCTCATGAAGCTGTTGGGGTGGGAGGCAGTGGCAATGGGAATCCCCCTGGTGACAATGTCCCTGGGGTTTCTGACATCATAACAGAACCAAGAAGCACTGTCTGTCCAGGTCACAGCATGTGTCCAGAAATGACATCACCGGCTAACAGGATATGCTAGACCATTTCATTCTTGGAATATGCACCATGCAGTCACATCAGCAAAGGTCATGCCACGTCAAAGTCACAATATTAGCACACAGTGAGTGTCCCAACACACTGACATGAACAAACTGTCATAATACGACCCAGCATACCAAAGGCCAGGGCCTCAGCTCAGGCCATGGCCTTAGCAGGTACACGTGGTTTCACTGGGTTCTTGGTGTCTGGCAGGCCCACACTGTCCCTCTATGCAGAATGTCATCATAACACAGGGCATCACAACATGTGGAACGTCTCGGGGCCCCGGGCCAGGGAGTGGCCGGTGGGAACCCCACCTGGCTCTGCCCAGGATGCCTCCTCCCAGTGCCCAGCAAGGCCTCCGACTCAGGGGGACCAGAGCCCTGAGGGAGGGAGCAGCGTGGGGCCTCCCAGAGCCCAGCCCCGAATGCCAGCAATCCTCCCCTTTTCTGTCCAGACAGCCTGTGGTTCTGGGGCAGGAAGAAGTCAGGCTGCAAGTTCCCATGGGGCCAATGCAAGGCAGGCTGGGCGTCTGTGGAGACTGAAACAGGACCCATGTCACAGCATGCCCAGGGCATCAGCCAACGTGTCCAGGGTGACACGGTGAGGTCGGAGACCAAAATGTTCCAGAATGTTCTCTCCCAGGCCCAGGCAGCTCAGACTCTCCTCACCCAGAGCAGAGCCGCAGCTGGCCTCACCTTGTAGATGTCAAAGCCAATGGCCAGATTTTCACCCTTGCCGTCCCGGCGGGTGGACTGTTTTGGCCGCTGCTGGATGCAAATCAGCACTTCATCTTCGGGCTTTTTGACATCAAAGATGTACTGTGGGTGGGGCAGAGAAAGAGGGACATGCAGTGAGACCATACCGAAGAAAATGGGCTAGCTGGCTCCGGAAGCTGTGTGTGCTTGGGCGAGTCACATCACCTCTCTGAGCCTCAGTCCCTCATCTGTGAGATGGGCTGACAATGCCCAACCCTGCACGTGGGGTGGGAGGACTTGGGGAGATGATGGATGCTCAGCTTTAAGACTTCACTGAGCAGTTGGTGCTCAATGAAGGCACACCAGGAGTGAGGACTAGGTGGGTTCCAGGGTCATGACCAAGGAGGCTGCAGAGGAGGAGTCCCTTTGGGGAGTCAGCCTGGCTGAGTTCCCCCGGAAGGAGCAGCACTGTGTGTGGAAACAAGGGATCTGAGCCTGAGCCCAGCCTCTAAATAAAATATCCCTATAGCTCTTGTCAGGACACTCATTAGTCCTCCAGGCCTGTTTCCTCGTCTTGACCAGGTGCAGGTGAGATCATGAGGCTGGGGGTGACAGGACCACGCAAACATGCCCATCCAACCCCACTGTACAAACAGATGTGCTGAGATCCACGGAGGAGCAGGGAGGTACCCAGGGTCACACAGGAGGCCATGGCAGGACTTTGGCGGGGGCCCCACAGCTGCTCGAGGGGCGGTGGGCAGGGGAACCCAGGGAGGTCCACCTGCGGGTTCTGGAAGAAGCTGTCCTTGTGGTTGATGCAGCCCCCGCTTCGGTTCTGCAGTGGGTCCTCGTGCCGCGTCCAGGCGCCACGCAGCCGGGCCTCCTCCCACGTCTTGTGGATGCTCAGGTAAGACGTGTTGATCAGACGGCACTTGATGATGTCCGTGAAGTAGCGGCACAAGTCCTCGAAGGTCATCCTGGGTGTGGCAAGGGGCTGAGCCGGCCGGTCCCCCTCCCCGCCAGCTACCCACTTGCCCCACACCCTCTGGACCATGGCCCACACAGCAAGCGCAGACATGGCTTCACAGGGACCCTTCACGTCTCTTGTGGCCTCAGTCTCCTGCTTTGTAAAATGGGCATCAGTCTAACAGCAGCTGCCTACTTCGCAGAGTTTGCACAGGAATTAAGCTACTCAATAAAAACATGTAGTACAACTTCTGGCAGAAAGGAGTTGGCAAAGGCTGGCTGTTACAATCATTACTAGTACGAATAACTGATATGTACAGCCCTCTACAGTTTCTAAAGCATATTTCCATCCATTATAGTCCACGGCTAGTGGTTTGAACCCCTTGCTAGGTGAGCTGCAGTGACCAGGATGCTGCCACCCCTCCAGAAGCCTGGGTGGGAGGAAGGGAAGGGCCCACCCTCCTTCAAGTGTGCACATACATGAGAATATGCACATACATGCATCAAGGGTGAAGATATATAAGAAAGGCCTTACGAGAAATTCTTCCCATTCCTAATGAGGGTTTTCTACTGCTGTTTTAATTCAACTGGCCCCTGAGCCAGACTGGGCAAAGTGGATCTCGTCCACAGGAGCCCAGACCAGAGGGCCTAGGTGGGTCTCCTGCAGCGACTCCCCTGACACCTTCAGGAGGGGACCTCACTAGGGTGCCAAGATCATTGCCATGTACCTCTGGGTCTGCCTGGAGCCCTCATAGCATCTCCCACACACAGGGTACCCTGTACCCCTCAGTCTCCAAATAAAGTGTCCTGCTGAAGACAGACACTGAGCCTAGCATACAGCCAGGGCTAAATGTAGAATGAATGAATGCAACAGTGAATGAATGCACAAATCATGAATATGCTCTTAAAGCCAGGCTGCTATGATCTTCCCTGCCTTGCCTCCCTGAACTCACTCTCCCCAAACCCAAGCATGCTTTCTTGCCTCTGGGCTGGGTCTCCACAAGGCTCCTTTGCACCCTGAGTCTTAGCTCCTCTGTGAGGCCTCTCCTCTTCCTACCTGCTCTTGGCATCAGGCAGCCATGTGCCCTACATCCTCTGGTCAATTGCCCACTAGTACCTGGTCTAGTACCCTGGTCTACTTGCCAAGGGCTCTGCCTGGGTACCAGAGCAGCGCAGGGTCCCCTGAGGTGGGAGGTGGGAAACCATGGGGACAAAATGGTCCATTCTGCCTAGTTCACTTCACAGAGGCATAAACAGGCCCAAAGAGATGCTGTGACTTGTCCAAGGTCACACGACAAGTTGACCATGAGGCATTGGCTAGAGCCCTGACTCCTGCCATCCTGCCCAGTGCTCCCTACCTGGCACACAGGAGGGTCCCCTCTCAGCCCTGGACACCTGCCCTGGGCAAGGGCACACTCACCAGAACTCGCCGTCATCCTGCACGGTCACACCCAACTTCTCCCGCTCACTCTTGCTCACCTTCTGCCACTCCTCTGAGCTGGGATGTGAGCACAGGGAGGCAAGAGGGGAGAGGATCAGAGGAGGAACCCCAGCAGAGCCACCCTGGCAAGGGACAGGAGGCATGAGGGATGGCTCAGCAACAGGCCTCCATCAGTGTGGGGATGGTCGGGGGCACAGGGCCATGCCCAGCCCCTCTCCAAGAAGCCCTTCTCTGCCCACTCTTGCAGGTAACGGTGGGCTGCCAGGACCTGGGGGGTCTGGGAGCCAAGCTTCAGGCTCAGGGAGAAGGGGGAGCTGACTCTCAATGAAGGGAGCTCCTTTAGTGGGGGTCTGGGTTCCACTCCTCTCCTGGCCTCACCAGGGCCATGAGCCAAGCACAGGGCAGTCGCTCCCATTCCCACTCCTGGCGGCCTCCCTTCCTGCTTTCCTCACTCTTGCACCAGAGGGGTCTCTACATCCCCTAAGGAATCAGCTCCTCCCTACCTCCAGACCTCCACCCACACTGAATCCACCCCACAACCCCCTCCAAAGACAGTCTTCTCCTAATGCCATCCTCCCCCCAAATCCTTCAAGGCCCCAGCCCTGGCGCCACCTCCTCCAGGAAGCCCGCCATGGCCTTGCTCAAGCCCCCGGCGCTCAGCCCTCCCACCTGGTGCCTGCCCTGTGCTTCCCTTTCACCGCCCCACCCACTGCCCCGCCCCGGGCCTCACGTGTCGCTCCAGGGCCCGTTCCACTCCCGCTCGCCCCAGGGGTTGCGCAGGCGGATCATGTCCAGCTTCTCCGACTTGAAGAAGGCCAGCAGGCCGTGGCCCAGGCGCACCTTGCGCACATCTGTGATGGCGTACGCGTGGCCCTTCACCAGGCCACACGCCAGCCGGGCCTCCATGTCTGCCGCTGTCACTGCCTGTGGGACACAGATGCTCAGAGGTGGGGCCTGTCGGGCTCCAGCGGGAGCAGGGGGCACACGCCCCCTATAGGACGGGGCGGGAATGGCAGCCCCGACGACCTCCTTCCTCTGCGGTTAGGGACTGACCTGGCATTCACGGCCCTTTACAAAGCCTGGGACCTGCAGTGGGGTCAGCCCACAGCTGTGCTGGAGTCCACTAACACTGATGAAATTCTGCAACCTGGCTGTTAAAACAGTAGCTCGACATCAACCATGGTGGGAGTATTTACACCACAGAAGTCAGACAATCAGGGCTTTTTAATTTTCCAGATAATCGTTTTATCAAAACACCACTTGGTCAGCCAAACATGGGTTCAAATTCTGCTTGAATCCCCGCTTTCCCACCCAAAACACGAGCAGTCAGTGAAATAAGACGATCCTCTTGCAGCTCCTCGGCCTGTGCCAGCAGGCAGAAGGGGCTCCCTCCCCTCTTCCAGCCGCCTCATGGCTTGATTTTTCAAAGCTTGGCTGATGACTCTTGAATATACAGACACCCATCTCTCCAACAGGAGAGGGCCAGAATGGGGGTGCTGGTTGAACAGTGTGGGCAAGGCCTTAGGGCAGGGGGCCTAAGGCTTGTGCTGTCCAGCCCTGGGGAAAGGCTGCACCCTCTAACTGCTCCCCTCCTCCCATGAGGCCAAGGGTCTGATTTATGAGCCAGCCTGGGTAGGGGATCTGCCTGGGAAGCCACAGTCACCCCCCACCCCAGTCAGGTCAATGAAGGGTTGTGGGGGTAGCCTCTGGGGCTTGTTGTCTCTGTGCGCTCACCTTGATGGAGGCACTAATGAGGCCTCCCCGGCTGTGCACTTTCAGCACACGCTCAAAGAGCTGGTTCCTCTTGGCCTCGTCGTTGGCAAAGTCACCCTCGGTCAAGTCGATGGGCTCAGAAACCCCACCTGTGAAGTCCACCAATGCATCCGCCGTGTTGCCTCCATCCAGGGCCTGGTAACAGCCCGCCAGCCTGGAAGCAATGTGGAAAGAACTCCTAGCTCAGATTCCCCAGCCTTATAGGGGAGATATCTGAGACTCAGAGAGGTCAAGAGAACCACTCAGGTCACACAGCAGGTCACACAACAGAGCCAATACCAAAACTCAGGTCTCCGGCTCCGAGGCCAACATCCATCCCATGAACCACACCATTTTGTCACTCAAATTCCCCTTTGCCTTCACAGCCTCATCTTCAAAACCTAGCTGTCTAGAAATCCAGCAATTCTTTTCCAAATTGTTAAAAGTTCATATGTCTTTTGACATATCATTTCTGGATGACTAACATTATTAATAACAATGTACAACTGGAAATCATCTAAATGTCTAACGACAGGGAATTGGTTTCAAAAGCTAATGCTGCATCTCAACTCTGGAACATTAAGCAGCCATTGAGCAAAACGCTAAAGGAATTCTTACTGTGGGGAAAATGCTAGTGCTTTCTTGTAACATTTGAAAGAGCAATACAGTCGGATTCCAATTACAATAATTCATTTCAAAAAGATTAAGTATCTACTCCAGGTGGCAAAGTGGAAAGAATCTGTCTGCAAATGCAGGAGACATACGAGATGCAAGTTCTATCCCTGGAGTCAAGAAGATCTCCTGGAGTAGGAAATGGCAACCCACTCCGGTATCTTTGCCTGGAGAATGGACAGAGGAGCCTGGCGAGCTACTGTCCATGGGGTTGCAAAGAGTTGGGCACGACTGAGCAACTGAGCACAATACCACAGGGGCAACATGTCAGATGCTTAGAGACACAGCTGTGGCTCCTTTAGGGTCAAGGTCTTCAAGGCAGAATACTAAATGTGAATGTGAGTAGCAAAATGGGATATATGGCAAAATGTCCTTTCATAAGCCCACAGAACACCAGCACAGGCTTTGCAAAGTAACCAACAAACAAAAGAGGCATCAAAGATGTTAGAAGAGCTGCCAGTGGTGGAGGAGGGTGTGGGGAGAGCAAAGGGAGGAAATGGAGACACACAGAGGGGGCGGGCCTTGAGGGGACACTGTCATGCTGTCCCGAGCAGAGGAGCTGCCGCACTTATTAATCCAGATGGCCCAGAACCGGGAAGGGGAGAGCAGTGGCCTAGGAGACCATGTAGGAATATGGGAGAGTTTTATCCTCTGCATGGCTTTCTGTATTTTCTGGATTTGCTGTAACAGATACCTATTCATTTTATAATTTAAAAAGTAAACAAACTTTAAAAAGAAAACAAGCAAGCATAAATTGTACAGCCCTCTGTGGAAAACAAGTTGGTGGTCACTCAAAAGTGTAAACACAGGGACTTTCCTGGTGGTCCAGTGGGTAAGACTCCATGCTCCCAATGCGGGTGGCATGGGTTCAACCCCTGGTCAGGGAACTAAGATCCTGCATGCTGCATGGCACAACCAAAATTAATGAACAAATAAATAAAATACTCTACAAAAAAATTTTTTTATATATAAACACAGAACTACAATATGACTGGATTGGCCAAAAAGATCATTCAGATTTTTCCATAAGATCTTATGGAAAAACCTGAATGAGCTTTTTGGCCAACCCGATATATATTACACAGACCTGAAAGCGGACACTCGAACAGATATTTGCACACCAGTGTTCACAGCAACACTATTCATAAGACTAAGCATGTGGAGACAACGCAAGTGTCTATCAACAGATAAACAGATAAACAAAACGCAGCACACACATACGACAGAATACTGCTCAGCCATAAAGAGAAGCAGAGTTTAGCTATATGCGAAACATATATGCTAAACAGATGGACCCAGAAAAGATTATGCTAATTGAGATAAGGCAGACACAGGAGGACAAGTATTCCACTTACATGAGCTGCCTGGAATAGGAAAATTCATTGAGAAAAAAAGCAGAATGGAGGTTCCCAAGGTTGGGAGAAGGGATAAAAACGGAGTTATTGTTTAGTGGGTAACAGAGTTTATGTGGAGGATGATGAAACACCATCACTGTCTATACTGGCTACAGACAGTGATGATGGATACAAAGCATTGTGACTAACTGATGCCACTGAACTGTACATTTATACATGGTCAAAATGATAAATATTCTATTCTGGAAAATTTTTTTAAATAATAAAATCTTTTTAAAAAATAATAAAAATTTTATTAAAAAAAAAAAAAAAGAGCAAGCCTACCGAGTCACTGAGTGGGTCTCCCAGAATGGGAGGAGAGGAGCCTGCACCTAGGAACCTGGTGACCGAGTGACCACCAGGGGGCGGGTTTGCTTTCTTAAGATTAAAAATGGAAGCTTCTTTAATGGGTTTGTTTTTGATGATGGATTTTTTGTTTTTTCCCTTTACATTTACACACACACACACACACACACTGTCCCAGGAGAGGGACAAATGCGTCTGGAAAGAGGAACCAGGGAGAGGCTCCTACAGCGCCAGCAACTGGTCTCTGACCCTGCTGCCCATCCTGCCCCAGGCTGTACCTGTCCTGCAGGGCCTGGGCAGGTCACTCCACCCCAAAGCCTTCCACAGCTCAGCAAACCTTTGCTCAAGCCTGTGCTGGCAACACAGGGCCTGGCACAGAGCAGAAGGAGGAGTCAGCAAAGCTAGAATGGCTGGACAGTCTGGTAGACAGACCAATGGGTGGAGAGGGAGGCCCAGGGAGCAGGAAAGGCAGGGGTTTGGCCCACCCTCCTCGACCAGCCTGGCTTGGAGACACCACAGCCCCAACAAGGCCTCCAAGGAGGGCTTGGCAACTTGGGTCTTTGGAAAAGAACCGTCGACCGAAATGGAGCTGCTGGCTCTGCCCCCCGCTACCTGCAGGACACCTGCCTGGGCCTCTGTCTTCCCAAGTAGAAGCAAGTAACTATATGAGGACCTAACACGAGGTACCCAGGGGCCCTTCAGTCCGGCCTCCACCGCACCTGGCGAAGGTTCAGCTGGCTGTGCTCTGGGTACTGGGCTCTGAACTTGCTATGTCTGCACCTGCCCCTCACCTCTGTGTGTGTGTGGCTGCAGCGAGATGAAGACCTCCAGAGCCCAAGAACAGCACCACCCCAGCCTAGCCACCCACCCACCCCCACTGGCACCTACTTGGCGTAGGCCTTCTCCACCAGGGCACACCAGAACTCATTGCGGGAGCTAGAGTGGCAGTAGATGAGCTGGTTGTTGACTGTGGGCAGCCGGTCGTCGATGACCACGTCCACCCACTCCCCGAAGCGCCAGAAGTGGAAGTGGAAGATGCCAGCGTAGGCATTGGGCTTCTCGGGGTCCCACTCCTGCTCCTTCCAGTCTGGGATGACCTGGATCAGGAGAGAGGCAGGATGGGGACACAATGAGGGTCACAGCCAGCTTCCTGAGGAAGTGGGAATCAAATGGAAAGGAATACTGGGTTCACTCCCCATGGCGGCCATGAACCAATGCGAGTCCTTCTTATCTCCGGGCCTCTGTGTCCCCACCCTTGCAGGGGCTGAAGGCTCCCTGAGGCCCTGTCATACTAGGATTCTATGAGCTTCCCCCTCCCTCCCATCTGCATCCTCCCCTCAGAAATATAGCAACATTCATCTCAGTCCTGCCTGGTCAGTGGTACCACCAGAAACTCCCTCCTTGCGTCCTGCCTGAACCAAAAGCCGGCAGTCACACTGGCGTCCCCTTTCCCTTTCTTCATCCAATCTGAGCACCCACATTCTTTGAAAATCCATCTCCTCCTCTCGATCCCTTGGCACCACCCTGGCCCAGTCCTCCAAATCCTCACCCCAGGACAGGGGAACAGCATCAGTAGCCACACCCACCCCTACACTGCACAGCAGCAGAGAGAGCTGTCTGATCAGGTCACTTCCCTGGAAAATAAGGTCCAAACCTTTAATGTGCTCTGTCACTACCCTCACCTCCCCAGGCTCATTTCTCGGCCCCCATCCACCCCAGTCCCCACCCGCTGTGCCCTGCTCCAGGCTTTGCTTAGAAACTCTGCACCTGCTCTTCCTCCAGCTGACTCTCGCTGGTCCTTTAGGGCCTACCCTCCTCCTCCAGGAAGCCCTCCTTGACTCTTCAGACTAGGCCAGCACACCTGTCCATCCATCTCATGGCCCCTGGCACTTCTCCTCTGAGACACTTTCCCCAGTTATAATTACACAAGCGTGTGATGTGTTCGGCACTGATACTGTCACTGGAATGTCACCTTAGTCTGGCAGAGACACGTCAGTCTTGGTCACTGCTATCCACCCAGCACCTGGCCCAGAGAGGGTCCTTAATAAATGTGGTGAAGGGAAAGTCGCTCAGTCGTGTCGACTCTTTGCGACCCCATGGACTATACAGTCCATGGGATTCTCCAGGCCAGAATACTGGAGTGGGTAGCCTTTCCCTTCTCCAGGGGATCTTCC
Organism: Bison bison bison; assembly: GCF_000754665.1. Lineage (NCBI taxonomy): Eukaryota > Metazoa > Chordata > Mammalia > Artiodactyla > Bovidae > Bison > Bison bison. Next base: position 173,764 of record NW_011495081.1, on the reverse strand, counting down.
CAACCCAGGGATCCAACCCAGGTCTCCCACATTGCAGGTGGATTCTTTAGCAGCTAAGCCACAAGGAAGCCCAATAAACATGGTAACTGAATGTATAAGTCCAAAGGCATTCACTGGGACTCTTAATAAGGTTGACTATGTAGCATCTTGCTGCTGCTGCTGCTAAGTTGCTACAGTCGTGTCCGACTCTGTGCGACCCCATGGACTGCAGCATACCAGGCTTCTCCGTCCATGGGATTCTCCAGGCAAAAACACTGGAGTGGGTTGCCATTTCTTTCTCCAATGCATGAAAGCGGAAAGTGAAAGTGAAGTCGCTCAGTCATGTCCGACTCTTAGCAACCCCATGGACTGCAGCCTACCAGGCTCCTCCATCAGTGGGATTTTCCAGGCAACAGTACTGGAGTGGGGTGCCATTGCCTTCTCCCATGTAGCATCTTAGAACTCCATAAATAATCCATGGAGTTTACCAAGTCTCTGACCACCATGGAGTACCTCAGTTTAATTCACACAACCACCCCATGAACAGATTACTATTATAACCATCCTTACTTTACAGACGAGAAAATTAAGGCTCAGAGAAGGCAAGCAACGTGTCCGGGGTCACATAACTAGAAAATATACACATTCTTTGGAGGCAGGCAGACCTGGGTTTGAAGCCAGGATTCAACTCAGGTCTGTCTGTTTCCAAATACTGAGTTCTGTATCAGTATGCACCACTCTGCACCCAGAGGCATGCTGGCACCAAGGACCCAGGTGATTCAGACATGGTCCCTGCCCTTGGCAGGCTCCCAGTCTGGAAGGAAAGGCAGGCATGAGGGCAAGTGCTGAGGCTGACACGGAGTACATGGTGGGCCATGGAGAAAAGACGGAGGTGGGCCCGACCCTGGAGGGCCAGCAGCAGCTTCTGAGCAGCTGTCCTGAGAGCTGACCCTCCTGAGCAGATGCAGATAAACAGAGGCAACCTGGGGCAGCAGGAAGTGGAAGGCAGGGAAAACCCTCACCCTGCTGAGTCAAGGGCATCTGCTGGCCCTTCTGGACACAGGACCCAGAAGAGCCAAACCCCATCAAGACAATAAGAAGTTCCTTCTAGAAGAAAATCACTCCCAGGTATGGGATCGGGCACGCAGGCATCTGGGCTGAGAAGCCCGAGATGTATCAGGAGGCTGTAAACCCCAAGACACAGACCAGCCTGAACACAGAGATGGAGGCCAAAATCTATTCCCAACACCCACCCTCCTTAAGGATGCTTTTGTTTACACGCCTCTTACCATCAACAGGGATGTTGGCAAAGAGAAACACTCCCTAGTGGGACACTGGAGACCAAGAAAATGAAAATGCTAAGCACAGTGAGAGGTGCCCCAGCCACCAATGGAGCCCTGCTAAGGGCCACAGTGCCCAGAACACTCGGGCTGTCTTCTGAGGGGGTGGGGCAGGAAGTTGCAGGCAGAGGCCACCCACAGGCACAGGCAGGATTCACACTCAGGGGCTTCGGAGCTTGACACAGCGTCTAGAACCCAGCAGGGACTCGAGATGAGCTGGTCCCTTTGCAGTCACTTCTGCGTCCCTTCTCAATGAAAACTCCCAGGCTGGCCTCTGTCCTGATCCCTGACACGCTTCCCAACACTTGATTTCAGGACAGAAAAGTGTATCATACATAGGGTCCATGCAGGAGCCATAAGCTGGGAACACTGGCCTGGCCACTGCACCCTCCTCCACTCCTCCCCACTCTGAAAGCTCTGGACTGCATGGGATGGGGTTGGAGGAGGTAGGAAGAGGAGCCCTCACAGGAGCTGAGAGGTACCACTGGGGCCACAAGAGAATCATTAGGCAAACCCAGGGCTTGACTCTGAACTCTCTGTGACTCAAGAGGCAGCTAATGAGGCTCCAGGGCCTGTGATGCAGAGTCAGGGATCCCGGTGGGCTTCAATTTCCTTTCCACATCACAGCCCTTGACCCCCAGGCCAGCCTTCTCACCCCTCAGCCCCTCCCTCTGCCAGCCAGGGTACCAAGTGAGAGGAAGGTGAGCTGCCACGGGCATACAAACCAAACACCCTCTAGACCAGGGGTCCCTAGCTCCCTGACCATGGACCAGTGCCATGGCCTATTATGAACCGGGCCACACATCAGGAGTGGCAGGCCAGCGAGAGACGTGTCCGTCTGTATTGACAAGCCACTCATGAAGGCCTCCCTGATGGCTCAGAGGTAAAGAATCCACCCGCAGTGCAGGAGATGCGGGTTCGATCCCTGAGTGGAGAAGATCCCTGGAGGATGAAATGGCAACCTACTCCAGTATTCTTGCTTGGAAGAAAATTTCCATGGACAGAGCAGGCTGGTGGGCTGCAGTCCATGGGGTCGCAAAGTCAGACACGACTCAGTGATTAAGCACGGGAGCATCCACCGCTTACATTACCACTTGAGCTCCGTCTCCTGTCAGATCAGGGGCAGCATTAGATTCTCACAGGAGCGAGAACCCTGCTATAATGAACCTGAATCGCCCTGTAACCATCTCCCCTCCACCCCATCCATGGAACAATTGTCTTCCATGAAACAGATCCCTGGTGCCAAAAAGATTGGGGACCGCTGCTCTAGATCACATCTGGTCATGCAAAAAATCAAGGAGATAATCAAAATACTCAGGACCAATCTAAAGAAGCTCCTACTAGCCAGAGACGGGCCAAGCTGAGCAGCCATAAGGACAATGACTGTGATGAGTGAAAACACATCCAATATGTTCAAATTCATGAGATCGTGATGATACCAACACAAACAAATAATTAGTCACTAGTGGAGGGTGGCAAGGAATCAATTGATTTTTTTGAAACTGGAAAGTGAAGGGAGAAAAAAAATCCTGACTTTTCTATACAAACAGTGTTATAAAGTAACCACTATAAGCAACAGTGTTATAAAGATGAAGGGAGGCCTTTATCTGGTAATGAATCCCAGCTGAGAAAAGAGGAAGAAATTAAGAATATCACCCTCCTACTCTCTTGGAACCACTGGCAAATGACGGATTTAGGCAATCATGGCTTCTAACCTCCACTTAGGAATGCGGATGGTTTCCATGTCACAGAAGAGAAAGACAACTAGAGATGATGTCCCTCCTGAGAGAACTTCACTCACGAAGCATTTGTGCCAAAAACATTGTGCCTGAACCTTATCATGCCCCCAGAGGTAAGTCCCACCTCACAGGAAATGCAGAGCACAAACATCAGTCGACACCTTGAAAACAGAGCCTGCAAAATCTAGATGGTTGGAAACCCCACAGGATAAGCGAGATTTCTTCAGCAAATAAATTGCAAGGGAAAAAACATGAAAAGATGAAGGAGAACCACCAGACTGAAGTAATGGACCTTTGTTTGGATTTGATTCAAACTGTAAAACATCCATGCAACCATTTATGACACAAATTGGAAATCAGAATATTTGCAGGATATTTGATGGTGGTAAGGAATTACTGTAAAATTATTTCAGCTATGTTACAGTATTATGATTATGGGGTTTTGCTTTGTTTTGAACAAGTCCTTATCTTTTAGAGATGCATCCAGAAATATTTACAGAGGAAATGATATGCTGCCTCAGAAAGAGAGGGTTGTGGTGGCTCAGACGGTAAAAAATCCGCCTGCAATGCGGGAGACCAGGGTTCAATCTCTGGGTCGGGAAGATTTCATGGAGCAGGGAATGGCAACTCATTCCAGTATTCTTGCCTGGAGAATTCCATGGACAGAGGAGCCTGACGGGCTACAGTCCATGGGGTCACAAAGAGTCAGACACAACTGAGCTACTAACACTCTAGGGGAGAGAGGGCTGCAGAGGAAACAAAGATCAACCATGAGTTAGCAATTGCTGAGACGGAGCGATGGACACAAGGGCTCACTAGGCTGTCTCCCCGCTCTAGAGTGTCTACAGCTGAAAAGCTCCATCGCCATGGACACCAGCTCCCTGGCCCAGCATTCAAAGCCCTGCAGGCAGCTCTCAGCTTCACCCCTGAACACTGCCTCCCTCAGGCCCCACAGGAATCTACACCCTGTAGATTCAGGACACCTCAGCTTGGAACAGGTGGCTCCCTCTACTGGCCACACCCCAGACCCTGTCCCTCAGGGGCCAGCTGAGCAGCAGCTGGCAGGGGCCTCCCCCCACCTTCCCCTGGGCACCCTCAGGCAGCCCCTCCTCCAAACTCCTTCCCACATGGCTAGGCCTAACTCCATAGCTGGCTGTCTTCCCAGGAGGAAAATCTGCAAGTGCTGGCCACAGAGAGGCCTTGGCCAGCTGGGGAGTTTGTACTCACTAGTGGTATGAAGGAAAAATGAAAATGGAGTTGGTTTTCCTAAGAACGTGCTCTAAAATGGGGCTGGGAGGCCACTGAGCAAGTGTGACTTCTGCATGCATCTGCCCACATGGAATCTGAACTTTGACCACTTCTTGTTTTAACGCAGCCATCCAGAACGTCTGCCCAGTGTTCCAGAAACTCAAGATATTTATTGGATCCTTTACCCTAAAACAACTCGTGACAGTCTAGCCCTTGAGAACAAATAGTTCCTTTAACAATCTTACGGCTTTTGCCTTTACAAGCCCCTGCCTTTCTCTTCCCTGGAACACTCTTTCAGTTCTGTCTAACTCTGTATCTCCCAAGGAGTCCTCATCTACCGACCCTCCTTCCAAGACTGTGAGCACTAAGATGCATCAACTGTGGAGGGCTGTGCACACATGAGGGGTCATCCCTGCTGATATGTGGGGTACATGATGTGTGCAACCTTGGGGTGACCTGGTCAACCTCCCTCCCAAGAGGAGAAAGGAAAACCTTGGCAACAGCCCACTGGGTGGATGGGAAAAACAAGGCCTGACAGGGCTGAGCTACCTCCTTGGGCTGATGAGGCAGTGAGGCAAGAGCTCAGTGGGATTGCAAACAACCTCACACATAGGTGGCCCTAGTGGTAAATAATCCTCCTGCCAATCCAAGAGACATAAGAGACATGGGTTTGACCCCTGGGTCGGAAAGATCCCCTGGAAGAGGGCACGGCAACCCACTCCAGGATTTTTGTCTGGAGAATCCCATGGATGGAGAAGCCTAACAGGGCTACAATCCATAGGATCGCAGAGAGTCAGAAACTACTGAAGCAACTCAGCATGCACACCCATTCAGCCACCCACTGCAGAATCACCCAGAAACTTCAAAGCCTCACTAATGGGTGTGCCCCAGTGCCCCTTGGTGCCCTGGCACCTGGACTCCTCCCCCTTTCCTTACTGGGGCTTTTCCTGAGGGACTCCCACCCAGACCCAAGTGGCAGGGTTCCAATCCTGCTGGACTCTGGGCCAGTGAGTGAATGCCCATGTGTGTGTACACAGAAGCACGCATGTGTATGTGAAAGTCAGTGTGTGCATTGGTGTGTTTCTGTGCAAGTGTGTGTGCATGCATGTGCGTGTCTGCTTGTGTGGCAGACAGGGAACATCCCACAGATTTCTGCCTGAGACCCCAGCCACGGTAGGGCTGCGGGTCGCGGGACTGCAGTGGGGTTTCCTGCATTCATTACCCAACTTGTGTGAGGTGAGCCACAGGCTTCTTCGACTCTTCGAAACCAAAGAGTCCCTGGTTCTTCTGAGCATCTGAAGTTTCTCAGTTCTCAGCTTCTGATTTCAAGAGTCTCAAACTCCTGAGTTTCAGACGCCATGACAAGAAGAGACCAGGAAGATGGGTAACCCCCACCCCTACCCCATGGGTCAGCACCCAGACAGCAGGGCACTGACACACCAGCAGGGGGCGCTGGGGATCGCTGTTCACAAGAGTGGCCCAGCCAGATACTCAGAGACAGCCCGGGGCAGCCCCCTCCCGCAGGGCTCCCAGGCTAGACTGTGAGGGCTGGAGGTCCCCTCCACTGGGCCCTTCTGAGCCCCGTGACGTGAAGAGACTCCACTCCACCAAGACCACTCTCTCCAACCAGAGCAGGCCGGGACCCTGCCCGTGCCACCACCTCACTGTGCTGCCGCCAGAAGCACTGGCTGCTGCGCTGCCTCAGGCAATGCACGTCACCTCTCTGCAGCGTGCGCTCTTCCTCAGTAAATATGTTCCTCTCACTCTCTCAGAATCACTGTGAAAAGTGAGACCCCGTGTCTACAGTGACCGAGAAAGTATTTATAATGAGCAGACCCAGAGAGGAAGCCCGTGTGCCACTGAGGAAGCTCAGCACTTTGCTAATTCATTTCTTCTTCACGACGACCCTACACGGAAGGTGCCATTATAAGCTCCCACGGAACGGCAGATGAGAAAACAGACTCAAAAAGGTCTCCTGGGGTCGCAGAGGTGGTGGCTGGTGGCAGGGCCAGGCAGAGCCCCTCACACCACCTTACCCTGGCTCAGCGGGAGGCACGAGCTCAGGAAAGGCCAGGTCTGCTGCTGGGGCTTTCTCACAGGTTCCATGGAAAGCGCGTCCTCACTTCACATTCCCTGCCCTCCTCCCAGCCCAGTCTCGGGAGCAAAACCAGGCCTTTACTGCTGCTCTTGGAGAGCGGGAGGGTTGGTTTCTTCTCTCGGTCCCCGCCCCCCCACACACACCCCTCCCAGAAGCATCTTCAGGAGTGGACGGAGGCTGTGGCTGGACGTTGGGCTTGGGGAAGAGAATCAGGGCAGCAGCGGCTGCTCTGGGCAGGGCTCTGGGGTGGAGGAAGACAGGGCTGCGACATCTGACTGGGGGTTGTTCTGAAGCAAAACCTGAAGAGTGGCCTCTGAAGTGAGGCCTGACCTTGTCTCTGGGGAGAAACCAGCCTCGCCCGGGGCCTGAGCCCTCCGGTGAGATGGGGTATCGCCCCTGCCCATTCCAGGGGGCCAGTGTCATGGAGTCAAAGGTCCACAGATCCAGAGCTTGGTTCTCATATACACCCTCCCCGCTCCTGCACGTCCGCTGTGACTTTGGGCAGGCAGCTTCTTCCCCGGGCTTCTGGTGTCATTGTCCAAACACTTAGAGTGAGGCTCAGGCTCAGTTGGGGCACTAAGGCGACACAGTGACATGGGCCTGATCCGGTCAGCAGGGCAGGAATACAAGAGCTTCACGGAAGCAGGCTGTTCCCTTTAGAAAGTCTGAGGCTGGGGGAGAGGCAAGGCCTGAGGACAGGCAGCAAATTAGTGACCGAAACCAGATGAAACCTGGGCACAGGCCTGACCCTACCTACCCCTAAGCCACTCTCCTGTCCCGTCTGCCCCCTGCCCAGCCACCCTTCAAGGGAGGGAGACTCAAGATGGAGCCTGACTTGGTGAGTTCCCCCCATCCCCTCTCAGTGTCCGCTGCCTCCCTGAGGCCTCACATGGAGGCTGGTCTGGGAACCACTGGAGAAAAAACTGTCAGGGGTGCTGGTTCCTAGCTGGGTGTCAGGGCACCTGGTTTCAAACTCCATCCTGACATGTGATCTTGGACCAGTCACCTGCCTGCTCGGGGACTCATCCCTGAAAGCGGCGGCGGGAGGAGAGGGCAGGAGTGTGGAGAGGGCCCAGGGAGGGGGTGGCTCCTAACAAGAGAACGCACACCACGAGGCGGGGCACACAGGCTTTATTGGGGAAGCGTAGTGGCCACGGCAGAGGCACTCATGCCTGAATGGTGCAGATGTGGTAGGGGGTGGGGGTACAAGCAGGCTGCACCAAGAGGGTCCCCAGAGCTGCAGGGAGAGGTCAAGCAAAGACAGAATGGCTGGGCCATCTGCCGGGGTCTGGCCTCCAGGCTCTCTCGGAGTCAGCAGAAAGTAAGCAGGAATCCTAGCATGTCCCGGAACAGACCCCTGAGCTTTGAGTTAGGATGGACCGTTGCTCACATCACAGTCAAACCTCTCAATGAAGAATCCTACTCCAGCTGCTTCCATTTGCCTGCCTCTGAAGTGGGGGGCCTGCCCTCCCAGCAGTGCCGATCACTGGGGTTGGCTCTCACCCTCCATCTCTCGCTGCCTGTTCCCAGGGCTCTCCAACCCCTCGACAGCTCTGCTTCTCGAGCAAACTGTCACAGGCACATCCCTAACAACAACAAAAAAAAGGCGGGGTGGGCCGGCCTGGAGGGCCGGGAAGCGTCTGAAGCGCCCTCGGCTGATGCCAGAACTCTGGGCCTGTGTAGTGTGAAGGGGAGTGAGGCTTGCGGGCTGGAACTGAATCTGCTGGCAACTGTGCCTCAGTTTC
>NW_011495081.1:163680-165414 GCF_000754665.1 Bison bison bison | reverse complement strand
CCCCCAGCAACCTCTGAGGCCAGTGTTTCACCATCACACCACACTGCCACCCCCAGCCCATTTCTGACCATCAGCTGTCACAACTGCTCTCCCAGGCCATGTCCATCCCCACCCTTTGACTCCACCAAAGATGCCGCACCGAGACGACACACTCACCATCTCCCAACAGTCACCCAGGAAGAGCCTGACGTCCCAGCAGGCCCCAGAGATGCTACTGCCTCCAGCTCTAGGACTCTGGACCCCCTCTCTCCAGCTTCCCACTCTCCCCCAGGCAGAGGGATATCTGCTTACTATACTGCTCCCCACTTCACTGCATGAACCTCCGTCTCCCAGCTCAGAAGCACCCCATCCCCAGTGTCACCCTGATCAAGCTCCTGCTAAAGGCCACCAGGCAACCAGCTGGGTGATTATATGATAGGTCATCTAAAGTTAGACTTGTTCACAGGGCAGGTACAGAATACATCCAAATGAACATAGCATGATCCCTCTTGATGTACATGTGTACGTATGGACAGACAGACTTCCCCCTTCACTTCTCCCCTCCTGAAGTCATTCTCAGAAGAACGAGAGTTGGTCTGCACAGCCCCCAGCATGCCAGTCACTCCCCATGCCCAAATCAGCCCCCACAGCACCCTGGCCGGATGTGTTAAGAGTAAGGTGTCGTGGGACCACACAAGGTACCCAGAGAAGCGCCTTCCTGGGTTCTCGGGCTGGGTGTTCACCTCCGGACACGGGCTCCAGGGAAAGGCTTTGTGGCCATGAGGGCAGCAAATGCCTGTTTGCCAGACTCTCCAAGGAGGCTGCTCTGTCGTCTCTGCCTCCCTGTCTCTGGAGGAAGCCGGATGCCTGGTTCTTTAGATATGTCTCTCTCTGCCTGTTGCTGTCTGTATCTTGGTCTCTCTCTCAGTCTCTCCCAGGGACGGAGCAGAGAGAAGGCAATTTCCCATGGCCTCTCATCTTCCCACACTGGCCCCGACCAGGCCACCATGGTCTAGGGCAGAAGCAGCAGCAGCCAGTTCAGCTTCTAGACTACAAAGAGTTTGCATCTTCCTCCCCTGAGCGGGGAGCGTCAGCACCAGGGAAAGGAGAGGAGGAAGGACACAGGCTGAGCTCTGGCCCAGTCAAGTACAGGCCAGCAGCCAGAAGATAATGTCCCCAAACACACACCTGGGGTGGGGAGGGGGGCAGGGGGACAGGCAAGTGGGGCAAGGGGAGGGGGTGGCAACCAGCAGCTGCCATCAGAGCTGGTTAAAGACCACGGAAGCCTTGAGGTTGGTGGGCTCGAGGCCCTCGCTGAAGGTGATGAGGAAGTACATGACCTTGCGGATCTTGGCCAGGTCGGACAGGCGCTCCCCAAACTCCAGGGCGTCGGCCTCATTCCAGTCCATGGCCTCCGAGTCCTCCTTGCGCCAGAAGATAGCCGCGGGGTCGAGCAGCTGCCGCGTCATGAGGTTGGTGAGGTCGGGCGTCCAGTTCTGGGAGGTGCCCGTGATGGTGACCTTGCCCGGCTGGTCGAGCACGACGTCCCAGCGCTCAAACTGCAGCCTGTGCTGCTGGATGAAGTCAATGCGGTACACGGACTCGGACGGCCGCAGCAGCTTCTCGCCATCCTGGCGCTTCTGCCCGCGCTGCGTCAGGCTCTCCATGCGCAGCCGCATCTGCTTGGTCAGGTCCCGGTCCAAGACTAAGGGCATGCTGAGCTGAGAAGGCTTCGGCTCGTCCTCCGCCATGGCC
>NW_011495081.1:157494-163580 GCF_000754665.1 Bison bison bison | reverse complement strand
CAGTCTTCAAAACGGGGTGCCTAGGAGGGAGGGATCCCCAATGCCATCTCCTCTGCTCGTCGCAGAAGTGGTAACGGAGGCACTGCAGGCTGGCAGGCAGGACAGCGGCAGGCTCCTCGGGGACCAACTGCTGATGTCAATTGCTGTGGCAACCGCCCTGGCTACCGCGGATGGGCAGGGAGCTGACTTGTTGTGAAGAGGGAACATTGCTTACAGGCAGTAAGAGAGCCAGAGGTGGGGGGCAAGTGCTCACGGTGGGGAGAGGCTGAAGAACCCCTGTCAGGAGTTGAGGGGTGGGGAACAAGTACCAGAGGGGCCCACCAATTTGAGATTTGAGAACCCATTCCAGTATCCTTGCCTGGAGAATTCCATGGACGGTGGAGCCTGATGGGCTACAGTCCGTGGGATCACAAAGAGTAGACACGATTGAGCAACTAACACTTTCACACTTTTCGCTTCACTAAGCCAAATCTCGGAGCCCTCCTTGACACAGCCTCACCTTTACCCCTCCACACCCAATTGCCAAGGCCTGTCGATTACCCTGAAAGCTCTCCTCCCCAGCCCAGGTGCCACCTCTCACCTAGATCCATGATCTCAAACTTTAGGGAGCATCACGGTCACCTGCAGAACTTAAAACACAGTTTGCTGGGCCCCACCCTAGAGTTTCAGATTTAATCTGTCTCTCGTGAGGCCTGAGAATCTGCATTTTGTCCCAGGTGATGCTGATGCTGCTAGTCCAGGAACTGTGTTCTGAGAATCACTGACCCAGTCTACAGCCATACCCCCTGAATGCACCCGATCTCATCTGATCTCGGAAGCTAAGCAGAGTTGGGCCTGGTTAGTACTTGGATGGGAGAATCACTGACCCAGATGATTCCTGCCTGCTGGCCCTGCCTCAGCCCTGTGCTGCATGGTAGCCGCATGCCCAGGAATCTCCTCTACTGAAATCCCACCACTTACTACACCTGTATCGAGCCTCAGTTTCCCCCAGAAGACTTAAGGTTGTGAGAAAGAAAGAAAGAATCTGAGAAATGTTTATATACTCAGTACTTGAGGGAGAACCAGGAGCTCCACTATTATATGTGGGCAAAGGGAAGAAATGGAGTATATGAGTGTAGTTGGGGGTGGGGTGACGGAAGAGGGAAGCTGCCATGACATGCCACAAACACACAGAGCGGACAGAAGCACAGGCCAAAGTATAATAACTGAAAACAATCAAGGGTCTAGTGGACCACGTGTGTTCAGTCGCTTTAGTTGTGTCTGACTCACTGAGACCCCAGAGACTGTAGCCCACCAGTCTCCTCTGTCCATGGGATTCTCCAAGCAAGAACACTGGACTGGGTTGCCGTGCCCTCTTCCAGGGGACCTTCCCGACCCAGGGACCAAGCCTAGGTCTCCTGAACCATAGGCAGATTCTTCACCACTGAGCCACCAGGGAGGCCCCTAGTGGGCCACAAGCATTTGGTTGTTTAGTCACTCAGTCGTGTCCAACTCTTTTCGACACCCCATGGACTGTAGCATGCCAGGCCTGCTTGTCCCTCACCATCTCCTGGAGCTTGCGCAAACTCATGTCCATTGAGTCAGTGATGCCATCCAACCATCTCATCCTGTCATCCCCTTCTCCTCCCGCCTTCAATCTTTCCCAGCATCAGGGTCTTTTCTAAAGAATCAGTTCTTCGCATCGGGTGGCCAAAGTATTGGACCTTCAGCCTCAGCATCGGTCCCTCCAATGAATATTCAGGATTGATTTCCTTTAGGATGGACTGGGTTCATCTCTTTAAGTCCAAGGGACTCTCAACAGTGTTTTTCAACACAACAGTTCAAAAGCATCAATTCTTCGGCACTCAGCCTTTTTTATGGTCCAACTCTCACATGGCTACTGGAGAAACCATAGCTTTGACTAGACGGATCTTTGTTGGCAAAGTAATGTCTCTGCTTTTTAATATGCTGTCTAGGTTTGTCATAGCTTTTCTTCCAAGGAGCAAGCATCTTTTAATTTCATGGCTGTAGTTACCGTCTGCAGTGATTTTGGAGCCCAAGAAAATAAAGTCTGTCACTGTTTCCACTTTTCCCCCATCTATTTGCCATTAAGTGATGGGATCACTTCATGCCATGATCTTCGTTTTTTGAACAATGTGTTTTTAAACCAGCTTTTTCACTCCTCTTTCACTTTCATCAAGAGGCTCTTTAGTTCTTCTTCGCTTTCTGCCATAAGGGTAGTGTCATCTGCATATCTGAGATTGTTGATATTTCTCTCAGCAATCTTGATTCCAGCTTGTGCTTCATCCAGCCTGGCATTTCTCATGATGTACTCTGCATATAAGTTAAATAAGCAGGGTGACAATATACAGCTTTGTCATATTCCTTTCCCAATTTTGAACCAGTCCATTGTTCCATGTCCGGTTCTAACTGTTGCTTCTTGACCTGCATACAGATTTCTCAGAAGTCAGGTAAGGTGGTCTGGTATTCCCATCTCTTGAAGAAGTTTCCACAGTTTGTTGTGATCCACACAGTCAAAAGCTTTAGCATAGTCTTGAAGCATAAATAGATGTTTTTCTGGAATTCTCTTGCTTTTTCTATGATCCAATGGATGTTAGTAATTTGATCTCTGATTCCTCTCCCTTTTCTAAATCCAGCTTGAACATCTGGAAGTTCTCGGTCCACATACTGTTGAAGCCTAGCTTGGTGAATTTTGAGCATTACTTTGCTAGCATGTGAAATGAATGTAACTCTGCAGTAATTTGAACATTCTTTGGCATTGCCCTTCTTTGGGACTGGAGTGAAAATTGACTTCTTCCAGTCCTGTGGTCACTGCTGAAGTTTCCAAATTTGCTGGCAAATTGGTACCTGTCCCTGGTACCCACAATGGTATAGGCAGAGTTGGTGCTCAGTTTCCACGTGGTGAATGAACTGCCATATGCTAAAGGGCAGGGGTTGCTCAGATAGCAGTGCAGGTGTGGGAGGGGAAACATTTTTAAATGGAACCAAAAGACTGCTCGGGCTTCCCAGGTGGCACTAGTGGTAAAGAACCTGCCTGCCAACACAGGAGCTACAAGAAACGCAGGTTCCATCTCTGGGTCGGGAAGATCCCCTGCAAGAGGGTATGGCAACCCACTCCAGTATGCTGCCTGGAGAATCCCATGGACAGATGAGCCTGTCGGGGTGTTGCTAGAGCGGACACAACTGAAGTGACTTAGCACAGCACAAAAGACTGCTCGGCCCTGCCACCGGGTGCCTCCCCCAGGCCCTGGCCCAGGATGCCTAGCTCCCACCACTCACTCTCAGACACCCAGGTACCCCACTGAGTTTCTCCTCCCGCTCTACTCCGGCCAGGGGAGCAGCTGACTCCTTCTGGGCCCAGGCACCCTATGGCTCACCACAGGGATCCAACTTGCCCCCGCACCCAAGCCAGGCTCCTGGGGAGGTGAACTCACCTGGCGTGGGCCAGGCCAGGCTAATGGCAAATGCCTCACCCCACTCTCACATCCTGACTTCTGGTCCACAAAACCTGGTCATCTGAAGTCCATTGCCCTGCCCTCAGGGAACACAGTCATGTTGTGGAGGCAATAATGCCCCCACTAAGGATCCCACGGGGTGGGGGATGCTGCTGTCAAGAAGTGTCCAGCAGAACAGAGAAACAGGTGGGAACCCAGAGGAGGGGCACTGGACGGGGTGGGCATTTAATGCATACCGGTTGCCACTAAATGCCATGGACTTACCCCAACTCCCACCCCATGAGTTCCTTTAACCCCACCACCACCCTGGGGACTGGAAAGATCAGGTTTACACAGAGGTCATGCACAGGAATGTGACCTGCCCCAGGTCACACAACTAGCAAGAAACCCAACCAAAATCAAACCCAGGTTTCGCTGGTTCAAATCCTGTGCCTGTTGGCCCCAGGCTCTGTCCAGTACTCGAGGTAAAGGGGTGGCTTCCTGGAAGAGGGGGCATGTGTGTCAAGGGCGTGATGTGCCTGCGTCTGAGGCTCAGCACCCCCAGAGTGTGAGGCAGGAGGGGGAGCAAGAGTGCACCCCACCCCAATTCATGAAGAAAACAGGGCGGGTCAGGGGAGGCCCTGCAGGGCAACAGGCCCAGCAAGTGAGGGGTGACAACAAACAGGGCCCAGTCAGCAGGGACAGGACGGGAGGCAAGAAACAGTAATGAGCTCCCCAGGGCCTCGTGCCTCCTGCCAGGGCCCAGGGGCTCTCACCACAGCAGCACCAGAAGGCAGAGCGCAATTAGTCCAGCGCAGCCCGCCCTACCCCAGCCTCCCGGGGACCCACGCTCCTGGAGATTCCACCCCCGAAGCCTCCAGACCAGTCAGGTGAGTGCCCTGAAACACCCTGCAGGAAGAACCTGCAGCCCAGAGATAAACACAGGCCTGCCCGCGGTCACACAGTATCAATGACAGGCCTCCTGTCTGAGGGTCCAGGGCCCCCTTTTCCACTTAGGTGGGGAGCTTCACCAGGGGCCAGACCCAGAGCAGGCCCATAGCGAGCTGGGGCTTCTCTCTACAAATACCAGACAGCCCATTCCCCGGGAAGGACACAGAGGGCCAGGCTCTGGCCCCACTGAAAGCCCCCAGGAAGCCTGAGACAGCAAGGCCTGCTGTGGGGCTGCTTGCCAGTCATGAGGTCCAACAGTTTGGGGAAGGGCTGGGTTCTCAAAACTTTTTGAGCCCTCTCCGTGCCAGGGTCCTGCTGGGCTCAGAGAGAAGATATAAGTGAGACCAGCTCTGCCCCTGGGGAGCTCACCTCAAGAGGGGAGATCAAAGATAAACAGGCAATTACAGGACAGGGGGAAGGTGTGGGGCCAGCCCCACAGGTTCCCAAGCACCACCGCCAGCCCTAGACTGAGCCCTACCTGGCTTGGAAGCTGTGCACCTTGCTCTGGGTTCAGACCAGGGGGCTGGAGCCTGGAAGGGGAGGGGGAGGACAACTCTCCCCCCGGAGAACGGCACCGGCCCCCACCCTCTCTGGGCCATGAGGCTCTCCAAGGCCCTCCCAGCCCGGATGGCCCTTGACCGCCCACGTCAACGGGTTCTCAGCAGCGGCCTCTGCCGAGAGCCCAAGGCAAAAAGCTCCCCATATCCCACAGGACTACTGGGGCCAGGTCCCAGGCATGCCCACTCAGGATGGCTGTGAGAGGTCACACCCCTGTTCAGAAGACGTGACAACAGGTCACCTATGACAGTCCCAGCCTGGGGTGCCCTCTAGAGGCTGAGGGATGATTTGCGACAAGAACAAACACCTGCTCCTTGCACCCTGCTTGCACCCATGATGGGAATCTGAATTATCACAGCACTGGCTCCCGCAGGCACCACTCCCCCAGCAGCACACTGTGCAAGGCCCTTTAAGGGCAGTGCCTCGCTCTACCCTCACAGCTGCCGAGAGGGAGCTGCTCTGATACCCTGGCTTTTTGGATGAGTAACCTGAGGCTAATTATAAAAAAGACGCTTACTCCTTGCAAGAAAAGTTATGACCAACCTAGACAGCATACTGAAAAGCAGAGACATTACTTTGCCAACAAAGGTCCGTCTAGTCAAGGCTGTGGTTTTTCCAGTGGTCATGTATGGATGTGAGAGTTGGACTATAAAGAAAGCTGAGCACCAAAGAACTGATGCTTTTGAACTGTGGTGTTGGAGAAGACTCTTGAGAGTCCCTTGGACTGGAAGGAGATCCAACCAATCCATCTGAAAGGAAATCTGTCCTGAATATTCCTCGGAAGGACTGATGCTGAAGCTGAAACTCCAGTACTTTGGCCACCTCATGCGAAGAGTTGACTCATTTGAAAAGACTCTGATGCTGGGAGTGATTGGGGGCAGGAGGAGAAGGGGATGACAGAGGATGAGATGGCTGGATGGCATCACTGACTCGATGGACGTGAGTCTGAGTGAACTCCAGGAGTTGGTGATGGATAGGGAGGCCTGGCGTGCTGCGATTCATGGAGTCACAAAGAGTCGGACACAACTGAGCGACTGAACTGAACTGAATTGAAGAAATGACGAGGCTGGGACTCCCACCTGAGCCCAGAAGACTCAGGTGTCCAGTGCTCTTAAGCCCTGCTCTACAGAAAAAGCAGGAAGG
>NW_011495081.1:155983-157162 GCF_000754665.1 Bison bison bison | reverse complement strand
ACTTGTATTTGCTGGCGTGGGAACCCAGGAGGCAGTCCCTGTCAATGACTGTTTAGCAATCACAACTCCAGCTTCCCAGCCTCCCCACCTCCCTGGGAGGGAACTCTGTTGGATTTGAGCTGCATCGCCAAATGTATCCACAAGAGGGCGAAGTGTCAGGACCTCGAGCCCATTCTTTGCACCAGAAAACCCGATCATCCTCGTCCAGAACACTGGCTGCAGGGAACCATGTATCACAACACGGGATTGTCTGCATCACTCCCACTGAACAAGTGAGAAGAGTGAGGCCCCGAGAAGGACAAGAACTGGCCAAGGTACACAGCGTATCCGGACAGGGGTCTCCTGAGCCCCAGGTATGATTCAGGCAGCTCCCACATTTCATAGGTGCCTATTGTGCCAAGTGGCTCCAGGGACACCGTGGGCCCCCCAAGAGTCACAAGGGAATGTGTCAGAATTGGGAGCTATAGATTCCCAGCACCCACCCCTGAGTGGCGGGGGAGGGGAAGGCAATTCTGAGGTTCAGCCAATATTGGGGAGCCCTGGCACAACCCACCCCCGCCCAGGCTGTCATCAAGTCTCACCTACTCATTCAGGCCCCACCTCCCCCAGCTGGTGGTGAGGACGCCAGGCTGATTAAGCCTCCCCAGCACCCCACCCTCCCCAGGCCTCACCTTTTGCCACAGTGACTCGCGGGAAGCGAGGGATGAGCGGGCCGCCACAAACCAGCAGTTGCCCACCTGGCCCTGGTGCAGGTCATGGGAGCTGATGCCGTCCACAAAGAGGCGGGGGTCCTCGCAGATGTCCTGCGGGGAAGCCGAGAGGAGACCTCACTGTCTGCGTGGGAGATCCACTGCCTGCCCTGGACAACTGGGGCCCTGTGTCAAGTCTCTCCAAACCCAGCTTCCCCTAGGGCCGCTCTGAAAGCCCCTCTCCCTTCCCCTGGCTCTGTTCCTCTGCCAGAGTCTGGATGATGAGCAAATGCTGTGGAAGGACTTCGGGGGACTGGACCAGGGCCACCACCTTCCTCCTGCCCCCTGTGGTCTTCCCTGGCCAGCAAGGACTCAGTGTCCATCATCCGCCAGCACCAGCGGCCCCGTGGGCCCATCCCTGCCAGCTTTCAGGGGCCCACGATCACCAGGAGGGGCAAGATACAGGGCAGAAAGACACCAAAATGACACA
>NW_011495081.1:147114-155883 GCF_000754665.1 Bison bison bison | reverse complement strand
ATGACACATGATGAGTGCAAAGGGCGGGGAGAAGCGGGGAGACAGACGACCACGCCAGAACCCATGTGGGTGCATCCTCGGACTGCCTCATCTGACCTTCACCCCATCCAAGCAGTGTGGCCTTGGTTTTGTTTTCATTTTATTTCTTTTTTAATGCTTTTTTTTTAATTGTGGTAAAAGTCACACCATATAAAACATAGCATTTTAACAATATTTAACTGTATGGCTCAGTGGCATTAAGTACATTCACACTGCTGGGCAACTTTCACTATCATCCGTCTCCGGATTTTTCACTTTCCTAAACTGAAGCTCTAGCCTCATTAAACATTTAACTCCCCATCCCCCCTCTCCATCCCACCACCTGGCCCCTGGGGCATCTACCAATGTACTTTCTGACTCTATGAATTTGACTCTTCTAGATATCTCATATAAATGTGGCATTGCTATTCCATTTTATTAATAAGGAATGGAGGTTCAGAGAAAGGCAGTGACTCTCAAGGGCACACAGCAAGCCGACACCAGGCAGAACTGAGCAGATACCCCCAGAGCTCCCAGAGTGCCTCCCCAGACCCCTCCTCCTCACCCATCTGCTTCTTCACTCTACAGCTCACTCTCCAAGTCCGGGAAGGGAGTGAGACAATAGGGGGCTGGGAGGTAAACACTGAGGCATGCCTTCCTTCCTGCTGGCACCGTGATCTATCCTCACCATGCATGGTCCTGAGAGGTGGGCACTGTGCTCATTTTACAGATGAGGAAACTGAGGCCCAGACAGGTTGAACAACATGTTACAGCCACACAGCACAACCCTGCTTCCACTTCAGCGGCTGCTCTTAAACCAGTTCAGTGTCCACAGAGCTATTGAGGTCCTAGCGCAAGCAGCCAGCAGAGGGTAGCAGAGTCAGGAAGACAGACTTCAAATTCCTGCTGTGCAACTTTGGGCCAATGACTCAACCTCTCCATTGAGCCTCCGTTTCCTGCCCTGTGCAAAGGAGGCAGACTATTATACTTGCAGGGCTTTGTAAGGACTCCACAGGTCACAGAGGCAGGGGGAAAGTGAAAGTGAAAATGTTAGTCACTCAGTCATGTCCAACTCTTTGTGACCCCATGGACTGTAGCCCACCATGCTCCTCTGTCCATGAAATTCTCCAGGCAAGAATACTGGAGTGGGTTGAGGCAGGGGAACACGGGGCAAAGAGCTATCAGCTCAACTAAGGTGTTCAGGACTCCTGTTGCCACCTCTGCCTGGGAAAATCAAGAGTTTGGTGGGGCCGGACTGAGGGTATGAGCACTCCAGATGGGATTTCAGGGTGACCAGGGCCAAGCTGCAAGGCAGCTCCCCCAGAGTACGGACCGTGGACTGCGGGATGCAACAGATCTGAGTAACACTGCTCCAGGTCATGGAAATCCATTGAGGCTGGAAACACAGAGAGCTCTCCAGAAGCCCTCCTTATCTTATCTCCCAGGCCCGGCCCGCATGCTGAGCCTAGCCAGAGGAAGCCATGACTCACCATCTGCCTCCCTGGGGTCAGCAGGACAAGTGTGGAGGGAGGCTTCATACCTGGAGGACCCAGTCATATCCCCACCATGGGAGAGACAGCTGCTGCCTGGCATCCCAGGAAGTGATCTCCAAGGCACCCCTCCCCCTGCTGGGCCCTGCCCAGAGACTGGACCACCCACTCCACAGACGAGGATGCCAAGGTCAGGCAGGGGGCGGTGACGTGCAGGGTCACGGGCCAAGTGGACAGATGAGACAGAGCCTAGCCCTTGAGACGGAGCTCTCCTCCTCACTAAGCCCCACCTACGAGGCAGCCTGTGGGCAGGTCCAGCCGTCCCTGCCTGGCCCTCCTGCCCCAGAACAGGGCTCTGGCCCCTGGGAGAGACTGAGCATGGGGGGTCAGGAGTCCTGGCTCCAGTCTCAGCCCTGCCCTGTGAGGGAGCACAGACCAGGGGCAAATCCTCCAGTCCGGGAGGGAGCAGAGAGGAGGAGGTGGTCTAAGGTGTGTTCCCATTACCAGGAGAGGCGTGGGTCTGCCAGCTTAAGATAGAGAAACTACTAGAGGTTGGAGGCACCCGGGGCCACCCTGGGACACCCTGAATGGAACAATCAGAAACAGCCTGCAATGACCAGGCACCAGCTGTGTGCCTAGCTGTGCAGAACGATCCTGAGAGATAGGCATGGTTAACATTTCCAATTTACAGATGATGAAACCAAGGCACAGAGAGATTAAGTCATTTGTGAAAGGCCATGGAGGAACAGGTGAACTGGGACTCCAGTCCAGACAGTTAGCTCCGGAGCCTCCATCTGGACCAGGGCTTGTGAGTGACAAGGCCACTGTCCCTTCCCCATCCCCCTGCACCTGTCCTCAGCCCAGCGTGGGGGACTTGCCATATGGCAATAAGCCCAAGGGGTCAGGGGCAGCACAGACCCTCACCTGTGTCACTATAGGGCCTGACTTCTCAAGACCCACATCTGTCCTCCGACCTGTCCTGGGCCATCAGCTAGGGACAGAGCACAGAGCCAGTCAGAAAAGCCCCAGCCCACAGGCAGAGCCCTGGAGGAGAAATCTGAGGGTAACCCTCCACACAAGCCCAGCGGTGACAGCAGGAACACGGGGAGAGATCAGAGGAGACTGCCTGGAGGTGGTGATGCCGGCAGAGCAAGCATGGAGCGGACTGAGGGCAGGGAGGCTCCAGAGGGGAAAGGAATGGAAACTCGTAATTCCCCCCAAGATGGGATCTGGCCACAGCCTGGAGACAGATGCTGCTTCTGACAACATCAGCCACCTGTGCTCCCTCCCATCGCTGCCCACACTGAGGTTCACCTTGGGAGTCTCCCCACCAGCCTGCGAGCTCCAGGGCAGGGTCCAGGCCTGGCTCTGCCCACCGCCAGTGTCAGGGACTGGGCTTGGCAGGTTCTGGGCCAGGCCACCCCTAGGGCTGGGATGACCGCTCCTCTGTGGTCAATGGACCTCTGTCTGGGGCCCAGCCCCCTGCTTCTGTGGCCACCTCTCAGTCTCTCCCAGCCTATTAAACCACCTCCACAGGACACAGGTCACAGCCCATAACCACCTCCTCCCTGAACCTGAACTTCAGGTTTCCAGGCCTGGTGTAGAAAGAGGGGGGTCAGCAGGTCCAGGGCACCTTCAGCCCCTCTGCCCTCACCCCTTCTCATCGTCCATCCACCTTCACCCCAGTCATCTCCCTCCCGGAATCTAAGATCATAACCAGAATCAATTAGACAACCGGGAGACTGAGGTCCAGGAAGAAAGCGGGACCTCTGCCTGGGATGGAAAGCAGGGCAGAGGTTACAGCTTGTGCCCTGTCGCCTCTGCCACAGACCCGCCTCCCCAGCAATCCCCTCCTCAGAGGCCACCCCACATGCACCCAGGAGGGGCCGTTCCTAGGCAGGGCAGAGGCCCAGGTGGCTGGACTCGGCACAAACTGTTCATCTCACATCATAAAGGAGACTACTACTCAGCACAGCCGGGAAGCAGCGTCTTCTCCAGGTGCTGGTGTGAGTCTGAGCCCCAGACACAGGGCTGGAGACCACCAGGCCACCGTGCGAGAACCTGGGAGGTTCCAAAACCGACGTCTGTTTGTGGGACCTGGATTTGTCCCTTTCTTGATTCCAAAGGACCTGAGATTGGGGTCCTTATCTCTTATCCCCAGAGATTGGGGAAGGCACAGCATGGGGGGACATGGTGGGGTCTACCCCACAGGGAGGAGAAGTGGCGGTACTAAGGCCTTGGGCTTGAGAAAAGAGGACGCACCCCTCCATCTACCCATCCCCTTGGGATTCCCTGAGTCACAGGCCTTCTCCTCCAGTGTCTCATCTCCTCTTATCTCCCCGATTAGGTCCCTGAGGGAGGCGCCCAGCAAATGTTTACTGAATGGTAAAGAACCAAGAAACACTGGAGCTGAGAGGAGGAGGAGGTGTGGGCTGGGGCAGGTGCCTTGGGTGGGACTGCAATGGACCAGAGAGCCCACAGGAGGTGGGGCTTCCGAGCAGGACCGACTCTGGGTCCCTAGCATCAGGCTCGCTGGAGCAGGTGGTCGAGGGAAGGAAGTTTGTCATCTGCCTCCGGTGTGTCTAATAGCACAAGCACCTCAAGACTCTCAACCTCCAGACGCCAGGGGAAGGAAGAACTCCTCCCCATTCACGGAGCAGGCAGCCGAGGCCACGGGAGGAAAGTGACGCGTTCAAGGTCACACCTCTGGCTCCACGGCCAGCTTCCTCATTCCATTTTGGGAGAAAGAGGAGGGAGGCTGGCAGACAGGGAGGCTGACTGAGGAGATCCCCCAAGAGCAGAAAGGCCACAATACCAGACTAAGGATACCAGACTCACATCAAGAGAAGGAGCTGGGGGCGGGACAGGAGTGAAAACGGCTTCCCCCGGGCCTTCCAGAAAGTTGGGTTTTTGCTCTATTTGTAAACAGTCAGGTCACAGGACCCAGGAAGTGGAACTCCATAGCAACGTGGCTGCTTTGGGCCAAAGTTCCATCTCACTGGCCCAGGGCCAAACAGCTGGGAGTTAATGGTCACCCTACTGGGCTGGCCCTGCCACACCTACCCGAGGCAAGGGCATGGCTTCCGGCCCTTGGGGGCTACCAACCCCATGTCCTGTGTCCTGTCTGTGGAGCAGGGCTACGTACACACGCCCATCCCTCACACCCGGGTCCACACCATCTCACCCCCTCATTGCACACCACGCAGCGGTGCCTGGCCCTGAGCTGCCTTCCAAACCAGAATTGACCCCCCACAACTGCTCCTGGGCCCCACTCTGTCACCTCCTTCTCAATACCAACCGCCACACGCTGCCTGTCACCCGCCTCCACATCCAGTCCTCGACAGGCAGGGCAGCTCTGTTCCTCCTCTTTGCATGTCTGTGGAGGACTGGGCACCACGCCCGGTGAGGAGGGCAATGCAGGGCAGTGTGCAAGGCAGGACTCCCGAACTGGCAGGCAGAAAGCCCAGAGAGGGCAGATGACTCCACCAGGGTCACACAGCAAGAGGTGGCTGAGCCCAGGCAGCCTGGCGTTTCCTCTTCTCACTGTATCAAGCCCAACCAACCCCAGCAGTGCTTCAGCAGCTTCCTTCCAGAGCCACAGGATCTAAAATGCCTGGGTGATGGCCAGAGGGCAGGAGAGGGCCAGGAGGTGGGCCACGAGGGAGTGGGGTGAGAGGAGGGCAGAGGGCTCCAGTGTCTCCCCTCCACCGAAAGCCTCACAAAGGCCTTTTGAGGCCGGCCTCCTTCCCCACCCACCCACCAAAGAGGAGGGAGGAGGCATGGGGGTTGGGGGTGCGCCAAGGACAGGAGTCCCAGGCCAGCCAGGAGGCGGCTGGGAGCTCAGAGAACCAAGGCAGTGCAACTCATGGTGTGGAAGTCCCTGGGGCACTAGGGAGGCTCTCTCTGGAACTGGGCAGGTGGGCCAGGGGAAGCAGGACTGCTGGGTCCCTGCCTGGCTCTGCTCCCGGCTCCCTGAGTGATCGAAGCATGTGCCCACCCTTCTTGGACTCAATTTCCCTACCTCATAAGTATCCTAGTCTAAGAAAACAGGATTTTCTGTCTTGGAAGGGACTTGAGAGCCCAGCCTATGAGAGGAACATTAAAAACTAAATTTCACTTTCCCCAAACGTCCAGGGGGCTGGAGGGAACTTCGTAAAGTGCAAATCTGCCCGTGAAAATGCTGTTGAGAATCTGGCCTGTGATTCCCGCTGCCTCAGAGCACAGCTGGCCTGGCTCAGCTCCACCAAGCCCAGGGCCCCGGACCTCCTCTCCCCTTACTCCCCCCCACCGATGCTAGTCCCAGATATGCCTGAGGACTTCAAGCGCAGGTCTTTCTCACACCATACCCTCTCACCCTTCAGCTCTGCAATGCCTCCTGTGAGCACCTCTGAGTGCCGGACAGGGGGTCTCCCTGGCTCCAGGCACCCAGGTCCATCACTGTCTCCACCACTGAGTCCCTCTGGTGTGAACAACTCTGTGTCACCACCACGGCTGCGGGCGCTGAAGGGAGGATGCTCATGGTGCAGCAAGGGGGGGGGGGGGACCTGGGGGTGGCCTTCAGCAGCCTCTCAGTCGTCACCCAGGCCCCTGGGGCACCCACTCTCACACTCAGGAATCATGGTTAAAGAGGATGAGGTCATGCCATGAGGCCAGATACTTCTGTTCAACACATTTCAGCCTCAGCGACCCAGGCCAAGACAGAGGGAGCCGCCAGCCAGATGCTCCATAATTCACCGATTCCAACAGAAATGATGACAGCTGTCTTATGGGTGCCAGGCCCCGTGCCAGACTTTCATGCATCATCTCTTTAAACGCTCACAACAACTCTATGCAGTACTTTTATTTTTTACTACCACTATTATTACTGATTAACCATCATAATAAAATGCTTTCCATGTACAGCAAATAACTATTTCAAAATCACTACAAAAATCACTGACAATAATCAGCAAAGTAAATTTCTTCTACTTGAATGTCACTCTAATCATACTAGAAAAACGTCACATCCACATCACCTCATTTGTATCCCCAAAACAACCCTGGGTGGCAGAACAGAGGGCCCCATCTCCCTCATAAGGAAGCTGAGTGGTGGCTACAGAATTGGGGGCCATTCTCCTGGCTCCCTTAAATTAAAAGACACTTGCTCCTTGGAAGGAAAGCTGTAACAAACCTAGACAGCGTACTAAAAAGCAGAGCCATCACTTTGCTGACAAAGGTCCTTATAGTCAAAGCTATGGTTTTTCCAGTAGTCAGGCCCAGATGTGAGAGTCAGACCATAAAGAAGGCTGAGCGCCAAAGAATCAATGCTTTCGAACTGTAGTGCTAGAGAAGACTCTTGAGAGTCCTTTGGACAGCAAGGCGATCAAACCAATCGATCCTAAAGGAAATCAACTCTGAATATTCATTAGAAGGACTGATGCTGAAGCTGAAGCTCTAATACTTTGGCCACCTGTTGCAAAAAGTCGACTCACTGGAAAAGATCCTGATGCTGGGAAAAACTGAAGGCAGGAGGAGAGGAGGGCGACAGAGGATAAGACGGTTGGATGGCATCACTGACTCAATGGACATGAATTTGAGCAAACTAGCAGGTAGTGAAGGACAGGGCAGCCTGGCATGCTGCAGTCCATGGGGTTGCAAAGAGTTGGACACGACTGAGCAGCTGAACAACTGGCTCCCTATGCAGATGCAATCTGACAGCAGGAAGGCCCTGCGTCAGCCCCTCCACTTTCTCTGTCACCTAGAGCCTCGGAGTGAGCCCTCCCAGCCATCCACTGTCCCTTGCAGGCTAGGTGGGTCTAGGCCTGCCTGTCTCAGCTCCAGTTCAGACCAGACACTGACCTTGGGCCGCTTCCACCTAACAGTGGGCCCTGGGCTGCCCTTATAGTAGAGCGAATCGTCGGTGGCGGGGAAGTTGGGGTCCTCAAAGAGCACCTTCCTGCGCAGACAGGCCCGTTTCAGGGCTGAGTAGTTCTGGTTCTCGTAGGGCTTCACGCAGGAGAACATGGTGAATGCTGCCCCGGGAGGCGAGGCCGAGACGAGGCAGCAGAGGGCAGCTCCCGGGCACCTGGAAGGGCAGAAGATCAGAAGATCATCACTTCCTGAGAACTTGAGGCCCGCAGGACCCTGAAGGAGGTGGTCCCTCCCCACCACCCTGGAAAGCGGGCATCTTCATCCCCATTGTACGAGCCAGAATTGAGGCTCAGAGAAGGGGAGAGACCTGCCCGAGGTCACACAGCTGTTAGAAGCAAAGCAGGAAGAGGAATGACTGGCCTGACTCCACAGCCTGAATCTCATTTGTGATGCTCAGCGGTGACGCCAGGCCCATGGGCCAACAGGGTGCAAACACAATGGTGATCAGGGCTGCCTGGACGCACCCATGTCCTCCCTTTCTTTGTTCCACCAGCCTTTCTAGACCTCCCAGGCAGAGTCAGACTAGCGGTGATCCAGCAGCCCCCTGACTGGTGTCACACCCTCAGGAAGAGTTGTTAGTCGCTCAGTTGTGTGTGACTCTTTGCGACCCCATGAACTGTAGCCTGCCAGGATCCTCTGTCCATGCAATTCTCCAGGCAAGAATACTGGAGTAGGTTACCATTTCCTTCTCCAGGAGGTCTTCCTGACCTAGGGATCAAACACGGGTCTCCTGTATTGACAGGCAGATTCTTTATGTCTGTCACATGAGTGTATACTCCTCAGTTCTGTCTCGTCACAACAAAGATCTGGAGTGACGGACATTAAAGCCCTCGGCATGTCACAGCTCTCGGGTCTTGGACAGACCGTGTTATAGCTCTCAGGTCTCGAATGGACCATGTTACAGCTCTTAGACAAATCAGTGTTACAGCTCCGTGTTACAGCTCTATTTTATTTAGATAATAACAGGAAAATCCATCCTCAAGGCGTGAGGGCATGTCGACCCAAAGACCGAAGAGAAGAGCGCCCCAGCGTGCTGGGTGGGGGGCGGCGGGGGGGAGCCCCAGCCCTTTGGCTCCTCTTTTTATTTGTTCCCCACCCCACCCCCCAGCCACCCTGGGCCTGCCCTATGTAAATTGGGTTAGCCAGAGTGTTGTTTGTTCTACCTGAGGTCCGACCTTCCTTTGTTCTCTTTTCACTGGCTTTTCTCTTCCTTATCTTTTAGCCACCGCCATTCTGGACTCCTTTTCCCTATTCTAACTACTTAACACGTCTAAGCCACCAGGGAAGCTCCCGGAGTCACGAGATCATCTCTGTCCTGTGTGGAAAACCCTCGGCCCTGGAGACCCCGCCA
>NW_011495081.1:138265-147006 GCF_000754665.1 Bison bison bison | reverse complement strand
CAGGGCTCTGCCTTCTTAACCGCACTTCTGGAATCAAGGTTTCCAGTCCCGCAGGGAGCACTCTCCTTAATCCTGGTGACCTTACCTCCCCTGAGGACCCTCAACCTCACCTTGTGACCTTCCAATTCCAAAGCCAGCCTCTCCCACACAGCCTCCCAGACCCTGTAGCACCTCACACACCTGAACAGTCAGCCTCCTCTTCCTGGATTTTGAGGGTGTCCAGCCAGCCTCTCCCACACAGCCTCCCAGACCCTGCAGCACCTCACACACCTGAACAGTCAGTCTCCTCTTCCTGGATTTTGAGGGTGATTTCCAGCACTGGTCCTGACCCATCTCCCTCTCTGACCTCCCTTCCCCCTAAATGAAAGTGTTAAGTCACTCAGTCGTGTCTGACTCTTTGCAACCCCGTGGACTGTAGCCTGCCAGTCTCCTCTGTCCATGGAATTCTCCAGGCAAGAATACTGGAGTGGGTTGCCATGCCCTCCTCCAGGGGATCTTCCCGACCCAGGGATTGGACTTGGGTCTCCTGCATTGCAGGCAGATTCTTTACTGTCTGAGCCACTAAGGAAACCCCCTCAGGTGGTCCTTTAAGGGCTACACCAAGCCCAGGGGTTTGCTCACCTCCTCTGGCTGATGACCCTGATATCCCTGTGTTCAGTTTAGACCCCTCACCTAGGCCCTCCCAGATGAGGACCAGTAGGTCCATTTTTACAAGGGCCAAATCCCACAGCAGAGTCTGGGCTTGAGTCCACGTGCGGCCCCGACACAGAGCCCGACGCAGAGGGTGCTGCACCACAAGCATCCTCCCTTCAGCGCCCGCAGTCCAGCACCCTAACCTGCAGCTGTATGCTGAGCAAACCCAGGAGACACAGACTGGACTGACGTGGCCAGGAAAGGGCTCCGGGAGGGGAGGGAGCAGCAGCAAGTAAGTGCCCTGACAGATGCTGGGACAGCCAGGCACCTGACGGACAACCCCATCTCCGCCTGTGTAGCTCAGACCCCATCTGGCAGCTCCACGCCCCCCGGAACCTACTTACCATGGGCCTGCTCAGGGCAGCGCCATAAGCCCCACTCCCCAAAGACACAGGCCCCGACTTCCCAGCATAGCTGAGGGAAACCGAGGCAAGGCAGGCTGGCTTCTAGGGCAGACATGAGTTCGAGAGCACGACTGATGTGGGTGTCACTCCCAGCTGTACCCTTCGCCCGCCGTGAGGCCTTGAACAAGTCACTCAGCCTCTCTGAGTCCCCATTTTCTCACCTCCATATTAGGAACAATATTGCCTCAGTAACTGGAAGATGCCAGTATAACTGACCAAAGGCTGAGGAGACTGTTTAGCGGGCCAGAAAGAAGAGGAAGGAGAAGCAGACAAGCTCCCTCTCATTCTCAAGACAGACCCTCGTGTCTCTGGCACCTGCCATGCGCACACCACCTGGCTAGAGGTCTACATTTAGGATCCACTGGGTATGCCTTTCACTGTTGCCATCTTTCAGAAAAGAGAACTGAGGCTCAGTGCAGGGAGGCGACATGCCCAAGTTCCACGGCAGAGTCTGGACTTGAACCCATATCCTCTGACTTTGGAGCCTCCACCTTGGCCTGGTGACCCCAAAGTGCAGGAGAAAAGGGGGTGAATGCCAGGCCGGGCAGGGCTCACCCCACACACACCCTGCTTAGCCAGGCCCGCAGGAAGGGCAAGATGAGGGGATTCAATGGAGAGGAGAGACAGGAAAGGAAGGAGGTGAGACTGGGCAGTGAGGGCGGAACACAGGTGGACAGGGAGAGCAGGGCCGAGGGTCGAGGGCTGGCTCATCCTCTCCTCTGGACCCGCAGCCACTTCATCTTCTGCCCATACATCGTACTGGGCCCGCTTGTGCCACTGCTGTGTGACCTCAGGCCAACCCCTCACCCTCTCTGGCCATCCCTCTACCTTTCACCCACCCTCCCAGCGTCGGAGGCCTGAGGAAAGAGACATGAGCCTGGAGAGCCAGCCCCTGGGCTCTGGCACACAGCCACCAGGAGCGCCATTAGCATCCCAGTTTCCGGTAGGACCGGCTCAGGAAGCAATTTAAGCTGCAAGAATTAGATCAAAGGAGCTGAAAGCAGGAGGAGCCCAGAAATCAGCTCCAGCAATTCCCGTGTTCAGAGCCCAGAGAACCCAGGGAGGAGGAGCGAGCTGGCCGAGGTCACACAGCCCGGCCGGTGGAGAGTGAGGGTTCTGGCCGCCCTCCAGGCCTCGCAGCGGCCAACACGCTGGGAAGGTTTGCTCCTGAGGATAGAAGGGAGGCACAAGCCGAGAGGGGAAAGCTCAGCCGGGCCCAGGGCCAGGAGATCAGGGCCCAGGCCTGGCTGGGCGGAGGGTCTGACCCAGTTCAGCCATCTCTCCAGCCTCACGCCTGCCGCCAGGCTGACCCTGGCCTCCTTAGCCCAGCCTCTCTGGCCCTGGCCTCTGCACAGGCTGCACTTCCCCCACTGCCCTCCTGCACCCTTCACCTGCCCCAAGGTCACCTCCCAGTCCATCCACTGGGTCAACACCCCAAGCCTCTGAGCTTTGTTCCCTCCCTGTAGTTCCAGGCATAACCACGGATGGCACAGATAAACCAGCCACCAAGAAAACGAGCTTCCAAACCCCAGCCTCTGCTTTCCGTGTCTGAGCCGGGGGCACGTCCTGTCTTCTGCAATATTACACTGTGTTGGAGGCACTAACAGGACAGCCCGAGCCTCCTAGCTGCCCCCTAGCCTGCCCTCTTCCCTCTGCCCCTGCCCGTCTCCCCGAGCCCTGCCCCCTCAATTCTCCACCTGGAGCCTAAGTTCCCACAAGCTCCTCGCAGACCACTCAGGGCCGTTGGACACACTGCTCCATCCACACGGGCACAGCTGGAGAGCTGCTGGTCGCCTGTCAAGACTTGGCCCAAGTGCCTCCCACCTGCCTGACACTGTCCCTCCTTCCACCTGCACAGTCCCGGGACCCCGTGACAGCACCTGCTGTTTACCCCATCTGCATGACTTATCTGCCTCCCAGCCTGCAGCCCTTCAGGACACAACCCACGTTCGGCTCCTCTCTGTGTCCCTAACGTCCAACCTTAGGGAGCAGGTTCAGTGAATTGGGGCTGAGTGCGCCGACACAGGTGATGCAGGAGGAATTCCTTCGCAGACGGGAAAAACAGGTTCAAAGAGGGGCCAGGACTCCCAAGGGAGAGCAGCTTGCCATATCAGAGCCGCACCAGCTCTAGGTCTCCTGAAGGCCAGGGTTCACTAGATGGAGCCTCTATCTCTCTCTCCCCTCCTGCTCCTGACTGTCCGGGGAAGATATGGCTAAAGCCCTGGTGCCCTGGTTCCCCTAAGCTGTGAAAGCTGCACAAGCCATGTTGCCTCTCTGGTCTTCATGGCCCTTGTCTGGGAGGAAGAGATAACGCACCAAGGCCTCTGGGAGGATCAAATGAGATAGGGCCGCGTGAAACAGGAACGTCACTTTCTGACTGTTGCGTGCTGTGCCCCCAGGGTGTCAGCGCGGCTGTCTGCAGCTCTTCTACAACGTGCCTCCCCAGACAGGAAGGGCACAACAGTTCAAGGTTTCTGTCCCCACGGAACATCATGGTCTAGTGCAGTCCACAGACACAGGCAGCACAGAATATGTGTCATTTCAGAGGTTCCAGCAAGAGGGACACAAAGAGGCCTTCACAAGTCCTGGGCCCAGAAGTCAGCTGTGCTTCGGGAGAGAAAGGCCACTCCAGGCAGAGGGAACCGCTCAAGCGAAGTCTCAGAGGCAGAGAAGCACCAGGCAACTCAGACGCAGCCTGGCACAGTGGAGTCCTGTGGACGGAGACCAGGGGCGCTGACCTGGGTCAGAACAAGGGCACGGGACCCCCTGCCAGGGAGCTCAGAGAAAGCAGTCTTCCAGTAGGTCATTTATCCGACAGCCACTCCTGAGTTTGAATCCCAGCTGCATGACTTACCTCTGTGTATCCTTGAGTAAGTTGCTAACTCCTCTGAGCTGCTGCTGTCAGCCCTTCCTGGTTCCAGTCTCTAGGGTGGCATCTGCCCTACAGGAGCTCTGTCTACCTTCACCTTGGAAACGGTGTGTACTACCTTCTGGGAGGGCTGGCCAGATCTGCTGTCCCTGGACCTGCTGGAGGTGGTGGGGACAGGCCAGCGGTACATGGGCAGAGTAAGGGCTCATCTTGCAGCAGGCCATACAGAGCCAGCTGGGGGTGGGGGACTCGATACCACTGAGCCTTCCCTGGACAGTTCAGCCACTGCAGCCAGGGAGAAAACAGGGGAGAGTTTTAGTCTCATTTTTTAAATGAGGACATCAAGGAGCATGTACAAAACCTGCAGCCCGTCAGCTGGACCCCAGGCCTCCAGCCTTTCCCCAGCGTGCTCTGGCTTAGCACTGGGATCATTTTAGAGGGCGCTCGAAAATGCTTTGTGCTGTGCTTAGTCGCTCAATTGTGTCTGACTCTTTGAGACCCCATGGACTGCAGCCCACCAGGCTCCTCTATCCATGGGGATTCTCCAGGCAAGAATTCCCTGGAGTGGGTTGCCATTCCCTCCTCCAGGGGAATCTTCCCAACCCAGGGATCGAACCCAGTCTCCCGCATTGCAGGCACATTCTTTACCATGTGGCAATAACTGTCAGTAAGAAAATTATTCCCTGCAAGGAGAACTCAGTTTGGTCCAGCAAATCTTGATTCCTTCACAGCCCTTGCCCATTTACTTAACAAAAGAGGAGCCAGGCCCAGGCTCAAAGCAACAGCACCTGGCTAGAACTGAATGGATTTTTCTGTTGTTTTATTTTTTAAGATCCTTCCAGTTACCTTGTATTTATGGAGAGTAATACTGACTTTTCATACTGTTCATGCTTTTGAACTGTGGTATTGGAGAAGACTCTTGAGAGTCCCTTGAACTGCAAGGAGATCCAACCAGTCCATTCTAAAGGAGATCAGTCCTGGGTGTTCTTTGGAAGGACTGATGCTAAACCTGAAACTCCAATACTTTGGCCACCTCATGCAAAGAGCTGACTCATTGGAAAAGACTCTGATGCTGGGAGGGATTGGGGGCAGGAGGAGAAGGGGACGACAGTGGATGAGATGGCTGGATGGCATCACCGACTCAATGGACATGAGTTTGAGTAAACTCCGGGAGTTGGTGATGGACAGGGAGGCCTGGCGTGCTGTGATTCATGGGATGGCAAAGAGTCCGACACGACTGAGTGACTGAACTGAACTGAATACTGACTTTCCATTTACAGTAAACACACGGTTTCCTTTGAAAAATATCAAGGAAGAAGGAAATTGATTTCAAGAATCTAAGTTCCCGGTGGTGTATGTGGGAACCTCAGAATTACACCACGCCTGGAGACTGCATTCAAGAGCTGTGTGGCAGGGGAAAGAAAGTCACACTACCTCTCTGAGCCGTGGGGCTTCCTCTGAGAGGTGGGATAACAAAGCCAGCACTCGGGGGGCCCCAGGCCATTTGGAAAAGAGCAAGCTGGAGGACCCACAGTCATGGTTAACAAGACCTTTCAAAAGCTCTAGTAACTGACACAGCGTAGGGCTGGCACAGGGTGGACAGACCAAGGGAACAGACCAGAAAGTTCCTCTGATTTTGACAAAAGGTGACATCACAGTGCCTTGGTGAAAGGATGATCTTTTCAGCTCATGGTGCTCAGTCGACTGGCTATCCTTGTGGGAAAAGCTTCGTTGTGACCCCAGCCTCACACCATACACAAAAGCAATTTCACACAGGCTGCAAATCTGACTGAAAGGTAAAACAACAAAGCTTTTTGAAGAAAACATTAGAAAAGGCATATCCACACGGTAAACAGACAAAAAGGAAAGTGCTCAACTGCACTGATCATCAAGGAAATACAAATTAAAGGCACAGTGAGATGCCATTATACCCTGATCAGAACGGCTGCAGGAAGAGACACACATACACTCTCTCCCCCAAGTCCAGCTCTTCCACATTGCTGGTGGGAGGATCAACTGGTAAAACCACTTTCCAAAACCGTTTGACCATATTAATTAAGGCTGAACAAATGCTTAATCACTCAGTAATTCTACTCATAAGTATACACTGAACAGAAACACATGCACATATTCACCAACAACAAAAAAAAGAAATACAAGAATGTTTAGCGCAGAAGTATTTCTTATAGCCGAAAATTAGAAACAACTCAAATGCCTATCATCAGAAGGAAGGATGAATGTGGTGCTTAATGGAATATTACACACAGTGAAAATGGGCAAATTATTAAACAATGCTGTGATTCCACTGATGGAAAATTGGAAAGCAGCCCTAAGTCACCTTTGGTGAGTATAAGGCAGGATGGTGGCTGCCTTTAGGAGTAGTGACTGGAAGGGGCAAGAGGGGGCTTCTGGGACTCCAGTAACACTGCTCCTTGATCTGGGTGGTGGCCACGTGGAAGGGTCACAGAGCTGTATGTCTCTGATTTATGCATCGTTCTGTAGGTCAGTTGTGATTTAATAAAAGTCATAAACAGAAAAAGTTAGCTCAATATCCCAGGAAGAAGGGCTCACTGAATCTAGTGACCCAGATCTCACCAGTTCTGGGTCCCTCACAGCCCAGCCTGACAGACTGGACATTACATATGTGTAGGGTCCTGCCTGGCACCCAAGATGACCCAGGGGGTATGGAGCAGGGAAAGAGCCCAGGCTGGGTCAGAGTCCTGACCTCTGGCCTTTTCACGCACAGGTGTGGGCCTCCTTCTCCATCTCACAGGCCACTTGTGGCTTTGACCCTTGGAGTGCTCAACCCTAAGAGAGGACCCAAAAGGTGGGGGTGGCAGGCCCACACCCCACTGGACACACAACTCCAAAGCTCCCTCTCTGAGAAGGGAGCACCAGCCAGCCAGGCACCATGCTCAGGAGCTGCTCTGGGCCCCGAGGCCAGGAACTGAGCTGAGGCAGGGCGGCAGTGGAGGTGCGGGAGGAGACCACAGGCCAGGCTGCGCGGGATCCCAGCCAGAGGTTCTGGAAGGGGATCAGGCTTTATCCCGAGCTGATGGAGCTGGGAAGGGTGCTGAGCAGGGGAGGGACTTGAGATCCACCTGCTGCCACACGGAGAAGGCACTGGGGAAGGACGAGACCAGGGCGGAAAAACCAGAAAGCAGGTCAGAGAGCTTGTGTGCTCATGTGTGAATGAGAGCAGACACGTTTCAGAGCTGGGTGGGAGGCAGACCCACCTGTCCCTGGGGACCAGCCTGTTGTGGGAGTGAAAGGGAGACCGCAAAAGGGCTCGCTGGGGGGGGGTCCCTCCTCTGGGCCCCCATCCCCACACCCCTCCGTGGGTGCCCATGCTGCAGCATGGCTTGGCAGAAGGGGAGTAATCCAGGGCCAGCTGAAGGAGCCAAGGATGCCTGATAGGCTAAGCGCACCCACCCTTCCTCAACCTCCCACCACATCCCACTCCACGACACAGAGCCCCGGCCCCTTTGCCATATGACCAGAGAAGGGCCAAAGAGCTGCATCTTACAATTCCAGGAACAGTCAATGAATGTTCTCATCTTCACTGGCATCCCTCTGGGCTGGTCCTGAGCTCACAGGAGAGGATCAGATCCCCCAGGCAGTCCAGTCCCCAGGAGGAGGGGCACAGGGGACAGAGGCAGAGCAAGACTAAGCAGGAAACACTGCGGTCAGGGCTCCCAGAAGTCATGCAATAGGGGAGGGAAGGATGGTGGTGTCTCTGGGCTGGAAGGCTAGGCGGGGATGAGCAGGGGAGAGGGGCAGGATGCACTCCAGGTGGAGGGAGGGCAGAAGAGCCCCAGGTAACAGCCAGAAGGTGGGGGGCGGGGTGAAAGCAGATCCTCGGAGTGGGGAAAGCTAGCAGGACCGGCTCTGCAGGACATGGGCCTTCACTGGGGAAGCCAAGGGGAGATACGGAGGGTCAGATGCTGAAGCAGTAATGCGAGCCAAGGAGGGCCTCTTGGGAGCCAGGGCGGGGAAGCCCAGCGGCCAGGGAGGGGGCCAGGAGCCCCAAACCCTGGTAACTGCCTGGCTCTTTGCATGGATTGGGTTTTATCAACTGTTCACGCCCATTTATCCGACAGCCATTCCTGTTTCCCTTCTGCCCCACAAGCCACCATCAACACATCCCTCCATCCTACTGTGGTTGAACTTGGCCTCCAGGATCGCCTCCCTCCCTTCACCATGGGCTGAGGAACAATGGCAGGGCAGCGGGGAGAGCACAGGAGGAGGGTGAGCTGGCTCCAGCAGCAGAGCCGGGGGGCCAGGTTCCATGAGTCACTCCAGCCAAGGCTAGCTGAGCAGGCAGCATCGGGGCTGGGAAATCCTGTCTTTCTTCTCCACTGCCCTCCCCTTATCGTTATCTTTGTCTAATCCAGTCTCCACCCAGCTGCAGTGATCTTTCTAATACATAAACCTGACCAAATGCCCTGTGCTAAGGGATGAGGGGGCCTGGAGGGCAGGGCCAGGCATGCTGGGGGCGCAGAGCCTCTCGCGCTGGTCCTGGGGGGCAGTGGTCCTGGGGGACAGTGGTCCTGGGGCACTGACGACCTCTGCAGTGTATCTGGGGGGAACGTCAGCCTCGGGGTCGGCTCGCTGGGTGGCTCTGGCTGAGCCCCTGGGCCTCTGACCCTGCGCGGTCCCACTGAGACCCGGGTGTTGTGCAGACGGGGCTGGGAAGCCTCGGCAAACAGGTGAGATCCAGCCGGATCTGCCGGGCGTGGGCAGGGCCCCGAGAAGCTGGAAACCTTCCCAGGCAG
>NW_011495081.1:134694-138052 GCF_000754665.1 Bison bison bison | reverse complement strand
AGCAGCCTGACTATAACGAGACTTGATCGGGTCACTGAAACTTCCTCAGCTCTCCAGCACTGTGTGACCTCAGGCCAGCCCTGCCCTCGCCGGCCGGCCGGCTCTCACTGTTGAATGGTGGAGAGCGGACGCTTCTTGCGTTTCTCCAATGAGCTATGTTGTCTGTCACCAGAGCAGCCTCTTTTCCTGCTTCCTGCACAGGCAGTCTCGGCCGCTAGAACCACCTGCCACCAAAGCTCAAGGCTGGAAACCTGGTGGGGATGGTGCCCATTTCTCAGACTGGGAAACGGCTCAATTCCTGGGTCAAGCTCCTACACACCCTCAGAAATGAGCTCGACTCTTCTCATCACACAGATGAGCTCTGAGACGGAAGAGATGCATTCAGGACAGTCAGGGGCCCATCTCACACCAGAGTTCTGCTTTGCCTGGCCCAGCACACCCTCCCTCAAGCAAAGACAGTGACCCACTGATCAGCCCCAGGGAGTCCCAGTTAGCTGCGTGCTCCCATTCAGCCTTCACACATCCGCTCTGCTCTGGCCAAGGCGGCAGTGAGGAGTCAGACAGGGCCCAGTCCGGGAAGTCAGCCTGGTGGAGGACAGTGACCCCAGCACCGGGCGGAGAGAGCTCTCTAAGAGGACAGTGGTTCATTCAGATGGGGCTGGAAAGCCTCACGGAGGAGGCAGCATCAAAGCAGGAGTTCCAAGGGTGGGCTGCAATTTTTCCAGACAGAAGTGGAAGGTTTGGAGGAAGATGGAACCTTCTGGGAGGAGACAAACATTTAGGCAAGGCTGGAGGACAGGGCACGGGGGAAAGGAAGAAAGAAGGGGCTTGCAGGCCACACTGCCACAGCAGGGTCGTGGGGGCCCTGAAAGACCAGCGAGGGTGCTGGGCTGCTGGACAATTTACAAGACGGCTGGATGGAAAGGAGGCCAGGAGGCAGGCAGGGAGGCCAGGCTGCAGAAACGACCCCAGAGCATGGCCTTGGCTGGAGAGACCAAATGGAGACCCAATACTGGGGCGGGGTCTACAGCACACAGCCAGGCCATCTCCGGGAGGCTGGCTGCAAGTCCTTCCTTGGAGGCACCAGGAGGCTCCCCACCTCCCAGATGACAAACTCATCTCCTTCCGGGGTGAGCAACCTGTTGGCAGCACCTCTGGGCTCCACGTTCTGCTCTGCCCCATGTCACATTCTCGCCCAAGGCAGCCTTGAACGCAATGCCAGCTCCTCCTCCTCCCTGTGCCCAAAGGGAAAATCAGAGCCTCAGAAAGTCCCGTCCGCACGCTCATCATCAGATGGGGAGACAGAGGCCCAGGAGGGGCACCACAGTTACCTTCCTTGAGCCTCAGGGCTCTCGCTCATCTGTAAAATGCAGTCTCCTGCTCTCTGGCCCAACCTGTCCCAACTCCGGCTCCCCTCATCCCTCTTTCCTGTAGGCAGGACTTAGCCCCAGTCAGCCTTGATGCACTCATCTGCAAAATGCGGCTCCCAGCCTGGCCCTCCCCAGTGATGGTGGGGATCAAGTGACCCTCACGACACTAGGGTTAGCGAATGAATGTCTGAGATGCACTCCACCCTGGAAGGGGCTTCCCAGGGGGTGCCAGCGGTAAAGAACCTGCCTGCCGATGCAGCAGATGTAAGAGACGAAGGCTTGATCCCTGGGTCAGGAAGATCCCCTGGAGGAAGGCATGGCAACCCACTGTTCCTGCCTGGAGAATCCC
Source organism: Bison bison bison (assembly GCF_000754665.1). Lineage (NCBI taxonomy): Eukaryota > Metazoa > Chordata > Mammalia > Artiodactyla > Bovidae > Bison > Bison bison. Next base: position 136,333 of record NW_011495081.1, on the reverse strand, counting down.
ATGGACCGAGGAGCCTGGGGGGCTACAGTCCACAGGGTCGCACAGAGTCAGACACGAGTGAAGCAACTTAACACACATGCAAGCATGCTGGAAGGCTTAACCTGACGGCATGTTAAGGATCATGGGATGGGGTCTGGTCACTGGGGCAACCCCTGGGGACACACCAGCACACTGCCCCAGAGGTGCTGCAGCCCAGGCTCTGCCAGCCGAAGCCTCTAGGCTGAGGGTGACAGACGCTGAGGGTGACCCCCTGGGGGATCTCTGAGAATGGGACCTGCGATGACACTGCAGGTGGCTCCTGTGGTAGGGTGAATGACGGGTCCCCCAAATACAGACTCCATAGTCCCTGGAACCTGCAAATGTTACCTTATATGGCAAAAAAGATTTTGCAGATGTGATTAAAGAACTTGAGATGGAGAGATTATCCTGGATTATCTGGGGAGATCCTAAATGTAATCACAGGTGTCCTTAAGAAGAGGGCAGAGGGAGATGTGACTCCAAAAGAGGAAAAGGCAACGGGACTAGGGAAGTAGTGAGATGCGGTGACGGGGTCACGAGGAACACGGACAGCCACAAGGAACAGAGGCGGCCCTGGGGCCTCCAGAAGGAACTAGCCTGACTCCTTGACTTTAGCCCCTAAGACTCTTTTCAGACCTTTGACCTCCAAAACGGTAAGAGAATAAACCTGTGTTGTTTTAAGCCACTGTGTGGATGAGTGTGTCTCAGTCGGGTCTGACTCCTTGCGACCCCATGGACTGTCAGCCACCAGGCTCCTCTGTCCATGGGGTTTTCCAGGCGGGTTGCCATTTCCTACTCCACTGAAGCCACTAAACTTGTGTTAATTTATCACAGCAGCGACAGGCAATGAATACAATGAATACAGCTCCTGTAGGTATGCAGCCTCATACCTCTCTCCTGGTGGAGGAACCGAGTGAGGATGAAGCTGTTACTCCTTGAACTGCTCCCAGGGAAAATAAAGTCACCCCAAACTTCAGTGTCTTAGTTACTATTGTTAGTAACAAACCAGTTGATTGCCCCCACCTCACCCTGTTGGCAGAAGTACCCAGCAGGGGGCTCTGAGGCTGGGGCTGGCTGATCAGGCCAGCAGACGGTCTGCCTTTTGTCCCCTGGGCTGCAAGGTCCTGAGGTCATCGGGGCACACCCTGACAGTGCTGGCCAGCTGGCTACCAATGTGGGCTTGGTCTGCTCTGGCCACCAGCCCCCTTGTCCCAGAACTGACCACAGCCACCACTGTGGCAAAAAACCACAGTCCACACCCACAAGCCACCCTGCCTCAGCCAGCAGCACCCTCCCTCACACCCGCAGCCTCGGGAAAGCCAGAGCCCCTGGAAACACAGCCCTGAGCAATTAGAACCGGGAGCAGGAACTCAGGCCATTACAGGCAAGCAAATGCTCACATTGCGCAATTTCCTACATCCAAGCCTGAAGGCTGGCTTCCTAAAACATCCTGGATTAGAACCCCAAAGGGACTTGGCCCATTTTGCTGTTAGCGAGCAAGGAAAGGCAAGGCCTGAGGCCAAAGCAAGTGAGGCAATCCCAGGGCATCACCATCAACCCAGGGAGGAGGAGATGCTGCAGAGTGGGGGGCCCTGAAGATAAGGCCCGGGGGGGTCGGGGG
>NW_011495081.1:122076-134407 GCF_000754665.1 Bison bison bison | reverse complement strand
GAGAGCAAGCCCACCCACGGGAGTGGGTTGAGAGGGCCACAGTTTCCAACCACAGAAGCCAAGAGGGGCCTCCTCTTTCCTTTCACCCTTCTCCCAAAGTCGGCCCCTCCTTCCTCTGGGCTGTTCCTTCCCCAGGGAAGAAAGGACTAAGTGATGCGGTTAGTTATATGTTATTATAGTTATAGTTATTAGTTATAATGACGACTTAAACACCATGTACTTTGTAATGCACTTTTAGTGATACAAATTAACTTCATCATCAACCCCTGAATCCCTGCGTTTAGGCAGCATTTATCACCATTTCACATATGAAGAAACTGAGACTCACAGGGGAAGTTTCCTGCCTCAAGGTCACGTGCAGAGCCAGTCTCGGCTGGGAGGAAGCTTGACACATGTCAAGCCTTGCAGGTAGGAGAGGTCATGGAGGCAGGTTTTGCAGTGCCCACTGGGGGCTCCAAGAGGGCCTCCCATTCAGGCACCAGGGCTCAGGGCTGTCCCGGGAGCCTGCAGGGAAGTCAAGGGCAGAAGCAGCCAGAGACAGCACTGGTCTGGGACCAGTTTCTGGACGTCACCCCCCCACACACACCCCCCAAAACCCACAGGCCTCTCACACCTCATCAACTTCCCCAAACCTGCTCCACCGCCAGTGGTGGCCCCAACTCAGAAAGGGCTCCCCCAGACACCCTTCCCCATGCTCCACCCCTCTCCCATGGGAAGCCCTATCAGATCCCTCCTTGGGTGCCAAGCCAAGTCTGGGTGGGGAGCTGAGAAGGGGAGAGGCAAGGGGAAAGAGAAGGGGGCTTCTCCTTGCTCTGGCCCTCTGCTCACTGGCCTCCAGAGCAACTCACCCACCCCAGAGCCACACATCTGATGATCTAATGCCCTTTTTTGTCGTTGCTCAGTCCCTAACTCTGGTCCGACTCTTTGGGACCCCATCCACTGCGGCACGCTGCGCTTCGCTGTCATTCTCGCCGCTACCCTTGGACCACATGCAGTTGCATGCTTCCAGGCCTTCACTCATCTATCCCCAGGCCTGCAGTGCCCTGCCCTTTCTTTTCTGCTGGGTGAACTTTTCATCCTTCAACACCCAGTACAGATGTATCCTTCACAGTGAAACCTTGCCCAGCTCCTGGGCAGGGGCGAGGTTTGGGTGCATTGGGTGCATTGGTGTGCAACTCTGGGCAGGGGCTTCCGGGTTTGACCCATCGCTTCATCAGTCAGAAGAGAGGTTCCTCAGGGTAATGACCCCGCCTAAGCACCTCGATGTCCTGGCTTCCAGCTCTGGCCTGAAGCAGCAACAGCTGGGTCCACCCTGCCCCGCCCTCAGCAGGGAAAGCAGCCAGGCCTCCCCACCCCCACCCGGGGAACTCCAGACCGCAGCAAAGGCCAGGCCCAAAGACCCTGGGTAGGAGGGTCTCAATCCTTGCAGCAGAACAATAGTTCCCTCAGGAGTCCTCACCTAAGTATGGGTAGACTGAGCCCCACTCTCAAACTCCCTCTCTTCCAGGAAGTCTGCCCAGATTTCTCCCTCCCCAGAATCCTAAAAATAATTGACCTCGCACTTCTCTCTAGCTGCTGGTGCAGGGAAAGGATTCTGATTTGAGAGCCAGGCCAACTCAGGTACAAAATTCTGGTTTAGCAGTCCTGAGAGCAAGAGTAGCCTCCACCCTCTGAGCCCCACTCTCCTCAACCCTGTGGGATCTGGGTTGACTCTCACCACAGGAAATGAAACCTGGAGAGAACTTGGCACCTGTTAATCATCCGTCCTGCTTCACCTCTGGAACCCTGGTGGGTCTCCTCCGACTCCCAACTCTGAAGGAGGGAAGCATGATCCGAGAAGCGCAAGACCCATTCTCCCCCAGTTCTGCCTGCCTCCCCGGCCCCCTCACACATACACCCAAGCCCTGCAGCCCAGGGAAAAGGCCCCTATTCAACCTGACAAGAGGATCAGGAAGGGAACCGGCTTTGGCCTTGCCCCTTTTCCCAAGCGGCCAGAGACGGGGGATGGGGAAGCACCCTGGAGGGGTTGTAGAATTGAAAGGGTGGAGGTCTGGGAAGGGATAGGAAAGGGAATCCTGAGGAAGAGGAGGGGAAGAGCCAGTCAAGCCCCGGGAGCTAACCCCCCAGCTGGTATGAACTAGGAAAACAGTTCCGGAACACCCAGGTGCAGTGGGAAGACGCCCCTCGTCGCGGATGGGGGTGGGGAGAGCCCCGGGGGCCGGGGCGGATCCCAGGCGGTCCTCGCCCCTCCACCCCGGGGCCTCAAAGCCAGCGCTCACCTCTTTCCTCCCCGGCGGCGGGGTGTGTACCCCCACACCCACCGATTCGTGATCACAGGGCACGCGCTGCCCCGCAATGCACCCGTACACACACACCCCCGAAACACACATGAACACCCGCGCGCTCGCACACGCCTCCCTCTGCGCAGCGTCTTCTACCTGCCGCGCCGCCGCGGGTCCAGCGGATTCGGGGATGCAGCGCTCGGCGCCGGCACCGGAACAGAGACTGGACCTCCCCCCACTTAGTGGCCTCCGGCTCCGGCCCGCGATCGGCTGGGGCTGGCCTGGGGCGGGGGCTCGAGCTAGGACTCCCTGGGCGGCCCGCCCCGCCCCGCGGCCTCCGCCCAGCTGGGGACGGGGGCGTGGTTTCCAGCGAGGCTGAAGGGACAGGATTGATGCGCATGCGAACTGGTGCCGAGCTCCGAGGCGACCCGGGCGTGAGGTGGCTGCGGAGTTCCCGCTGGAAAGTAGGAGAGGATTTGGGGGCCCGCGCGCCTCAGCCCAACCCCTGACCGCTTGATCGGGCCCGTGTTCTCCCGTCCCTTCCTCCCTACATCTCCAGGAGTCCCCCAGGGCCCAGCCGAGGCTGGCACTGAGCCAGGGGGCTGGGAAAAGAAGGACACGAAGAGGCGAGCACCCATCTGCATGTCCGTGTTTGTGCGTGTGATAGTCACTCAGTCGTGTCCCACCTCTTTCGACCTCATGGACTGTAGCCGGCCAGGCTCCTCTGTCCATGTGATTCTCCAGGCAAGACTGCTGGATTGAGTTGCCATTTCCTCCTCCAGGGGATCTTCCAGACCCAGGTATCCAACCTGGGTCTCCTGCATTGCAGACAGATTTTTTCCTGGTGGGAGCCACCAGGAAAGCCCCTTTTCATGTCCATGCTGCTGCTGCTGCTGCTGCTGCTGTGTCACTTCAGTCGTATCCGACTCTGTGCGACCCCACGGATGGAGGAGCCTACCAGGCTCCTCCATCCATGGGATTTTCCAGGCAACAGTACTGGAGTGGGGTGCCAATTCGGGATGGAGGAGCCAGACCCAGACCCCTGGAGGTGCAAAGAGGGCCCTTGTCAAATGGGGAAAGCTGGTTCCAGACCCATATCGAATATTTATTTACTTGTGCAATGATGGGAGGACAGAAGGAGGGGCATATTCCCCAAATAAGATAGAGAAGGTTTGTGAGTGACCAGTCCTGGCACACAGTAGGGGCTCTGGGATGGCAGGACAGACGTGCTTATTATGCTCATCGGAGGCCTAGGTCAGCCCACTTCGAAGATGGAGAAGTTCAGACCCACCATCTCTCCCTCCTGTGTTCCCCTGCACACTAAGTCACTTCAGTAGTGTAGGACTCTATGCGACTCTATGGACTGTGGCCCGCCAGGCTCCTCTGTCCATGGGAGTCTCCAGGCAAGAATATTGGAATGGGTTGCCATTTCCTTCTCCAGGGGATCTCCCCGACCCAGGGATCGAACCTGCGTCTCTTACATCTACCTGCGTTGGCAAGTGGGCTCTTAACCACTAGCACCACCTGGAAGCCCAGTGTTCCCAGTCTTGGGTGATGTCATCTACTTAAGTCACTCTGACTAACCCAGCCTCTTCATGGCCTGTCCCAGGCCCCCCAGACATCCCCAACCCCCCACTCCCAGGTGTAGGTCCAGTCCTTTACAGAGCCTTGCAAATATGTAGCCATGACCCACCGCCCACAGAACAATGTTCCAAGGCTGTGCCCTTGCCTGACTGTCCCAGGCAAATCGCATTCCACTGCCCCTGCCCTGGGATGCAGCCTCCCCAGGCTCTTAGTGCTCTTCTCAGGGGTTCCCAGTGCTCCTCTCAAGGGCTCCCAGCTTCCCTGCACTCAGACCTTGTCTAATGGGGACCTGCACAGTCTGAAAGGCTCTTCCTTGCCTCTATACATGGCACATCTTGGTATCAGGCTTGGCCCTAATGTCATGTCTCCACCACAAAGCCCTACCCCCATCTTCAGCATCCCCACCTGGCCTCTTGTGTCTCTTCCAGGGCCCTAAACTCATGCTGCCTCTCTGGGGTTAGTGGTGGAGTGTGCAGGCAGGTGAGGCTGAGGCTTGTTCTAGGAAAGACAGTACTGCTTGGTGAAGCCAGGGAGTTCTGGGCTCGGGTCCTCACTCTGCCAGTTACTGGCTGTGTGATCCAAACAAGTCCACTGTCCTTTCAGAGCCTCATTTTTCTGTCTGTAAAATGGGCTTCTAGCAGAAGTGAGTGATGATCACATATAGGTAAGCGGTATTGAGCAGCACTGCCTCTGGGCTGGGCAACTCCCACATGTTCATAAGTGAAGCTGGGGTCCTGGCTGAGAAAATGTGGCTGCTTCAGCCTTCACAAGGGTAGAGTTCACAGGATGCTTAGCCCTCCCTTATGTATTTCAGAGTGTTAGAGCCACAACACTCTGAAATACAAAGTTTCGTGGTGGTTGCAAGAATGTGTCCTGGACTTACCGCGTGGGTTCATGTCAGCTGTATGACCTTGGGCAAGTGACCCACACTCTCTGTGACCCCGTCACCTCACCTATAAAATGATGATAGTAGCACCACCCCTCGGGGTTGCTGTGGGGATTAAATGGACTGAGTCACATAAAGCACTAGAGTGGGCCCTGGCTGAGAGTTAGTGTTCAGCAGGGCTTAGCTACTATTTCCATCTAGCCCAAACCCCTCGTTTTGTGAAGACACTGGGTCCCCAGGAGCAGAGACATGTACACATGGCTACTCAGAAGCCCAGCCATCCTAGGATCTTAGAACTGGAAGGACCTACCCCAGAGCCCATCTCTGGCAGCTCCCACCTCCTCTAGCAGATGAGGAAAGAGACCTAGAGAGGGACAGTGACGTGTCCAGGGCACCCAGTCTGGTGGAGTGGGAGAGGCATTGGCCTTGCTCTTGTTGGGGGTTGGGAGGGAGGTTTCCAGACAAGCCAGGAAGAGCCTGGTCCCCCAAAAAGAGGGGGGGGAAGGGGCAGGGCTCTGATGATGCTCTGGCTCCAGGTCCCTGCTGGTTGGTTGTTATAAACTGATTCACCAAGCGGTGCCATCACGGGGCCTGCAGTGTAGGCACTTTTCCCATTTAATTCTCACAACCACCCTTGGCAGGAGCTCTCATTAGCCCCATTTTACAGATGACAGAACTGAGCCTCCGGGAGATGCCCCAGTCACACAATTAGGAAATGGCAGACCTGGGATCCTATACACCCTGTCTGACTCCACTCTTGTGCCCTTCCCCTCCTCCTCTCTCCCCTCGCCTCCTCTTCACCTCTGATGGCTCTTTGACTGACTGCCCCACCTCTGCTACATCCTCCTGCAAATGGACACCTCATTCCCTCACAAGGCAGCCCTTTCCACTTCTCTTGAGAGAGTGTCTGTCACCCAGAGCTGAGCCCGTTCCCTCCTCCTAGTTCTGCAGGACTTCATAGCCTCCTCCCCACCAGAGCCCTGGAGGGAAACTTTTGTACTGCAGAACAGCAGACCCCTATCTTCACTGCTCCTGTACATAACAGAGTTTCCCAAGTGAAATTTTTCTTTTGTGTTAAAATTTATTTAGCTGTGCCGGGTCTTATCTGCAGCATGCTGGATCTTCGACCTTCATTGCAGCATGCGTGGTTTTTCAGTTGCGGTATGAGGGATCTAGTTCCCTGACCAGGGGTTGAACCCCGGCCACCCGCATTGGGAGGGTGAAATTTTAGCCACTGGACCACCAGGGAAGTCCCCCAAGTGAAATTCTTAAAAACAGGAATTTCTTTTAAAGATCCCATGGGCTTCCCTGGTGGCTCAGACAGTAAAGAATCTGCCTGCAATGTGGGAGATCCAGGTTCGATCCCTGGGTCAGGAAGATCCCTTGGAGAAGGGAATTGCTAGCCACTCCTTTATTCTTGACTGGAGAATTCCATGGACAGAGGAGCCTGGCGGGCTACCGCCCATCGGGTTGCAAAGAGTTGGACACGACTGAACTAACGTTTTTACTTTCAAAGAAAACCTGCTGGCAAGGGGAGTGGCTCAATACGGAGCTTAATGTCTTGGGGTGGAGTACTCAAGTAACCTCATTAACCAGTTCCCCCATGGCCATCTAGCCAAGGGGATGGGATCTCAGGGAGAGGAGTGGAGCTGGACACACGGAACTTTTCAGGACACAGAAAACTAACAAACAGTATTCTCCTGAGAGCTCAGGAAAGGGGAGAGCCATGTTGAACTCGAGGGACGAGCAGACACCATGGAAAATAGGGATACGAAAGACAAACATGAACTCTGACTTGCTCTCAATTCCATGCTACTCTGAAACACTACTTATATTTTGTTAGTATCCTGGATATTATTAGGAGCCAGCCAAAACCAAGTGGGATTGATTCCAGGAATATGAAGTTGGTTTAACATTAGGAAATCCATTAATAGTACATGTTGGCTAGGACTGCCGTAACAAGCCACCACAAACTGGGCAGCTTAAACACAGAAATTTACTGTCTCACAGATCTGGAGGCTAGATGTCCAAGAGCAGTGTGTCATCAGGGCTGGGTCCTTTTGAGGGTTGTGAGGGAGGATCTGCCCTGCGCCTTTCTCCTTAGCTTCAGGTGGTTTGCCGGCAGTCTTTGACATTCCTTGGCTTATAACACAACACCATGATCTGCATCTTTGTGTTCACATGTGTTCTCCCTGTGTATCTATCTCGTGTCCAAAGTTCCCATTTATAAGGACACGGGTCATGTTGGATTTTTCAAGATCTTTCTGTGTTGTTGGGTGTTGTCATTATAGACATGACTGAACCGGCTAAGTCTGCTCCTGCCCCTAAAAAGGGCTCTAAAAAAGCTGTGACCAAGGCCCAGAAGAAGGACAGCAAGAAGTGCAAGCGCAGCCGCGAGGAGAGCTACTCTGTGTACGTGTACAAGGTGCTGAATCAAGTCCATCCGGACACCGGCATCTCGTCCAAGGCCATGGGAATCATGAACTCGTGCGTCAACGACGTTTTCGAGCGCATCGCTGGCGAGGCATTACAACAAGCACTCGACTATCACATCCAGGGAGATCCAGACTGCCGTGCGCTTGGTGCTACCTGGGGAGCTGGCCAAGCACGCCGTGTCCTAGGGCACTAAGGCTGTCACCAAGTATACCAGCTCCAAGTAAATATAATATGCCTAGCTGCTGTTAATGGAGAAGGCAATGGCACCCCACTCCAGTACTCTTGCCTGGAAAATCCCATGGACGGAGGGCCTGATGGGCTGTAGTCCATGGGGTCACTAAGAGTCAACTTCACTTTCACTAATGACCTCATTTTAATTTGGTCACCTCTGAAAAGACCTTATTTCCAAATTTCATTATGAGGTGCTAGGAGTTAGACTTCAACTTCTTTTGGGGGTGGACACAATTCAACCCATAACAAGCATGCACCATACTAATGAACCTAAGGGGAAAATCATGATTCTGCGGGGAGGGGGCATGCTCTGTAGTTGTGGCATGCAGGCTTAGTTGCCCCATGGCACGTGGGATCCTAACTCTCCAACCAGGGATCAAATCCATGCCCCCTGCAGTGGAAGCGTGGAGTCTTAACCACTGGACCACCAGGGAAGTCCGATGATTTTTTCCTGTAGATGCCAAGACAGTCTTTAACAAAATTCAACACCAATTCATAATAACATCTCTCAGTGAAATAGGAAGTGAGGGATATGTTCTCAACATGGTAAAAGGTAGCCCTAAAGCCTTAAATAAACATCTTATTTAACTAAGAAACACTGGAAGATCAGGAACAAGGCAAGAATAGACTGTCTACACCACTATTCTACATTGTACCAGAGATATTAGCTAATACAACTAGACAAAATAAATCAATTTAAGGCCTAAGACTGAGTAAAGAAGAAAAAAATATATATATCTATTTGCAGATCATATAATGTTATACCTGAAAAAAAAACCCAGAGAACCAATGATAAAACTAATTCAAATAGTAAGAGACCTTGCTGAAATAGCAGGATACAAAATTAAAATACAAAATTCAATGGCTTTTATATATACAAACAATAAACAGAGGTCAGAAAGGTGGAGAAAAGCCTTTTCACAATTAAAAAAAAATTAAATGCTTAGGAACAAATTTAACGAGAAATGCATAAAAATACATGAGGAAAATTTTAAAACCTTCTTGAAAGACGCTAAGAACAAACAGAAAGACATCTCCTATTCTTGGACAGGATAAGTCAACATTACAAAGATGTCAGTTCTCCCTAACTTAATTTGTAAATTCAATACAATCCAAATAAAACTACCAGCAAGCTGTTTTATGAAGATATACGAGTTGAAAAGTCCATCTGGAAAGATAAACATACAAGAACAGGTAGGAAAACACTGGGAAAGAAAAACTGTGAGGAGGAAATAGCTTTAGCAGAGATTAAAAAAGAGAAAGCTTCTGTCATTAGAAATGGGTGGCACTGGTACATGAATAGACAAATTGCAATAGACAGAAATTTAGAAACAGACACAAACACATCTTCACCCCAGTGACTTGAGAAGCCATCTTTGATACATTCTAAAAATGGACTTTGTTATAAATGGTACTGGGGACAATTGGGTAGCCATTTGAAAAAAGATAAAATTAAATCCATATGTCACACCCAGCAAAAGAATAAATGACGTGAATTAGGGCTCTAAGAGTAAAAACTAAAGCAACACAAAGACCAGAAGAAAACATGGGGGACTTCCTCTTTAGCTCTGATATTGCGTAAGGCTTTCTAACCATGAGTCAAAACCCAGAGGATGTAAAGAAAAGATCAATAAATTTGACTATGTGAAAATTTATCCCTGGTGGCTCAGACAGTAAAGAATATGCCTGCAATGCAGGAGACCTGAGTTCAAGCGCTGGGTTGGGAAAATTCCCTGGAGAAGGGAATGGCTACCCACTCCAGTAGTCTTGCCTGGAGAATTCCATGGACAGAAGAGCCTGGTGGGCTACAGCCTATGGGGTCGCAAAGAGTCAGACATGACTAAGCAACTAATACACACACGTGAAAATTTAAAAACTTTGCATGACGCATAAAGTCCACAGATAACTGACAAACTGAAAGAAAATAGTCTCAACATAATACCACAAAGGGCAAATATCCCTAATATATAAGTAACTCTTAAAAACTGAAAACAAAACTAAAAAATCCAGTAATAATATAAGAGTAAAGGCATGAATAGACAGTTTACCAGAAAAGATATAAAAATGGTCCTCAAACATATCGGGAAAAAATGCTCAAGGACACAATTAGAGAAAGGCAACTGAAAATAACACTGAGATAGGTACCATTTGTCACCTATTCAGACTGGCAAAAAAAAAAAAAATCCCATTCTGCTGTCCGGGTTGAAGGGGAAAATCACACACATTCTGCTGTCCGGGTTGAAGGGAAACAGGTGCTGGAATACATTGCTGATGGGAATGCAAATTGGTGCAATTCTCTCCAGGAAAATTTGGCAATACCAAATGAAATTAAATACATGCGCACCCTTGAACCCAGCAACTCCACTTCTAGGAATTTATCCTGAAGCTAGACCTCCAACAATGTGAAAATGCATACGCAAAAGGTTTTTCATTGAAGCATTACTTCTTAATTGCAAAATACTGGGAACAATATGGGCTTCCCAGGTGGCTCAGTGGTAAAGAATCTACCTGCCAATGCAGGAGACAAGGCTTGATCCCTGATCTGAGAAGATCCCACATACCAAGGAGCAACCAAGTCCCTGCACCACAACTAGAGCCCGGGAGCCACAACTACTGAGCCCACAAGCTGAAACTACTTAAGCCCACGCCCTACAGCCCATGCTCTGCAACAGGAGAAGCCACGGCAGTAAGAAGCCTCTGCCTCACAACTAGAGAGCAGCCCTGCTCACCGCAACTAGAGAAAAGCCCACATAGCAACAAAGACCCAGCACAGCCAAAAATAAATAAATAACATTATTAAAAAATACTGCCAACAATGTACTCCTACGTGGAGAGTGGTTGGATAAACTATAGCATATCTCGGAGAAGGCAATGGCACCCCACTCCAGCACTCTTGCCTGGAAAACCCCATGGGTGGAGGAGCCTGGTAGGCTGCAGTCCATGGGGTCACTAAGAGTTGGACAAGGTTGGGCTACTTCACTTTCACTTTTCATTTTCATGCATTGGAGAAAGAAATGGCAACCCATTCCAGTACTCTTGCCTGGAGAATCCCAGGGATGGGGGAGCCTGGTTGGCTTCCATCTATGGGATCACACAGAGTCGAACACGACTGAAGCAACTTAGCAGCAGCAGCGTAGCATATCTAGACAAAGGAGCACTATGCAGTTGTTAAAAAAAAAAAGGGAAGAAAAGAAAGAGAATGAGCAAGATCTCTGGATTTGTATGGCATGAATTTCAGCAAGGACTATTAAGTGAAAAAAAGCAAAAGCCAAGATCATCTATACAGTATGCTCCTCTTCATATAAGAGCCTGCTGAAGCTGCTGCTAAGTTGCTTCAGTCGTGTCCGATTCTGTGTAACCCCATAAACCGCACCCCACCAGGCTCCCCTGTCCCTGGGATTCTCCAGGCAAGAACACTGGAGTGGGTTGCCATTTCCTTCTCCAATGCATGAAAGTGAAAAGTGAAAGTGAAGTCGCTCAGTCGTGTCCGACTCTTAGCGACCTCATGGACTGCAGCCTACCAGGCTCCTCCGTCCATGGGATTTTCCAGGCAAGAGTACTGGAGTGGATTGCCATTGCCTTCTCCGAAGGAAGAGCCTATAAGAACATACATAATTGTCTCTCTTGTGTGCAAAGGAAATGGGACAGGAACAGATGAGATAGTGATGTGATGGAAGCAGGCTAGAAGGTTGAGGGGATGGAAAGATACAGGAACAGGGCAGGAAGGGGAGTAAGGAGTGTCTGTCTTCTAACTGTATCTTTTAAAATGCCACTATTGAGATGATTTATATACCATAAAAAATCACCATCTTAAAGTATCACAATCAGTGGATTTTAGTTTATTCACGAAGTTGTGGTTAAGATTTTGCACTTCCACTGCAGGGGCCACTGCATTTGACCCATGGTCAGGAAACTAAGATCCTACATGCAAAGTGACCAAAAAAGAAAAAAAGAAAGAAAAGAAATCCACTCATTTACTTTCTATCCCTATGGATTTGACTATCTAGACATTTCATATAAATAGAATCCAGCTTCTTTCACCTAGCGTACCATTTTCATGGTTTATTGACATGGTAGCATGAATCAGAATCCCATGGACGGAGGAGCCTGGTAGGCTGCAGTCCATGGGGTCGCTAAGAGTCGCACATGACTGAGCGACTTCACTTTCACTTTTCACTTTCATGCATTGGAGAAGGAAATGGCAACCCACTCCAGTGTTCTTGCTTGGAGAATCCCAGGGACGGGGGAGCCTCGTGGGCTGCCGTCTATGGGGTCGCACAGAGTCGGACACGACTGAAGTGACTTAGCAGCAGCAGCATGAATCAGAACTTCATTTCTTTTCATGGCTGGATAATGTTCCTCTGTGTGTATTTACCACATTTTGTTTATCTATTCATCCTTTGATGGACATTTGGAATTTTTCCACCTTGGGCCTATTATGGATAATGCTGTTAGGAACATTCAACTGCAAGCTTTTGTGTGACACACGTTTTTAATTCTCTTGGGTAAACACATAGGAATGGAATCACTGGGTCATGGAGTAAAGCCATGTGAAACCACCAGTTTTCCAAAGAGTTCAGCACACACTCACGAGGCTCTCAATCCTCCCACACCGAGCCCTGCGAATTGCAGATCCTGGAGCTCGTCTTGGTGGGAATACACTGCCCGAGGCCTCAGCAAACGGACGGTGCTGAAGTGGATCTGGTGCCCAAAGCCCCTGCCAAGGAGGGGCAGCTGGATCCAGTGGCTCCTGGACTCTCCAGTGTCCTGCCCAGGCCAGTACCGGTGGGTGAGGTCGGGGAGTAACGACGTGTGGGTGTTTCCTGGACCATCTGGGACCCAGAGGAGGTGGCACCTGCCCCTGGCCCTCCCTGGGGCAGAGTGTGGACTCCCGAAGTGGCTCTAGGCTCCC
>NW_011495081.1:120664-121976 GCF_000754665.1 Bison bison bison | reverse complement strand
TCTAGGCTCCCAGCTCAGCACTGAGGCTGGGAGGGGGAGGTGAGGAATAGGGGGGGCTATTCTGCTGAACTGGGTGCCCAGAGGGTCCTGGTTGGGGCTTAAGAGACACTGAGGTCCACAAGGCAGCCAGGAAAAGGTGGTTTCCCCTGAGGCAGCTGGGGACAGGCGCTCATTTGCTCAGGAAGTTTCCGGATTTCGTTGAAGGTTTTGGGTACTCTGGCACCTGGGAGGGCCCTGAGGGGTGAGAGGGAGCACGTGCCCCACTGTGGCAGGCCTCCTCGACGCCCATGTAAGCCAGGATTGGGTGGGAGGGGGTCTGTGTCAGGAGTCTCAGACCATGCAGGTAGCTGTCTCCCATCTCTGAGAGTTTGGGGGGCTCCCTTCTCCCCACTGTGCAGAGCCTGGCACTGCTCACACAGGGGTGGGGTGGGGTCCTTCAGAAGCTGTCAGCCGGGTCCTGCCCTGTGGCAGAGCCTCCAGCCCTCACGGGGCTGCTGTGGAGGGGGCAGGGGCGGGGTGGTGAAGTGTAGGGGAGCGTAACTGACACCCAGTGTGGAACATTCTGAAGACACTCGGGGATTCCTGTCCTCTGCTGCATGCTGGGGAGCTGTGGGGTGAATGAGGGAGGGCCCCAGGCGGGTTGGTATGTGGCGTGAGGGGCCCTGCGTGCCCCCTAGACTCCCAGGACAACTCACTCTCCACGGGCAGTGCCCACAGAGCTTTTCCATGCTGGACCCCTCCATGCCCCGTCACCCCAAAGGGCCAGACCTGAGCCAGCCTTCCTGTCAGTCCTGACAAGCACGCCCCTCCCCTCCCACGGCCCCTGCCTGAGTGCACGCCCTGCCCATTCCATCTCCCAGAACCTCTGGACTCTCCCCACTTCTTCCTCTCTCCCAGACCCCTTACACATCACCTCCTCACTCCCCCCAGGACCCCTCCTACCCCTCAGATCCCTTGTCCCACAGCCAAATGAACTTTCTAGAACACACATCCAATCTCTTACCTATAGCTCCAAACACTTGACATCAGGAGTAAAGGAAAAACAAACAAACAAACAAAATGACATTTTAAAAACTGACATCGTTTCTGAGTTCTTGGGAGTATGAGACCGAGCCTGGAAAGACTGCTCTTCTACTGGGAAAACAGGTCAGTGGGCCTGTTTGTTACTCCAAGGCCAGGCTGAGTCTGGCTGGAGGGCAGAAGAGCGTCATCATCACTACCGAACCATTCTGTAAATGACCCGGCCCAGGTTGGAGACAGGCCAGCTTTAAAAATTATCATAACGTTGATTCAAGGCTAAGAGATTGGTAGC
>NW_011495081.1:116135-120481 GCF_000754665.1 Bison bison bison | reverse complement strand
CCTCCCCTCCACCCCCGCCACCCCCTCCTCGAGGCGGGGAAGAGGGAACGCCGCCTGGTGAGCAGCAGGCGGCCCCTTCAAAGCTCTGGGCTCTACTCTCCTGGCTCCAGGCTCCGCGCAGAGCCCAGCCTTGAGGGGCGGAGTCCTCCTTCCCCTAAGGCAGCGAGGGGAGGGGCGCCCCTCAGGGCCCAGGGCAGACAAAGGGCACCTACCGTTCAGACCGCTGGGCGTTCCCGCCGCAGGACTGAACTATCTCTGGGCTGAGGCTGGGCCTGGAGCCCTCACTACCTCAGACCTGCGGTGCGATGCTGCAGCCACTGCTCTTTCCCAGTCCGCTTTCCTTTCCACTGGGGGTGGGGGCAGGGAGGGCTCTCGGGCTCGGACTCCTGCCTCCCCCCGAATCATTGTTTGCTCTTTTCTTCCAGGTATGAGGGATGGGGCAGGTGTGGCATTGGGTGGGGAAAACTGAAGTGGGGCCTTTCCTTTGAGTTCAACCTTCATCTCCTGCTCCCAAGTGCAACTGAGATGGGTAAGACTGAGGAGATTTTACACAAATGATGTTATAGCTGTGGCTGGGTGAGGCGACGGTGGTGCTGTTTGCCTCTTTAGGCAACTGCTTCAGCTCTGGGTTTGGTGGCTGTCCAGCATGGTGCCTGGGGCCGTAGTCAGGGCAGACTTGGTGACTTTGGGCAGGTCATTCATTTACCTGGGCCTCAGTCTCCACATCTGCCCAATAGGAATGATAGTAATCCCTGTTCCCTGGACGGGGTGAAGATACAAGGAATTCAGGGGCTTGGAGGTGCTTTGTAACATGCTATCTCTGTATGTTAATTAAGATGTTTAGGACTTACCTGGTGGATAAGAATCTGCCTGCTAATGCAGAGGACATGGGTTTGATCCCAGGTCTGGTAAGATTCCACACGGCAAATAGCAACTAGGCTTTTGTGCCCCAACTACTGAGCCCACATTCTGCAAGTACTGAAGCTTGGGCCTAGAGTCTGTGCTCCATAACAAAAGAAGCCATCACAACAAGAAACCCATGCAAAACAATGAAGAGTAGCTCTTGCTCTCTGCAACTAGAGAAAGCCCTCTCACGGCAAAGAAGACCTAGTGCAACCAAAAGTAAATAAATAAACACTCAGTCAGTTCTTTTCAGTCACTCAGTCGTATCTGACTCTTTGAGACCCCATGGACTGCAGCACGCCAGGCTTCCCGATCCATCACCAGTTCCTGGAGCTCGCTCAAACTCTTGTCCATCAAGTCAGTGATGCCATCCAACCATTTCATCCTCATTTGTCCTCTTTTCTTCCTGCCTTCAATCTTTCCCAGCATCAGGGTCTTTTCAGATGAGTCAGTTCTTCCAATCAGGTGGCCAAAGTATTGGAGTTTCAGCTTCAGCATCAGTCCTTCCAATGAATATTCAAGACTGATTTTCTTTAGGATTGACTGATTTGATCTTCTTGCTGTCCAAGGGACTCTCAAGAGTCTTCTCCAACACCACAGTTTGAAAGCATCAATTCTTCTACACTCAGCTTTCTTTATAGTCCAACTCTCACATCCTTACATGACTACTGCAAAAATCGTAGCTTGGACTAGATGGACCTTTGTTGGTAAAGTAATGTCTCTGCTTTTTAATATGCTGTCTAGGTTGGTCATAGCTTTTGTTCCCAGGAGCAAGCGTCTTTTAATTTCATGGCTGCAACCACCATCTGCAGTGATTTTGAAGCTCAAGAAAATAAAGTCTGTTATTGTTTCCATTGTTCCCGTATCTATTTGCCATGAAGTGATGGGACCAGATGCCATGATTTTTTGAATCTTGAGTTTTAAGCCAGCTTTTTCACTTTCCTCTTTCACCTTAATCAAGAGATTCTCTAATTCCTCTTCGCTTTCAGCCGTAAGTGTGGTGTTATCTGCATATCTGAGGTTATTGATATTTCTTGGGGCAATCTTGATTCCAGCTTGTGTTTCATCCAGCCGGGCATTTTGCATGATGTACTCTGCATATAAGTTAAATAAGCAGGGTGACAGTATACAGCCTTGACATATATATTTTAAAAATATCTTAACTGCATCACTTTTAGATTCAGTCCTAGGTATATTTTATTTCAACTATAAATGGTACTTTTACAAAATGACTTTTCCTGATTGCTTATTGGGGCTTCCCTTGTGGCTCAGCTGGTAAAGAAGCCGTCTGCAATGTGGGAGATCTGGGTTCAATCCCTGGGTTGGGAAGATCCCTTGGAGAAGGGAAAGGCTACGCACTCAGGTATTCTGGCCTGGAGATTCCATGGACAGTCCATGAGGTCGCAAAGAGCTGAACATGACTGAGTGACTTTCACTTTTACTTTTGTATTTTTATTTCTACTATAAATGGTACTTTTACAAAATGACTTCCCCTGATTGCTTGTTACTATATAGAAATTAAATTGATTTTGTACATTGATTTTGTACTGGAACAATTGCCACATTTTAAAATTAATCAATCAACTAGGATGTGTGTGTTTTGGTGGGTTTTCTAAAGTAGGCTGTTTCTCAATGAGGTGTACTGCCCCCTAGAGGGAGATTTGAAAATTTGTAAGGGATTTGTTGTGCCCAAGAATTTACACATAATAATACATATTATTTATTTTATTGACATTTTATATTACAATGAAAGAATTATATTCATTTTTTGAAAATAATATAAAAGAATTTAATTTCAGGATAGGGTGTACAGCATTAATTTTATGGGGAAATGGGATCTAATAGGGTTACAAACCTCTGAAATTTTGATAATTTTTTTTCAAGTCATTATCATTAAAAAAAAATTTTTTTTGCCCACTCCTCTGCAGTGAAAGGACAGAGGCCTAATCAGTGGACCGCCAGGGAATTACCTCATTATCATTTTAAGCCTTTACTTTACCTTGCTGTGCTCTCAAGCCTTGGACAGTTGAACAGTGGTGATGATGGGCACATGCAGTCTTTTCAGACTCAAAGGAAATGCTTCCATATTTCACTAAGATTTTCTTTAAATCACAAAAGGATGCTGAATTTTATCAAAAAATCCCCCCCACTCGCCCAACATCTGATTCATATTTATCTTGATGTGATGTACCACATTGACGGATATTTCTTTTTTATCCATATATTCTGATTCCTTTTCTAATGCTAGGCCCACCTCACATTTCTGGGATAAATCTGTCTAAGTACTATGTCATCCTTTTTACATATTGCCACATTGTGTACTAGCATTTCGTGTAGAATTTTGCATCTGTGTTTGTTAGTGAGGCAGGCGTATCATTTTCCTTACTCGTGGGGTTCTTGTCAGCTAGGCTAGCCTAGTGAAGGGAGGTGGGAGCGCGGACTCCTGGGGCCCAGAATTACCCGATCCAAGGACCAGCCGCCGCCACCGCGAGGAAATCGTGTGCAGGGCGCGCCCTCTGGCGGCTGCGGATCTCTAAAGAGCCCTATGAGGCAGGCAGGCTTTGTGGGGGACGGGGTGATGAGGGCCAGGTGAGGGGAGGGAAATAGCTGACATCAAGAGGAACCAGGGCTGATTGTGTGCCCTGGGCCTTCACTGGGCCTGGTGTGTGAGCAGCTCAGCTTCCGAGAGGGGGTGACCAGGACCCGAAGTGACAAAGTAGTCCTATAAATGAGGCGTTCTGATCCTTCTGAGCTGTGAGGTCCCGGACTCTTAATCTCTTTATCCATGAAGTGGGGATAATCCACCTGACTGTCAGGGAAATGGGAGGAAGTTGTCAAAGCACAGAATTCAGACTTTTCCAAAGATGCAGAGATGTCCTCTCCTGGCCTCAGGATTCTTGTTTTTTGTGTGTGTGTGTGTGTTAAAGAGCCTCTTGATAAAAGTGAAAAAGGAGAGTGAAAAAGTTGGCTTAAAGCTCAACATTCAGAAAACTAAGATCATGGCATCCGGTCCCATCCCTTCATGGCAAATAAATGGGGAAACAGTGGAAACAGTGTCAGACTTTATTTTTCTGGGCTCCAAAATCACTGCAGATGGTAGCTGCAGCCATGAAATTAAAAGACGCTTGCTCCTTGGAAGAAAAGTTATGACCAACCTAGACAGCATATTAAAAAGCAGAGACATTACTTTGTCAACAAGGGTCCATCTAATCAAGGCTATGGTTTTTCCAGTAGTCATGTATGGATGTGAGAGTTGGACTATAAAAAAAGCTAAGTGCTGAAGAATTGGTGCTTTTCAACCGTGGTGTTGGAGAAGACTCTTGACAGTCCCTTAGACTGCAAAGAGATCCAACCAGTCCATCCTAAAGGAGATCAGCCCTGGGTGTTCACTGGAAGGACTGATGTTGAAGCTGGAGCTCCGAATACTTTGGCCACCTGATGCG
>NW_011495081.1:115646-116035 GCF_000754665.1 Bison bison bison | reverse complement strand
GCCCCCGCCGCTGCAGTACACCGGGTAGACCGACCCGGGGAAGAGCTGCGGGGGCACGAAGTACTTGTTCCAGCTCTCGCGGATGGGCACGGAGCCGCTCATGAGCTGCCCGGTGAAAAGGTGGCGGTCGGGCGACTTTGCCTCCAGGAAGCGGAGCACGTTGGCGGTGTGCACGAAGACATCGTCATCGCCGCTGAGAAGGAAGCGCGCGTGCGGGCAGCGGGCCTCCAGCCAGTCGAGCAGGTGCACTTGCTTGAGCGTGAGGTTGAGGAAGGTGTCAGTGAAGGCCCACTGCAGCACGTCGCCGTGCTCGCGCGCCTCCAGCGCGGCCAGCTCCGCCAGCTGCTCTGCGCGCTCTGCGTCCTCGGGTGCGGGGGTGCCCAGCAGGA
>NW_011495081.1:111371-115546 GCF_000754665.1 Bison bison bison | reverse complement strand
GACATTGGAAAAGACCCTGATGCTGGGAAAGACTGAAGGCAGGAGAAGAAGGGGACGACAGAAGATGAGATGGTTGGATGGCATCACCAACTCAATGGACATGGGTTTGGGTGGACTCCGAGAGTTGGTGATGGACAGGGAGGCCTGGCGTGCTGCGGTTCAAGGGGTTGCAAAGGGTTGGACACAACTGAACGACTGAACTGAACTGAACTGAAAGCACTTGATAAGTGGGAAGAGAATTCAGTGTTAATGATACTCAACTGACCAGAATGAGAGTTCATATTAGGGAGGTCTGTATTCCAGTACTCTTGCCTGGAAAATCCCATGGACAGAGGAGCCTGGTAGGCTGCAGTCCATGGGGTCGCTAAAAGTCGGACACGAATGAGCAACTTCACTTTCACTTTTCACTTTCATGCACTGGAGAAGGAAACAGCAACCCACTCCAGTGTTCTTGCCTGGAGAATCCCAGGGACGGGGGAGCCTGGTGGGCTGCCATCTATGGGGTCACACAGAGTTGGACGCGACTTAGTAGCAGTGTGAAGGAAGCACATTTATTAACTTATTAATTTTTGTTCATTATTTCATTATTGTTCATTTTTTCAACAAATATTTATTGGACACCATGGTAAGTGACAACCTCAGCTATGCAGATGACACAACCTTTATGGCAGAAAATGAAGAACTAAATAGCCTCTTGATGAAAGTAAAAGAGGAGAGTGAAAAAGTTGCCTTAAAACTCAACATTCAGAAAACTGAGATCATGGCATCTGGTCCCATCACTTCATGACAAATAAATGGGGAAACAGTAGAAACAGTGACAGACTTTATTTGGGGGGGGGTCCTCCAAAATCACTGCAGATGGTGGCTGCAGCCATGAAATTAAAAGATGCTTGCTCCTTGGAAGAAAAGTTATTACCAATCTAGACAGCATATTAAAAAGCAGAGACATTACTTTACCAACAAAGGTCTGTCTAGTCAAAGCTATGGCTTCTCCAGTAGTCATGTATGGATGTGAGAGTTGGACTATAAAGACAGCTAAGTGCTGAAGAATTGATGCTTTTCAACTGTGGTGTTGGAGAAGACCCTTGAGAGTCCCTTGGACTGCAAGGAGATCCAACCAGTCCATCCTAAAGGAAATCAATCCTGAATATTCATTGGAAGGACTGATGCTGAAGCTGAAACTCCAATACTTTGGCCACCTGATTGGAAGAACTGACTCATCTGAAAAGACCCTGATGCTGGGAAAGACTGAAGGCAGGAGAAGAAGGGGACGACAGAGGATGAAATGGTTGGATGGCATCACCGACTCAATGGACATGAGTTTGAGTAAACTCTGGGAGTTGGTGATGGACAGGGAGGCCAGGCGTGCTGCAGTCCTTGGGGTCGCAAAGAGTCAGACACGACTGAGCGACTGAACTGACCGACTGACTGACTGATGGTTAAGTGAAATAATGTCCCCGCCAAAAAAAATGTCTAGGCCCTAATCCCTGAAACCTATGGATATGTTAGGTTACATGGAAAAAAAGGAATTAATGAAGGTTGCTGATTGGTGGACTTTAAGACAGAAAGATAATTTTGGATTATCCAGGCAGACCCTGTGTGATCACAAGAGTCTTTATAAATGAAAGGGAAGGCAGGAGTCAGAGGACATGGGTCCAAGGGAAGCAGAGGTCAGAGTGATGTGACTGCTGCCTCTGGAGATGGAAGGAAGCCCCAAACCAAGGAATGTGGGCAGTCTCCAGAAGTTAGAAGAGGCAGGGGAACAAATTCTGCCCTGGAACCTTCCAGAAGGAATGCAGGCCTGACACCTTGACTTTTAGCCCAACAAGACTCATTTTGGATTTCTGATATGTAGGACTATTAGATAATAACAATGTATGTGTCTTTAAGCCCTCAAATCCGTGGCAATTTACAGCCGCGATAGGAAACTAATACACTGTCCTGATGGATACAGTTCATACCATTGGGACAGATGGGCACCATCCATTCATTTTTTCACCCCTAAAGCATTTAGGAAGTACTTACTATGAGCCAGACTCTGCTCAGAAGCAAGGCCGGCAAGGGACAAGTGGCCATGGCTCCTGGGGATCCACGTCCAGGACTGCAGAAAGGCTGCTTGGACAGTGCCTCTTCCTCCTGCTCCTTCCACCTCCCAAGCCAAGAGTGAGCCGGCAGGATGCCAGGCCTCCCTCCATGGGTTATCACTGGACATGATTCAGACATGGTCCCTCCCTCTGGGAGCAACCAGTGTGGTAGAAACAGGAATCAGAGAGGACACACTGTTACCAAGGTTGCCCTAACAAAGTGTCAACAAAACCCAGGAGGCTCAGAAAACATAAAAGTTTATTTTGTTCTTCTCAGCAGTTTGAGCTGAGTATTCCAGGTTAGTCCA
Source organism: Bison bison bison (assembly GCF_000754665.1). Lineage (NCBI taxonomy): Eukaryota > Metazoa > Chordata > Mammalia > Artiodactyla > Bovidae > Bison > Bison bison. The sequence continues at coordinate 113,154 of NW_011495081.1, read as the reverse complement.
TAAGCACCCCTGCTCTCTGCAGTGAACTGGGAAGCCCTCTTGTTTCCCTGCCTTCCTCTAGGTCAGCGGTTCACACTAGAGGTGACTTTGCTCACCACAGTGAAAGTGAAAGTCGCTCAGCCATGTCCAATTCTTTGCAACTCCATGGACTGTAGCCTGTAAGGCTCCTCTGTCCATGGAAATCTCCAGGCCAGAATACTGGAGTGGGTAGCTGTTTCCTTCTCCAGGGGATCTCCCCATCCCAGGGATTGAACACAGACATTGCAGGCAGATTCTTTACCATCTGAGCCACCAGAGAAGCCCCACTCACCAGGGTACATGTGGAAAACTTCAGAGATATTTTTGGTTGTTATAACTTGGGGTGTGATGCTGGCATCTAGTAGGCAGGGGACAGGGATATGACTAAATGTTCTCCAATGCACAGGACAGCCCTTTACGGCAAAGAACTCAAAACGGCAATTGTGCCAAGGTTGGGGAACCCAGGCATCTGCAAGGTTATAGGCTCATCCATGTGCCAGTCTGGGGGAAGGAGAAAGTGAGCAGAGGTGAGGCGGGGGTTCAGGAGGGGTCTTCTTCACAACTATGCACAGCCATGGAGACAGGCTGGTCACATGCCCACAACTCACTTCAAGGGAGTCTGGGAAGTATAGTCTAGGTGCGTGCCCAGGAGGAAGCGGGTAACAGAGTTTGGGGGACAGCTACCCCGCCCCTTGCAGCCTCCTCATCCATACAAGAGACCTGGACAGTGATGGCTGGTGGACATTTCCAGTAAAGGGATCAAAGCTTGCAAAGATGCAGGGCCAGGAGAGGGCCCGACCAAGTGACAAAGTACACGGTTATGCCAGAGGGAGTCCGCCGGTGGGGAAGACTGGCCCTCCTCCCGAAGGCAGGGAAGGCATCAGGCCAGGCTCCTGGCTTCTCATCCAGGCTTTCTTCCTTGCAGCTCAGTCCTTCTTGTCCATCTTACATAGTTGGGACCTCGACAGCACACATTTCTGCCTCATTCTCAAGCTGTTTTCTTGATTTTTGTACTTTGCCAATAACTGGCAGCTCCTGGAAGTCAGGACCACAGCCTGATCCTCAGAGTCTGGTTACTGACCCACGCCCACCCCCCACCCCTCCAATGGAGGTTCGGTTCACAACAGACTCTGGTTGCCCTTGTGTGTCTGTGAGTGACTTCAGCTGTGTTCGATTCTTTGCGACTGTATGGACCATGGCCCACCAGGCTCCTCTGTCCATGGGATTCTCCAGGCAAGAATACTGAAGTAGGTTGCCATGTCCTCCTCCAGGGGATCCTCCCGACCCAGGAATGGAATGGGGGTCTCTCCCAGGTCACTCCCTACTCACTGTCCTTCAGGCTTACTGATCAGACGCCCCATCCCCCAAACACAGCCCCTTGACATTGACCTTCCAAAGGCTTTCTCAATACTGTCTTCCCAGATTCCCCAGTCACTGCCTTTCCTAGTTTCCTCATGACTGACCCCCACGGCAGCCCCACACTGACCTCCCAGCCTCAAGAGACCCTGTGCCCCCGGTGACAGCTCAGCCCTGGGTTGTGCAGCGCCTTCCACATGAGCAGCATCTCATAGGGCGCAAAGCGGTGCACCAGCAGCAGCTCGCGGTACATGCAGGGGTCGAAGGAGGGCTGCCGGGCGCCGGGCAGCTGCACGCCGAAAGGCCGGATGCCCTCGTGGCCGCTGGGCTTCAGGCCGACGCGCTCCAGACACATGCCCATGTAGGCGTCGTCGATGGGGAAGAGCGGGGTGTGGCGGGGGGGCGGGGG
>NW_011495081.1:103043-110896 GCF_000754665.1 Bison bison bison | reverse complement strand
GAGGAACCAGAGATGCAGGATCGAGAAACTCAAACCCGCTAGAAGGCAGGTCAGGATCTTGGGTTTCAGGAACTTGCGGCAGGGAAAAGCCATCTGTGGGGGGAACCGAGTCAAAGTGAGTCGTCCTTGAATCAGATGAATGACGCCCTTCCCGTCACGTCTCTCCCAGAACCAGCCCCTTCTCAACTTTGTTGTTAAGAAGGTAGAAAAGTGTACTGAAGCTTTTCCCATCTCCCACAGCCTAGAGTTTTCTGACATTCAAATCTGTGTATCTTTTTACCTCCTGACATCTACCTCTGGTTGTCATTCGTGTAGGCCGGGCAGACTCATCAAGTCGTCAAAGCCTTTGTCTTCCCCGGGAATCCACTTCAATCACTGGAGCCTTTCTGCTCACTTGCTGCAAGTAAATACCCTGAGTGCCTACCCCACCCTCAACTTACACCTACTTTCTACACCTTGTTGAAACTGCATCAGTCTCTCCAGGCCTGTTCCCTCCTCTCTACCTTGTTGAGCCCTGACCCCCTGTGATCTATTTCCCTCCTTGCCACCAGAGTCAAGGAGGCATGAGGTGACAGTCCTGGACTCAGACTCAGGTTAGAATTCAGTCATTACCACTTACCTGTATCATCTTGAACAAGTCATTTCAGATCTCTAGCGCTGAGTGTTCTCCTCTCTACCAGAGGGTTGGTAGCTCCTCCCTTGCAGGGTAGTCTAGAGCATTAAATGAGCATGAACTAGCCAGTCAGTGAATGGTACCTATTCTTTACCCTCTTCATCCTCCGGCCCCACCTCTTTCTATTTCTACCTGCTGGTGTTATTTTCTTTTCCCCACACGTGCCAGGTCAGGCCCTCTCCTCTGTGTATCCAAATCCTCTGCCTTGCCTGAGTGAACCTCAAGTCCTGCCTTCATGGGACACCTCAGGACAAATCCCAGATCACAACAGCCTTACCTGTATTTGAAGTGAAGTGAAGTGAAGTGAAGTCGCTCAGTCGTGTCCGACTCTTTGCGACCCCATGGACTGTAGCCCACCAGGCTCCTCTCTCCAAGGGATTTTCCAGGCAAGAATACTGGAGTGGGTTGCCATTTCCTTCTCCAGGGGAGCTTCCCGATCCAGGGACCGAACCCGGGTCTCCGGCATTGTAGGCAGACGCTTTACCATCTGAGCTACCAGGGAAGCCCCATCAGGATGGTAATAAAAAAGAATGGAAAGGCAGGACAAATATAAATGACACTGCTGCTGCTGCTAAGTCGCTTCAGTCGTGTCCAACTCTGTGTGACCCCATAGACAGCAGCCCACCAAGCTCCCCCATCCCTGGGATTCTCCAGGCAAGAACACTGGAGTGGGTTGCCATTTCCTTCTCCAATGCATGCATGCATGCTAAGTTGCTTCAGTCATGTCCGACTCTGTGTGACGCTATGGACAGCAGCCCACCAGGCTCCTCTGTCCACAGGATTCAAGGGTTCAGTAAATATTAGCTATTATGATTATCAGAGGTACCAATAAATATTGTTGAATGAATACTTTGCCCAGATAATGTGCTCAGTAAATATTTTCAGATTGAGTTGTTTGCACATAGTAGATATTACTGGATCAAACTGTAGTCTCATGCCGGGTTGTTACAGTCCATACACAACATCCAGCCCAAGATGGGCACAAAGCAGGTGTTCCATGAAATAGTGGCAGGAGTTAGGTACAGATAAAAGTGGGAGAACCTTGAAAAAACTGTAATCACTGACTCCCATGAGAAATACGAGATGCAGTTTCCTCTTAATGGATTCCTGCTTCAGTGTTTAATGCACTGAAAGAAGAGAAAATAAGCTATTTTATCATGAAAATACGCTCAGTGCCTAGTCCTGTGCTTGGCATATTTGGGGCATGCAATACATTTTGCCCCCAGTGAATGAAAGAGTAAAAGAATGAATGAGGACAGAATTTGGAGTCTGAATAACGTGGGCGTGAATCCCAGCTTTCATTAGCTGTGTGACTTTGTATAAATGTGTAAACCTTCTGGGTTTCAGTTTTCTCTTCTGAAAAACTGAAGAGTTAACATTCATCTCTCAGTAAAAGTTAGAGCAAGAAAATAATACTGTCAGTGCTAGAGTACCATACAAATGTGTTTTAGAAAATAATTAAAAAGCATTCTCTATCTCCTCTTCCTGTCCACAACTGTTTCTAGGAGAATAGTCTCACATAGTAGACTATGAACAGTAATTCTTGTCTCACGTAACCTGTATTTGCTTTGGTCAAGTTGATTCAGGAACCTGGATCTCAGCCACTTTTTGATAGGAAACTAGGGGAAAGGTTGAGCCAGTTCCTGTTCCTAAGGGTGGCACTGGATTGCTGAGCTCTGTTCTTGCATGCTGACATTGTGAAGCTCTGGGGATGTTCTCTGTGATTCTTTTTCCTGCATTCCTCCCGACTCCCCATCCACTTTTCTAGGCACCATGAAGTCCCCACACTTTAAGCTGTTATAGCCTCTGCCGGCCCTGATCCCTTGTCCTTCAAATACCACCTCCTGCAGGAAGCCTCCTGGTAAGTCCATCTCAACAGAACCTATATCACAGTTTTTTTTTGTTTTTGTTTTTTCGTTTTTAAATTTTCTGGCTGTGCCATGAGGCATGTGGGATCTTAGTTTCCCAACCAGGAATTGAACCTGCACCTCCTGCATTGGAAGTGCAGAGTCTTAACTACTGAACCGCCAGGGAAGTCCTATCAATGTTGATAGATACCACAGCTTCTGAGTAGCAGAGATGGTCAAAGAGGACAGACCTGCTACTTAGTTGAAATTTTTGAATCTCAGGTTCCTCATTTGGCGACCTTAGGCAAGTTATTTGTCACAGAAGATATATGAGATATAAATCGTCCCAGGGTATTATGAGTTGATGTAAGGCGCTTAGAACCATGCCTGACATGCAGTGAGTACCCTAGGAATGTCAGCAGTTGGCTAACACAGGAATGTTTATGGGGCAAAGCAGGTCATCTTTTGTGAATTAGGTCCAGCCTTCTCATGCAGGACTCTATATAGCATTCCTTTGCCAGCCTCTTTCTGTTCTCCTTTCTCACTCCACTTATCACTCCACACGTTTAATTCTCTTCACTCCACCTGAGATTCTCTCCCTTATTTTCCCAGGAACAAAAAAAGTTTCTGTTGGTTTTTCCCTCTTTTGGCATTCTCTGCCTTACTTTCCTGGGAACAGGAAAAGTTCCTTTTGGTTTTTCTCTCTTCTGGTTTGATGCCAAGTGACAGATGGCTGGAACGTAGATTCCTCCAGCCCCCTACCCCAAGATATTCCTGAATATGGACCACAGATACGGCAGGTGAACACACCTTTTATTACTTTTGATCTCAGTGCCCAACATGGAGCCCTAACCCTGGGGCTTTGCCCTGGTTCCTGTTCCTTTGGTCCCCCTCTGGTTAGCACTCTAAGGAGAATGGGGCAGGGAGGGGGAGAAAATGCACCTCCTTGTTAATAGGAAAAAGTCCAAGTCCCCATCTTACCTTGAATGTCTGAGAGAGAAGAAATAGACAGGAGTCATCCCCAGACTTGGACCTACCATAAACCCTGTTTTTTTGTTCACAATCTGAGGCCCCACCCCCCAGACTGTGTTTGTGAACCTGACCAATCCGTGCATCCCTCTTCCTTGGATAAGGGGGGTAGAGGTTGGGGACATGCCTACAAGCTTCCTTCCAACAGTAATAGCTTGCTTACCCTTTATGATGAGGCTAAACGTCATTTCTTCTAGGGGTTTTCTTGACTCCCCCACACACCAGTTGCCTTGTACACTCCCATCAATACACTTGCCTGCAACACTTCAAAGCTGTATTATAATGAGCAGTTTTCCTGCTAGACTGAGAGGAATTCCAGGGCCTAGGACCTGTTCTGTTAATATAGGATGTGCTTTAAAAATCTTTGTTGAGTAATTTGCATGTAAAATCGGAGAAGGCAATGGCACTGCACTCTAGTACTCCTGCCTGGAAAATCCCATGGACGGCGGAGCCTGGTGGGCTACAGTCCATGGGGTCGCTAAGAGTCAGACACGACTGAGCGACTTCACGTTCACTTTTCACTTTCATGCATTGGAGAAGAAATGGCAACCCACTCCAGTGTTCTTGCCTGGAGAATCCCAGGGACGGGGGAGCCTGGTGGGCTGCCATCTATGGGGTCGCACAGAATCAGACACGACTGAAGCGACAGCAGCAGCAGAAGCATGTAAAATGTTCATCTAGGCATACCTTCTAGACACATTCATGGTATCTGAGGGTACTGAGCTTGGCACCATGAGTGGTTAGGAGGGAGGTTGAATCAGATTTAGACCTCATCCTCAGAGCTCAGTGTATCTGGGGAGAGCCAGATAGTAAAATGACTATAAAGTGATATGATATGTAGAAAACACACTGGGGCACTTGGAGAAGGTTCTTGACTGGGAAACTTGACAGAGGTTACTTCACATTAGAACTGCATTGTATCTGTTTTTGTATCTACTGCTACGTAACAAATTATCCCAAGCATTAAACAAATGCTTAAAACAACCAGTATTTTTATTTCTCAAGATTCTGTGCATTTCCTGGGAGGTTCTTTTGTTGGCCCACCTGGGCTGTCTTTCACATGGCTCAGTTCAGCTAATGTGTAAGCTGGAAACTGGGGCACTGGGCCTTGCTCCCCTGCACTCTTTTGTCCTAGGCTTTGTCATGGCATGTTGGTCTCGGGGTTCCAAGATCATCACAGCGGAAGCTACAGGCCTCCTGAGGCCTGGGCATCAGAACTTGCATCGTGTCATTTTCACCACATTCAGTTGGTCAAAACAAGTCACAACACCAGCCCAGATGTAAGTTCCAAAAATGTGTGACCACATTTAACCTACCACGTGGGTTTTGGGGTGATAAGGAGTTTTTTCAGCGGATAAGGAACAGTGTAGAAGGGGAGGGCAGTCTGGGCAGAGGTACAGAGGTGGGGATAAACAGGACATGGCTGCGGAACATTCCAAGTTTAATGTGGTTGGCAGAGTAAATATTGGGAGCTGAGGATGCAAAGATAAATTAGAGATTCCTGAGATGGGGCCTTGAGCCTCAAGTTTTAACTTGATCCTTTGGAAGTTTTAACAAGTCCATACCTGTTTTCAAGAGTCCATTGTAGCAGCCCCTGTGTGGTATGGATGCTGGAGAGGGAAACAGTGGAGGAAGGGAACCCAGAGATGGGGTACAGTGACCCATGAGAGAGAGGTGAGGCCCAGGTCTGAACTGGGCAGGGATGTATCTTCATAGGTTGGTGACTTACTGGCCATCTAGGTTGGCCCAATGACTTAGTTTTAACTCATTTTCTTCAAGTTGCCTAAAAACTCATCTTTTCTTTCTAGCAGAAATGTCCTTTGAGAAGTTTGGAGATGAATTGAAGTGGGGAGAAAGTTAAATGAGGGTAAGTTTATTGGAATAAAGTAGACAGACTTTAGGATAGGCAGTGATGACCTTTCTAGGAAGGTTCTCCAGGGGCCAGGGAGGAACTTAATGACATATATGTACTGGGTGTGGTGGCAGAGTGGTTTCTGAGAGGGGTATTGTTCAGAGGTAGAATTAAAGCAATCTGAACTCCTTTTCAGCTCTCACCTTTACAATGGGTGGTTGTTTTCATCTAGGATAAAAGGTCTTGGTCCATTGCTTATTCTGCCACACCTAGTCTGAAAAACTGAGGTGGCATAAGGCAAAGGAACCTGTCCCCACCTCTAAGACAAACAGGTTCTCTGGGCCAGATGACCAGGAAGGGGAGGAAAGTTGGATAATCACTTGTTCCACGTTGAATTGGCCAGTGGGAGAGGGATCCAGAAGAGAGGTTGAGGTCTGTCCAGAAGCTTTAAGGTACCCCTGGAAGGTACCCCTGTCCTCGGGTCTGTCCAGAAGCTTTAAGGTACCCCTGGCAGGCCTGGGTCAGGCACTCCTACAGGAATGATCCTATGAAGGAAATCCAATATAATTACGATTCATACTACAGCATGGTACTAACCCTTAAGACAGTCCTACATTTTACAAATGTATAATCCAACATTTAGTTTTAAGTGACTTGGACACAATCAGACATCTTTTCGGTGGAGGACCGGGATCCTAAGCTAGGTTCTTAGACACCAACAAGGACATGAAATATGTAACAGCACTCCGTGGGAACTAATGCCAGTGGGCTCCAATATGGAGCCTGCTGCCTCAGTGCAGTGCTGCGTCAGTTACTTCACTCCACTCCCCAGGAAGGACCACATCGCCAGCCCTGCCAACAGCCACAGCTGAACCCAGCCCAGCTGCTGGCAACCATAGGCGCTTACCCTAGGCTTCCTTTTCAGGTGACTGATTATTCTCTTTGGTTGGAGGTGACTTTGTTGTTCAAAATTCCTCTTAACTAGTCCTTAAATAGTTTGGTTTTTAGGACTCAGTCAGAGACTCTTCCATGAGTAATCCACTCACATAGCTTCAAATACCATGTATAGTAGGATTCCCTGGTGGCACAGTGAATAAGAATCCACCTGACAGTGCAGGGGACATGGGTTCGATCCCTGGTCCAGGAAGATTCCACATGCTGCGGAGCAACTAAAGCCCGTGTGCCACAACTACTGAGCCTGCATACTGCAGCTACTGAAGCTTGTATGCCTAGAGCCTGTGCTCTGCAAAAAAGAGTAGCCCTCGCGCACCGCAATTTGAGAAAGCCTACCCACAGCACTGAAGACCCAGAGCAACCAAAAAACAACAACAAAATGCCATGTGTGCTTTTGATTCTCAAATTTATGTCTTCATCCCATATCTCTCAGCTGACCTCCAGATCCACATTTTTCACAATCCTTAAGTTCCTACATGTATGGATGTGAGAGTTGGACTGTGAAGAAAGCTGAGCGCCAAAGAATTGATGCTTTTGAACTGTGGTGTTGGAGCAGACTCTTGAGAGTGCCTTGGACTGCAAGGAGATCCAACCAGTCCATTCTGAAGGAGATCAGCCCTGGGATTTCTTTGGAAGGAATGATGCTAAAGCTGAAACTCCAGTACTTTGGCCACCTCATGCAAAGAGTTGACTCATTAGAAAAGACCCTGATGCTGGGAGGGATTGGGGGCAGGAAGAGAAGGGGACGACAGAGGATGAGATGGCTGGATGGCATCACCAACTCGATGGACGTTAGTCTGAGTGAACTCCAGGAGTTGGTGATGGACAGGGAGGCCTGGCGTGCTGCAAATTCATGGGGTCGCAAAGAGTTGGACACGACTGAGTGACTAAACTGACTGACTGACTGAAGCTCTCCAACAGGATATGCATTTCACATGGACTTCAAACTCAACACATCTGACACTTACTTGATGATAACTCCCCCTAAATCTGCTTCTTTCTGTATGACACAGATATATTGGATTTTTTTCTATCTCTAGCACCCCACCCACCATTATCTCTGACTCAGACGGCTACATTCTCTTTCTACCTGGTGTCCCTTCATCCACACTGGCTCCCTTTAGTCCATTCTCCACCCTTTCTTTGAGGAAGTCTTCCCTTCTCCAGTTTCCTAGGGTACACTCCCAGAGCTCCCTATACCCTTCCCCTGTGACACTCATCCCAAATATGACTGGCACGATTGTTTATTAGACACTAGATCGTAAGTGTCATAGGGCAGGGTGTCTGTTTTATTCACTGTACTCCTAGCACCTAACATGACACAGCTTTCCAAAGTTTGTTGACTCAAGAAACAAATCATCAGGGAATTCCCTGGTGGTCCAATGGTAAAGAATCTGCCTGCCAATGCAGGGGACATGGGTTTGATCCCTGGTCTGGTAAGATTCCACAGGCCACAGGGCACTAAGCGCATGCACCCTAGAGCCTGTGCCCTGCAACA
>NW_011495081.1:88538-102943 GCF_000754665.1 Bison bison bison | reverse complement strand
TAAAAAAAAAAAAGCCACTGCAGCTAGAAATTAGCCACTATTCACCCCCACAACTATAGAAAGCCCACTTGCAGCAATGAAGAACCAGTGCAACAACAACAACAAAAAAAATCCACCATCCAGTGCAGGGAACCCTGGTTTGATCCCTGTCAGGGAACCAAGATCCCACGTGCCTCGGGGGAACTAAGCTTGCACACAACTGGAGAGAAGCCCACATGCTGCAACTAAGACCCAACACAGCGAAAAATAAATATTAAAAAAATAATCTATAAAAAAAGAATCCTTTTTCTCTTTTTATGCTTTCTCCACATCTTCCTTTGAGAATCAAGCCTTATTTGGGGACTAGGTCACCCAACCAGTTAGGCTGGTTCTGACTTCTCTGTCATTCAGATAGATCCATTCTGTATCTTAGTCAAGGGTTGAAGCAAAAAAAAAAAAAAAGGGGAAAAAATATCTCAAACATCCCAGAACTGAGCCCAGAGTAAGTGTAATAACAATCCAGTAAATAAAATGACGATGCATCTGTGTAGGGGATGTGTGTGGCCAGGTGGCTTCAGAAAAGTGTGTACTCTTCAGAGGTGGAATTGAAACAATCTTAATTCCTTTTCCGTCATCCTTTTACAAAGTACAGTCCAAACTGTGTTCTGTCAGGTAAGGGTCCTGGTTCACCTCTGGCTAGCATCTGTCTGTTGATCCAGTGAAGGCTGCCCCTTCCTGACACACTAGATGGGGCTACCTGAAGAATACGCTATGGTCAGCAGCAATTGAAACTATCAATTCATGCATCCTTGGCTAGGAAAGCCTATTTTGAAAAGCTGTGATTTGGAAAACTAGGTGAGTTAAAGGAAATTCTAATTTGTGTTATATCTTATAAGGTACTTTGGTCATTGCCAAAGATAGGACCCTAGACATATGTATGTCCCCCTACATTGTGTGAAGCTGGAAGGTTCATGCATTTACTCTGGAGCTCCTAAAGTTAAGAAAGCTGTGTATTTATGGATCATGAATGTTTAATTGAAAAGCAGGGACTTCCCTGGTGGTCCAGTGTTAGGAATCCACCTTGCAATGCAGGGGATATGGGTTTGGTCCCTGGTTGGGGAGCGATGATCTCACATGCCATGGGGCAACTAAGCCCCCATACCACAACTATTGAGCCCATGCTTCTCAACCGGAGAGCCCGTGTGCTGCAACAGAAGATCCCATGTGATGTGACAAAGATCCCATGTGCCACAACTAGAACTTGAAGAAGCCAAGTAAATAAATAAAAATAAATTCTTGAAAAAAAAGAAAAGAAAAACTATTAGCTTTTAAGCTTGTAAACTACCCAGACTTGGAGTAGAAATTTACTGCAGTACCATTTAAGACTAATGACAAAAGAAGTCCCAGCTTTGCTAAACTTCCTTCCATGAACAAGATTCTGCTGACCTATACAGCCCCTTTCACTCAGAAATTGGAAAAAAGTGTGTTGTGAGAGTGCAACTCTTCTAAGGCAATACAGTGACAAGCTGAACCCAGGCTTAGGCTGTACTAACCTCCTCCCCAACGGGGTACCATGTGCAGTGCACAAACCATACAACTAGACGTGTGGGCCTGCTTTTATATAAATGTACAGATACATTAAACATAAACCAGGGATAAATATCACCAGAAGTCTTATTCAAAACTGTATCATTTAATACTTTCACCTATGTGTGCATGCATGCTTAGTCGCTCAGTTGTGTCCAACTCTTTGTGACCCCCATGGACTGTAGCCTGCCAGGTTCCTCTGTTCATGGGATTTCCCAGGCAAGAATACTGGAGTGGGTAGCCATTACCTTTTCCAAAGGATCTTCCCAAGCCGGGGATTGAACCCAGGTTTGCTGCATTGCATGCAGATTCTTTACCATCTGAGCCATCAGGGAAGCCCAACCAAGGTAATTAACAGTGAAATATAGCCTAGATTATAGCAGATTAGATAAAAAATATACATCTTCTCAAAAAATAACTGGCTTTGACAAATCAAATAGAAAAAGTGAGTAAGCAGGTCTGAGATCACTTGAAAATGGTTAGCTCCTCATATAGATTCACAACCTATGTTTATTAAATAATTGCTAGCAGAACAAATATCTGTACCAAGATGAAACTAGGAAAACCTATATTTGCTTGTAAAGTTTATCTAATGGTCACACTGATGAATGACTCTGAAATATCTGAAGTATGGAAATGCTTGATAGTAAACAGTGCCTTCAGTTCAGTTCAGTTCATTTGCTCAGTCATGTCCGACTCTGTGACCCCATGAATTGCAGCACGCCAGGCCTCCCTGTCCATCACCAACTCCCAGAGATTACTCAAACTCATGTCCGTTGAGTCGGTGATGCCATACAACCATCTCATCCTCTGTCGTCCCCTTCTCCTCCTGCCCCCAATCCCTCCCAGCGTCAGGGTCTTTTCCAGTGAGTCAGCTCTTCTCATCAGGTGGCCACAGTACTGGAGTTTCAGCTTCAGCATTAGTCCTTCAAATGAACACCCAGGACTGATCTCCGTTAGGATGGACTGGTTGGATCTCCTTGCAGTCCAAGGGACTCTCAAGAGTTTTCTCCAACACCATAGGTTAAAAGCATCAATTCTTCAGTGCTCAGCCTTCTTCACAGTCCAACTCTCACATCCATACATGCCCACTGGAAAAACCATAGCCTTGACTAGACGGACCTTTGTTGGCAAAGTAATGTCTCTGCTTTTTAATTTGCTGTCTAGGTTGGTCATAACTTTCCTTCCAAGGAGTAAGTGCCTTTTAATTTCATGGCTGCAATCACCATCTGCAGTGATTTTGGAGCCCCCCAAAATTAAGTCTTACACTGTTTCCACTGTTTCCCCATCTATTTGCCACGAAGTGATGGGACCAGATGCCATGATCTTCGTTTTCTGAATGTTGAGCTTTAAGCCAACTTTTTTACTCTCTTCTTTCACTTTCATCGAGAGGCTTTTGAGTTCCTCTTCACTTTCTGCCATAAGGGTGGTGTCATCTGTATATCTGAGGTTATTGATATTTCTCCCGGCAATCTTGATTCCAGCTTGTGCTTCTTCCAGCCCAGAGTTTCTTATGATGTACTCTGCATATAAGTTAAATAAGCAGGGTGACAATATACAGCCTCGACATACTCCTTTTCCTATTTGGAACCAGTCTGTTGTTCCATGTCCAGTTCTAACAGTTTCTTCCTGACCTGCATATACGTTTCTCAAGAGGCAGGTCAGGTGGTCTGGTATTCCCATCTCTTTCAGAATTTTCCACAGTTTATTGTGATCTACACAGTCAAAGGCTTTGGCATAGTCAATAAAGCAGAAATAGATGTTTTTCTGGAATTCTCTTGTTTTTTCGATGATCCAGAGGATGTTGGGAATTTGATCTCTGGTTCCTCTGCCTTTTCTAAATCCAGCTTGAACATCTGGAAGTTCACGGTTCACATTTTGCTGAAGCCTGGCTTGGTGAATTTTGAGCATTACCTTACTAACGTGTGAAATGAGTGCAATTGTGTGGTAGTTTGAACATTCTTTGGCATTGCCTTTCTTTGGGGTTGGAATGCAAACGGACCTTTTCCAGTCCTGTGGCCACTGCTGAGTTTTCCAAATTTGATGGCATATTGAGTGCAGCACTTTCACAGCATAATCTTTCAGGATTTGAAATAGCTCAACTGGAATTCCATCACCTCCACTAGCTCTGTTCATAGTGATGCTTTCTAAAGCCCACTTGACTTCACATCCCAGGATGTCTGGCTCTAGGTTAGTGATCACACCATGATGATTATCTGAGTCGTGAAGATCTTATTTGTACAGTTCTTCTGTGTATTCTTGCCACCTCTTCTTAATATCTTCTGCTTCTTTTAGGTCCATACCATTTCTGTCCTTTATCGATCCTATCTTTGCATGAAATGTTCCTTTGGTATCTCTAATTTTCTTGAAGAGATCTCTAGTCTTTCCCACTCTGTTGTTTTCCTCTATTTCCTTGCATTGATCACTGAGGAAGGCTTTCTTATCTCTCCTTGCTATTCTTTGGAACTTTTATAATACATTAAATAGAACTTATTGATACTATTGCTTCTGCTGCTGCTAAGTCACTTCAGTCGTGTCCGACTCTATATGATCCCATAGACGGCCTCCTACCAGGCTCCTCTGTCCCTGGGATTCTCCAGGCAAGAACACTGGAGTGGGTTGCCATTTCCTTCTCCAATGCATGAAAGTGAAAAGTGAAAGTGAAGTCGCTCAGTTGTGTCCGACTCTTAGTGACCTCATGGACTGCAGCCTACCAGGCTCCTCCGTCCATAGGATTTTCCAAGCAAGAGTACTGGAGTGGAGTGAGGTTGGTGCAAAAGTAATTGCGGTTTTGCATTGTTCAACTTTGCCATTTGCTATTGGAATACATTCTTAAATAAACGTTATGTTATATGTCATTTTAATGTTCATTTCTTGCTTTTTTTTTTTGCTAATGACTTATTGCTGGGTATTTTATGTTTATTTTAGATTAGGAAAATGATAGACAAAAAGTAAATTCAAACAATTTTCTTATTCAAGTTCAAAATGGGTTGTAAACCAGCAGAGACAACTTGCAACACCAACAAGGCATTTGGCCCAGGAACTGCTCATGAACATACAGTACGGTGGTGGTTCAAGAAGTTTTGCAAAGGAGATGAGAACCTTGAAGATGAGGAATGAAGTGGCCGGCCATCAGAAGTTGACGACCAATTGAGGGCAGTCACTGAAGCTGATCCTTTTACAACTGCATGAGAAGTTGCCCAAGAACTCAGTGTTAACCATTCTATGGTTGGTTGGCATTTGAAGCAAATTGGAAAGTTGAAAGAGCTGGGTGCCTCATGAGCCGACCGCACATCAAAGAAATCATTATTTTGAAGTGGCGTCTTCTCTTATTCTACCCAATAAATCGTTTCTCAATTGGATTGTGACATGTCACAAAAAGTGACTTTTACATGACAGCTGGTAATGACCAGCTCAGCGGTTGGACCGAGAAGAAGCTCTGAAGCACTTTCCAAAGCCAAACTTGCACCAAAAAAGGTCATGGTCACTATTTGATGGTCTCCTGCTGGTCTGATCCACTACAGCTTTCTGAATCCCGATGAAACCATTACATCTGAGAAGTATGCTCAGCAAATCAATAAGATGCACTGAAAACCGCAATGCCTGCAGCTGGTACTGGTCAACAGAAAGGGCCCAATTCTCCATGACAATGCCTGACCACATATCGCACAACTAATGCTTCAAAAGTTAAACAAATTGGGCACAAGGTTGTGCCTCATCTGCCATATTCACTTGTGTCAAGGAACATTTAATTTTAAGGAATCCTATATGTTGTTTTCTGTTTCTCAAGGGCCCTCTGTTCCTTATCAGTTCCTGGGAAACAGGAATGAGCAGAGCTGCACGCAGTTCTCAGGACTGAGGTCAAGAGGCAGAACGCATACATGGATTCCTTTCAGTAATCTTTTACTTTTCTGTAAAACTACTTAGTCATGTTCCTATTTCCAATACATGGGTTGTCTTCTGGCCCTGTGACGATTGTTATCCCCTAGTTACTGTTGTTATGGCCTCATGACTATTGTTATTCCCTTAGTTACTGTTGTTATGCTTCTGTTTTCAGTGTATTATTACTTTAGTTTTTGCCTAAAGCTTCCTTGTATTACAATATATAAGCACACACTGCCATGAATAAAGCACCCTTGTTCCACTAGAGACTTGGGTCCCCCGCGCCCTTCTTTTCTTCGGCTTCTTTTCGTCAACTCCTGTCCCCAGGTTCTGGTCTGTCAAGAAGACCATATCAAGTGGCACCCAAACAGGGACCTGGAGTATGCCCTTGGCAACCAGACGGAGTGACTGTGGACCTACTGAGGTCGGTAAGTGCGGGGTTATGGGACAAACGGCTGGAAAGCCCCACCACTTTTCTACTTTGCTTCATCATTTATTTAAGGTTCAAGGACTTTTGGTTTCACTTCAGCGATTAGAGGCTTGTCTCCAAACGGTAATTGAACATAATCCCTGGTTCCTTGATGAAAGCAACTTTGATTTAAAGATTTGGAACCAAGTTAGAAAGAATGTTAAATGAACCACAAGACGGGGAAAAAATATTCCAATAGATTTCTGGCCCTTATGGGCCCTCACTAAAGCCATGATTTTGCCATTTCAAGAAAATTCTAGCCCCCCCACCCCCTGATATTCGACAACAGGCAGAACACTTGTTACATGAATATAAATCAGATGATAAAACTTTACAAAAGGCCCTATTAAAACAACATAAAATATTTCAGAATTATCCCACCAGCCCTGCTCCAGCTGCCCCAAGTGCTCCTCCTCCTCTTACAATGGACGCCAAACCGAAAGTCCTCTCAACTCAAAGACAAAACGACTCTAACGATGACTCTTCTGAGGCTCTTTTTGACACTTAAGCTAATAATACTTCCCATAATGACAATGATAAGCCTTTAACACATACTCATATTTATGAGAAAACACTATCTACTCATTCCCTTCATGACGAAGGCTTTCTAGATTACTAGACTGGGACATAAAAAACGAGTCCTTTCTAGCCTTCACCATGTCACACCTGCCTTTAGCCGAACAAAACCTCGCCAGATATAAACTTCAAATAGTTGAGCCACCCGACCCTAATAAAGATGGTCCAGATTTTGACCCCAACATATGGATATGGGTAAACGCCAACCTTGTGTACCCCCCTGGAAAGCTAGAAGTCAATGAAACCTAAAGATAGCTACACAAAAATATTTCAAGGACCTAATGAAGCCTATGCTGGTTTTTTAGCTAGATTCAAAGTTGATATTTCCTATAATGTTATCAGAGAAGAGGCCAAAATGCAGCTAGAAAAACTGCTTGCTTATAAAAATGCAAACCAAAAATGTTAAAGAGCTACTGCTCCAATTCATGAGATTGAGACTATTATTGATTATTTAAAGGCTTATCACAATTTAGGATCAGAAACTCAAAAAATACAAATGTTAACTGAAACAATGGTTGCTACCTTTAAAAAGGGATATGAAAGATGTTTTACATATGGGGATAAAACTCATTGTAAAAGGGATTCTGCTAAAAAGCACACAGAAAAAATTAAAACTATTAAAAAATCTCCCAAAATTTGCCCTCATTGCCATAAGAGGACACACTGGGCCAGAGACTGTCAATCTAAATATGATATTATAGGAAAGCCTATTTTGGGAAACTCCAAGCTGGGGACTCCCCAGGTCCCCATCAACAAAAACCAGGGGCAAACTCCATCTTTTCCCTCAAACCCTCAACATCTGGCAATGCTACCGTCGATATACCAGCCCTAAATGATTTTCTCCTTTTTCCTTAAGTACTCCCTTCTAAAACACCTATCGGACTTTTTTGGACCCCTACCCCCATAAACCTTCAGTCTTTTATTTGGCCAGTACTGTTCACCCTAGAGTAATTGATTCAAATTATAAGAGAGAAATTCCAATTATGATGTCATCTCAGATATTATGGCAATTCAAAAAGGGAAACAAAATTGCTCAATTAATTCCTTTATCTTACATTTCTATTAACTCCTCTAATGATGTAGAGACAGACGGATTTGACAATTCAGATCAAAAACAATCCTTATGGACATCAATAATATCTGAATATACCCAACCAAGTATAAATATCAAAATTAATGGCAAAAAATTTTGTGGTCTCCTTGATACTAGATCTGATATTACTACTATTTCCAAACATTTATGGCCCAAATCTTGGCCTATACAGAAAATTTCTTGCCAAATTGCAGGAGTTTCTCAAACCAAAATACAAGAGGTTTATCAAAATGTCCAAATATATCCATATGAGGGACCAAAAGGCAGCCTACAACATTACAACCCTACATGATAGATGCACCTCTTAATTTAATAAAAGGAGCTTTACTTATGCAATGACAAACTCAAATATGTATTCCACATCTTTCCTAGGGGCCACTGTACTGCTCACTTAACAAACAATGCAATTATTAAAATAACTTGAAAAGGCGACAAGCCTATTTGGACAGAACAATGGCCCCTTACAAAAGAAAAACTAGAGGCTGCTAAAAAACTTATCAATACATATTTGAAATTAAAACATATTAAAGAATCTTGTTCTTGAAATTCTCCAATTTTTGTAAAAAAAAAAAATCTGACAACTGGCATCTTTTAACAAACCTTCGAAAAGTTAATACATCTATAAAACCTATGGGTACATTGCAACTAAAAATTCCATCACCTACCATTATTCATCAAAACTGACATATTATTATTATAGATTTATAAGACTGCTTTTTTACTATACCTTTACACCCTCTAGACTGAGAAAGATTTGCCTTCTCTCTTCCTTTTCCTAATCATATTGGGCCTCATAAATGATATAAATAGACTGTATTGCCTCAAAAAATGATAAATTCTCTCACCATATGTCAATATTATGTAGCCAAAGCCTTTGAACCCGTGAGAAAACAATTTCTTGACTTTCTTGTTATTCATTATATAGATCATATATTGTCTTCGGCTCCATCTGTTTTCAGGATGGGGAACACATGTATATCTGTGGTGGATTCATTTTGATATTTGGCAAAACTAATACAATTATGTAAAGTTTAAAAATAAAATAAAATTTAAAAAAAAAAAAAATAAAAATTCAACAAATGTTTGACATAGCTCAACAATGCTTAAAAGACTCTAGATTAATCATTGCCCCTGAAAAGATTCAAACCTCTAGACCTTACCATTACTTAAGATCTATTGTTAATAGACAACATATTACTCCCCAACTAACACAGATTCATGTTGATAAATTATCAACCTTGAATGATTTTCAAAAACTTTTAGACAATATAAACTGGATTAGACCCTCGTTAGGTATTGCTAAGAGAAGGCAATGGCAACCCACTCCAGTACTCTTGCCTGGAAAATCCCACAGACAGAGGAACCTGGTAGGCTGCAGTCCATGGGGTCTCTAGGAGTCGGACACGACTGAGCGACTTCACTTTCACTTTTCACTTTCATGCATTGGAGAAGGCAATGACAACCCACTCCAGTGTTCTTGCCTGGAGAATCCCAGGGACGGAGGAGCCTGGTGGGCTGCCGTCTATGGGGTCGCACAGAGTCGGACACGACTGATGCGACTTAGAAGCAGCAGCAGGTATTGCAAATTATCAACTGACTAATCTATTTAATACTTTAAAAGGAGAGCCTGATTTAAATAGTCCTCATTCATTTTCACAAGAGACACACACACACAAAAACTCTGTTTAATACAAAATGAATTATACAAAACAATTTCTTACTCATATTAGACTTGATTGCCTTTAGAGTTGTTTATACTCCCCTCTCTCCATTCTCCCACAAGACTTCTTGCCCAACAAGAACACCCAATAAAATGGATATATACCCATTTTAAAGAGACAAAGTCACTTCTGCCCTATCTTGATTTGATCGCTCTAATAATTATCAATAAAAAAACTAAGACTTTAATTGGCTCTGATCCTCACCAAATTATATTGCCTATTAATAAAGCTCAATTTGAAAATGCATTACAAACTTCTACCGATTTCCAAATAGACTTCTCAGACTATTTTAGAGAAATTTCATTTCATTATCCCTCTAATAAATTTTAAAATTTCTTCAAAAATACTGAATTTATTATCTCTCACATTGTTACATCACAACCTATACCTCAAGCTAATGTTTTCTATATAGATGGGACTAAAAACACCAAAGCCTCATTTTGTTCTCTCAAGAATATAAAGTCTTTTATACTAAATTTCATTCTGTTCAACAAAATGAATTATATGCTCTTATTCAGGTTATTCACCTACATCCTTACCCTATCAATATAATTTCTGACTCCTCATAGTCAGTTTTTGTATTAAAAAATATAAAAACTTCTACCATAAATTCTAATCAATCTATTATTCAACAACTTTTTCTTGAATTACAATCTATTATTAGGGACCACACTTCCCCCATTTCACACACTGAAACTACAAATAAAAAAATTTAAAAAGGAGGAATACACAGGAACAATTCTCTTTTCTCTATCCAGAGCAGACTTTACTAGATTCCAAACGCAAGATATTCTTTAATCCTATAACTATGGTTAATACAGCTTTATTTGTTTTAAATTTTTAAAAACTTACCACAAGGAGTTATCTTGACATAAGCAGAAAAACATTTCTAAGAACTGAAAGACACTTCTCTTCCTCTGCCCATTTAGTATCAAGACGGGCTAACTAAACATTGGAAATCTAGGAAATTAATCTTACAGGGAAAGGGGTATGCTTGTATTTCTCCAGATAGATCCAATGAAATCAATTGGCTTCCTCTTCGAAAGATCCACCTCAGGAGAGCATCGGATGTTCAAAACAGAGAAAAAACAGCCAAATTCCTGGGAAGAAAAAAAAATCCCAATACAAGCCATGGCAACTCTAAAAATCTCCAAAAAACACTGCCTTCACCGTCATTGACCTTTGATCTCCTTACCTAAGGATAAACGAAAACCCTTACTAATCAAGCTAAAAATCTGGTTTCTCAACAGGGAATGCCTTGGAATCCAGAAAATATTTTTCTTGCTATGCTTGTTTTGCTTGCTTCACCCCCCACCCACCCCACTCAAGCTGAATTAATTATCATACTTATTGGACCTATATACATAACCCCCTTTTTACTACAGGTATTTTAGACAATAAACTGATAGAACCCATCCTTCTTATAAAAATGTCTCAGAGCAACCGAGAGCTGGTGGTTGACTTTCTCTCTTACAAGCTTTCCCAGAAAGGATACAGCTGCAGTCAATTTAATGATGTGGAAGAGAACAGAACTGAGGCCTCCTCAGAAGGGACAAGATCAGATATGGAAACCAACCCCAAATGCCATCAATGACAACCCACCTTGGCACCTGGCAGATAGCCCTGCAGTGAATGGAGCCACTGGCCACAGCAGAAGCTTGGACGCCCAGAAAGTGATCCCCATGACAACAGTAAAGCAAACCCTGAGGGAGACAGACAACCAGTTTGAACTGAAGTACCAACAGACATTCAGCAACCTGACATCCCAGCTCCACATCACCACAGGGACAGCATATCAGAGCTTTGAACAGGTAATGTATGAACTCTTCTGGGCTGGGGTAAACTGGGGTCACATGGCCTTTTTTTCCTTCGGTGGGACACTCTGCATAGAAAGCATAGACAATTAGATGCAAATATTGGTGAGTCAAATCCCAACTTGGATGGCCACTTACCTAAATGACCACCTAGAGCCTTGGATCCAGGAGAATGGCGGCTGGGACTCTTTTGTGAAACTCTATGAAAACAATACAGCAACCAAGAGCCAAAAGGGCCAGGACCGTTCCAACCACTGGTCCCTGATGGGCATGACTTTGGCTGGTATAGCTCTGCTGGGCTCGCTTTTCACTCACCGTAACTATTCCCTTCATTATAATCATTCATATTTTATACAAGCTTGTGTTCCTCTTCCTTTTGTTATAGCTATAGAGAACTTACAGTTTAATAAGACTCTACATTTTGTGACTTGTATAGATTACAAAATGTGTACTTGTCTTAATTCCTCTGTTTCTTTGAAAAATGAATCCCTGGAAAGAGGGTCCCACGGCAGGACTTGCCTCTCGGCTACTCACTAAATCACTCCGGCAATCTAAATGATTCATTGGATGGTTAATTCTTGGCATTTTGGGATTAATAGCCATTTGCACTACTGCCGCTGTTGCAGGCATTGTTTTACAAACCTAAATTCAAACACAAAACTTTATTCAAAATTGGACCAAAGATGCTCATATTATATGGGCCCCTCAGGCTCAGATGAGGAAATTCAAAATAAAATACAGGAACTAAAAACAGCCATCCAATGAGTCAGAGATTATTTAATAGATTTACAAAAACAAGTAATACTAAAATGTGATTGGCATTCTACACAATTTTGTATCATTCCTGTTCGGTTCAACTATAGTGCTTACAATTGAGAACAAATTAAATTTCACTTACAAGACATACATGATAATGCTTCCCTAATTGTACAATTATTGCAAAAGAAAATCTTTGAAAGCTTCTCTAAAAGTCTGCCCTCTTCCAATAATTTGGAAACTTTAGCTGAATAGCTTAGCTGATCAATTATCTAGGCTAGACCCTCAAAGATGGTTCCAAAGTATTACTCATAGTATTGGGTCTGATGCTGTAACATTGGTAATTGTCCTGGTAATTATATTTGTTATATACCGATGCTTTTCAACATAAATTGTTCACACTAAATAAACTCAATTGGTCAGGGCCTTTTTCACAAAAATAATAAAAAAGGGAGATTTTTCAGGGAACGTTTAATTTTAAGGAATCCTATATGCTGTTTTCTGTTTCTCAAAGGCCCTCTGATCCTTATCAGTTCCTGGAAAACAGGAATGAGCAGAGCTGCACGCAGTTCTCAGGACTGAGGTCATGAGGCAGAACGCATACATGGATTCCTTTCAGTAATCTTTTACTTTTCTGTAAAACTACTTCTCTTCTGGCCCTGTGACGACTGTTATTCCCCTAGTTACTCTTGTTTGGTCCTATGACTACTGTTATTCCCTTGGTTACTATTGTTATGCATCTGGTTTTGGTGTTTTTTACTTAATTTATTTTTTGCCTAAAGCTTCCTTGTATTACAATATATAAGCACACACTGCCATGAATAGAACACCCTTGTTCCACTAGAGACTTGGGTCCCCTGCGTCCTTCTTTTCTTTGCCTTCGTCAACTCCTGTCCCCAGGTTCTGGTCTGTCAAGAAGACCAGAACACTTGATCTCTCACCAACTGACTACCACTTATTCAAGCATCTCAATAACTTTTTGCAGGGAAATGTTCCTACAACCAGCAAGAGGCAGAAAATGCTTCCCGAGAGTTTGTCAAATCCTGAACCATGGATTTTTATGCTACAGGAATAAGCAAACATATTTCTCATCGGCAAAAATGTGTTGATTGTAATGGTTCCCATTTTGAGTAATAAAGATGTGTTTGAAGCTAGTTACAATGATTTAAAATTTATCGTGGTCTGAAACTGCAATTACGTTTGCACCAACCTAGTAGCTATTCCTTAAAATGATTCACTTATCAATTGATATTAACCAATTTAGCCCTAAAAGAGCCAAAAGAAACAAGTACTAACTGTGGAAAGGATTTTGATCTCCTTTTAAAAAAAGTGTACATGACCATGATAGTTTATTAGTTCCTCGACAATTACTACATGACACATTTTATATGGCATGAGGAAAAAAATGCTAAAATGATCTCCTCTCTAGAAGTCAACTCAGAAGCTGAATGCAAGTAGAATTTTTGAATTTTATAGTAGGTAATGGAATTTCCTCTATAATGAAAACAAAATCATGTAATTTTCTCCAAAGTCTTTGGCACTTTGCAGCAGGCTGTTGCCAGTCTAGCAAAACTGGTATGAAAAAATGCTTTTTTGTGTAAATATTTAAACACAAATCCTATGATTACATCCAACAAAGAAGAGTAAAGTCTCAAATGTATAAAATATTTCACCCTGACAAATACACCCTGAAACCACCCTGTGGAGAAGTGCAGTGGGAAGGCTACCATCCTTCTGTATTTGCTCAAGGCCTAGATAAGTGGAATTCCAGTTGAGCTATTTCAAATCCTGAAAGATGATGCTGTGAAAGTGCTGCACTACATATGCCAGCAAATTTGGAAAACTCAGCAGTGGCCACAGGACTGGAAAAGGTCAGTTTTCGTTCCAATCCCAAAGAAAGGCAATGCCAAAGAATGCTCAAATTACTGCACAATTGCACTCATCTCACACGCTGGTAAAGTAATGCTCAAAATTCTCCAAGCCAGGCTTCAGCAATATGTGAACCATGAACTTCTAGATGTTCAAGCTGGATTTAAAAAAGGCAGAGAAACCAGAGATCAAATTGCCAACATCTGCTGGATCATGGAAAAAGCAAGAGAGTTCAAGAAAAACATCTATTTCTACTTTACTGACTACATCAAAGCCTTTGTCTGTGTGGATCACAATAAACTGTGAAAAATTCTGAAAGAGATGGGAATACCAGACTACCTGATCTGCCTCTTGAGAAATCTGTATGCAGGTCAGGAAGCAACAGTTAGAACTGGACATGGAACAACAGACTGGTTCCAAATAGGAAAAGGAGTATGTCAAAGCTGTATATTGTCACCCTGTTTATTTAACTTATATGCAGAGTCATGAGACACGCTGGGCTGGAGGAAGCACAAGCTGGAATCAAGATTGCTGGGAGAAATATCAATAACCTCAGAGATGCAGATGACACCACCCTTATGGCAGAAAGTGAAGAAGAACTGAAGAGCCTCTTGATGAAAGTGAAAGAGGAGAGTAAAAAAGTTGGCTTAAAGCTCAAC
>NW_011495081.1:82339-88438 GCF_000754665.1 Bison bison bison | reverse complement strand
GAAAACAAAGATCATGGCATCTGGTCCCGTCACTTCATGGGAAATAGATGGGGAAACAGTGGAAACAGTGGCTGACTTTATTTTTCTGGGCTCCAAAATCACTGCAGATGGTGGCTGCAGCTATGAAATTAAAAGACGCTTACTCCTTGGAAGGAGAGTTATGACCAACCTAGATAGCATATTCAAAAGCAGAGACATTATTTTGTCAACAAAGGTCTGTCTAGTCAAGGCTATGGTTTTTCCAGTAGTCATGTATGGATGTGAGAGTTGGACTAGAAAGAAAGCTGATTGCAGAAGAATTGATGCTTTTGAACTGTAATTTTGGAGAAGACTGTTGAGAGTCCCTTGGACTGCAAGGAGATCCAACCAGTTCATCCTACAGGAGATCAGTCCTGGGTTTTCATTAGAAGGACTGATGTTGAAGCTGAAGCTCCAATACTTTGGCCACCTGATGCGAAGAGCTGACTCATTAGAAAAGACCCTGATGCTGGGAAAGAGTGAGGGCAGGATGAGAAGGGGATGACAGAGGATGAGATGGCTGGATGGCATCACTGACTCAATGGACATTAGTTTGGGTAAACTCCAGGAGTTGGTGATGGGCAGGGAGGCCTGGCGTGCTGCGGTTCAGGGGATCACAAAGAGTCAGACATGACTGAGCCACTGAACTGAAATGACTCCAGTACTGGTCTTCTGGGAATGGGATATAAACTATACCACCGTCAAAATGGGAAATAAGCTTAGTTTCCCTTTAGACACCCCGCTGGGTTGTCTTTTGACCCACTGGAAGAGATACCAACTGGAAGGACTAAAAAGGAAAAAACTTATCAAATACTGTACTCAATACTGGCCTATTACTCCCTGGGAGGAGAGGGAAAATGGCACCATTCGGGGTCACTTGGATTCAACACCATTTTGCAGCTCAGTCTGTATTGCAAACATGAGAATAAACACAAGGAGGTTCCCCATGTCCCGGCCTTTATGGCCCTCTACCAGAATTCTCAGGAGAAAATGTAAGCTTGAAGACCCTGATAAATGCTCTTACAAAGTCCTTTTGGCAAGGTCCGAAGGAGAAGATCCCCTTGACCTTCTCTTGACCCCCTCAACTTGGGCAGAGAGGACATGGGGAAAGGAAGTTCAGACAAGCCCAGAAGTCACAGAACCTAAAGGAAAGTCACTTAGAATTGCCTCAGCTCCACCTCCATATGTAGCTTCCCCCATGGAATTATGATCAGGAAGTAAGCTTTGTCCTCTACAGAAGGAAAGGTCACCCTCAGACAAAACCTGCCCCCTAAGAGAGGTACGAGATGGGGAGGGGAGAACTATGCATGTTCATGTTCACTTTTCTATGCAAGACATTACCCAATGTAGGAAACAATTGGGTTCATATTGTGACAATCCCCAAAGGTTTAAGGTGAATTTGAGCATCTTAGCCTTAACTTCTCTCTCACCTGGAAGGATATAATGGTCATCCTCACCCGGTGTTGTAATAATGAGAAAAAAGCTAGAATCCTAAATCAGGCTAGAAAAGTGTCTGATGAGACAGGGGGTTGAGGTCAATCTGGCCCCCTGCAGAAGAGGCAGTCCCCTCTGCAGAGCCAAATTTGGATCCCAATACAAGGACAGGAAAGGAATTCTTAAGACACTGCACTACTTGCCTACTACAGGGAAGGACCTGGGGTGTCCAGAAGGTCATTAATTATAGTAAGATAAAAGAAGCTATACAGGGGGAAAATGAAAATCCAGCTTTTTTTGGGAAGACTCACAGAGGTCTTTAAAAACTTTATCCAGTCAGATCTAAAAAGTATGGAAGGAAGAGTTCTGTTGGCCTATTCCTTCATAACCCAGGCACTCCCAGACATAAGGAGAAAATTGCAAAAACTAGGAAAAGGACCAGAGACCTCAAACTCTGATTTGGTGGAGGAGGCAAATAGGGTATTTTTGAATAGAGACCGGGAGGAGGAAATCAAAAGGGAGCAAAAGGAAGCCTGAAAGGCTAGGAGGATAGAGAGGCAGACCCAAGCCTTGGCCTGACAACAGGCTAAAATCTTGGCCTTGATTCATCCTACCACTATGCAACAGTCATGGGGAGAGCAATGAAGAAAAAACAATCTTAGAAATCCACTGCAGCTGAGATATACCCAGTGTGCCTACTGCAGAGAGGACGGGCATTGGAAAGGGGAGTGTCCATACTGCCCCAAGGGAAGGCGTATGAAGACCCCTACACCTGCTCCCTTTGTTAGTCCTGGGTGACTGGGACTGATGATGCCTAGCAGCTCAAGAAACCCCTGTGAATGGTGAGATCCAAATCACTTCTCTTGACCCTAGGGTGACTATAAATAGGAGGTAAGGATGTGAACTTTCTCTTGAACATGGGGGGCTGCCTTCTGTCCCCTTTCTGATTAGGACCTTTAGACTCCATGACTAAAATGGTGACGGGCAGATGGAAAACTCCAAAGCAAAAATTTTACTAAGCCCCTCCATTGTAAGGTGGGCAACTGACAAGGGACCCACCCCATCCTATACATCCCCGGTTGGCCCGCTTCCCTACTGGGGAGAGACCTTCTTTGCCGCCTCCAGATGAGAGTGACTTGGGGAAAGCTAGAAACTGATAGTTTCCTTTGTCTGGTATCTGAATATATGCAGTCAGACATAGAAAAGGAGGAGTCCTTTCCTTTCTTAGATGAGGTCATTCCCCAGGTGTGGGATGTCTCCAGCCCTGGTCTAGCCATAAATGTTCCACCAGTGAAGATTCTCCTGAGGCCAAATGCTCCCTATCCCTGGAAAAGACAATATCCCTTAAAACCAGAAGCTCTTGAGGGTCTTAGACCATTAGTTAACAAATACCTGAATACTGGAATTCTAATCACCTGTGAGTCTCCCTGCACCACTCCAATCTTGCCTGTTAAGAAACCGGATGGATCTCATCAATTCATCCAGGATCTAAGAGTTGTTAACAAAGCTGTGGTCCCCATCCACCTCATAGTCCTGAACCCGTACACCCTCCTATCCCAAGTCCCAGGAAATGCTAAGTATTTCTCAGTCTTGGATCTTAAGAATGCTTTTTTTTTTTTTTGCATTCCTCTTCATCCCGAATCCCAAAAGCCCTTTGCCTTTGAGTGGTGGGGCCTAGGAACAAGGGAGGTCATACAACTTTGCTGGACTCGACTACCACAAGGGTTTAGGAACAGCCCTCCTATTTTGGGGACTTCCTTGGGGAGAGAACTAAGAGAATTAACCTTAACAAACAGTAATGTAATACAGTATGTAGATGACTTTCTCATAGCTAGCCCAGATTTTACCAGCTCTCAAATGGATACTATTAAAACTTTAAATTTCCTCTATGAAAAGGGTTATTGAGTATCCCTCAAAAAGCTCAGATTAGTTTAACACAAGTAAGATACCTTGGATGTATAATTACAGAAGAGGGGAAAAGAATGGTCAACCCCCAGAAGAAATCCCTCATCTTGAATACCCCATAACCCCAAACAAAAAAACAGCTTAGGGGATTTTTAGGAATGACTGGGTTTTGCCAGATCTGGATCTCTGGTCATGGGAATCTGGCCCGACCCCTATATAAAAAATTAAGAGGGAAAGAGGAAGAGCCACTTGACTGGGACGAGACCTGCAAGGTTGCCTTTAATGCCCTGAAAGAGTCTATCACATTGACCTAAACCCAGCTTTAGGCCTCCCGAACCTGGAAAAGCCTTTTGGGCTGTATGTCTCTGAAAGGTAGGAACTACTCTTGGGATGTTAGGGCAAATGATGGGGGCTGTATTTACAACCAGTGGCTCACCTCTCAAAACAACTAGACAAGGTGGCTAGAGGGTGGCCCACTTGCCTCCAGGCAGTAGTAGCCACAGCTGTCATGGTTAAAGAGGCATCTAAGCTGACCCTGGGTCAGCCCACCACAGTGTATATGCCTCACCAGGTGTAAGCAGTCTTAGGAACTAAAGGGGATAGATGGATGACAAGGGGAAGGATCCCTCAATACCAAGTCCTCCTCCTTGACACTACAGAAATAAAATTAAGGTTCTGTCAGACTTTAAATCCAGCCACCTTAATGCCAGATCCCCACGCTTTCCCCTTGATTACCAATGCATGCAAATCATAGACAATTTATACTCTTCTCGCCCTGAGCTGAGACACCTTTATCTGACCCAGAGGAAGAATGGTACACAGATGGCAGCAGTTTTGTGGAAAAAAAGAGAGAAGAAGGCAGGATATGTTGTAGTGATCCTAGAAGAAACTAGAGAAAATGGGTTTCTTCCCCCAGGCACCTCAGCTCAGAAAGCTTAACTTTTTGCCCTGACAAGAGCTTTGGAATTAGGGGAAGGAAAGAGGATTAATGTGTATACAGACTCTAAGTATGCTTTCCTCATCTTGCATGCCCATGCAACAATTTGGAAGGAAAGAGGGATGCTCAGTACTCAAAACTCTATTAATAAACACAAAGAGCTCATTCTCAGGCTCCAGGAGGTGGTCAAACTTCCTGCTAAATTATGTCATCCACTGCAAGGGTCCCCAAAAGGGACAAGAAAAGGAGGCCCAGGTAAACAGGAAAGCTGATCAGGAGGCAAAATGAGCCACTAGGGAAGCTACCCGTCACTGCTATCTGCCCCTTTTCCCCGAGGAAACCCTGACTCCAAATTATACCCAAGAGGAACATTCCCAATATCCTGAGCGGGGCTGGGAGCTTTGGTCACATGGGTGGTTCCAGACTGATCAGGCCCAAATAACACTCCTTGACTCTCAGGTTTGGAAAATTACTAACTCCTTACATAAAAGTACCCATTTTGGAAGAGATAATCTGGAA
Source organism: Bison bison bison (assembly GCF_000754665.1). NCBI lineage: Eukaryota > Metazoa > Chordata > Mammalia > Artiodactyla > Bovidae > Bison > Bison bison. Next base: position 83,625 of record NW_011495081.1, on the reverse strand, counting down.
ACCTTGCTCAAGCCCATTCTCTACCACCCCCAGTTGGCTAAGGTTGTTTGGTATGTCACACAGAATTGTGATACCTGCCTAAGAAATAATCCAAAAACCAGACCCTTGCCACCCTCTCTAATTAAACTTGTCCAACATCGGGAATCATATCCAGGGGAGGACTGGCAGGTGGATTTTACATCCATGCCAAAGACCCAAGGGTTCTCTTACTTGCTAGCCTTTGTTGACATGTGCACAGGATGGATTGAAGTATTCCCTACTAGGACACAGAGAGCTACCGAAGTCTATAAAGCTCTGCTGAAGGAGATAGTGCCTAGGTTTGGGCTGCCTCAATCACTTCAGAGAAACAATGGGCCCTCATTGATAGCCATGATATCCCAGAACCTGGCTGCAGGCTTCAGTTCAGTTCAGCTCAGTTCAGTTCAGTCGCTCAGTCGTGTCCAGCTCTTTGCGACCCCATGAATCGCAGCACGCCAGGCCTCCCTGTCCATCACAAACTCCCGGAGTTCACTCAGACTCAAGTCCATCGAGTCAGTGATGCCATCCAGCCATCTCATCCTCTGGTATCCCCTTCTCCTCCTGCCCCCAATCCCTCCCAGCATCAGAGTCTTTTCCAATGAGTCAGCTCTTTGCATCAGGTGGCCAAAGTACTGGAGTTTCAGCTTCAGCATCATTCCCTCCAAAGAAATCCCAGGGCTGATCTCCTTCAGGATGGACTGGTTGGATCTCCTTGCAGTCCAAGGGACTCTCAAGAGTCTTCTCCAACACCACAGTTCAAAAGCATCAATTCTTCAGCACTCAGCCTTCTTCACAGTCCAACTACGGAAAAACCATAGCCTTGACTAGACAGACCTTTGTTGGCAAAGAAATGTCTCTGCTTTTGAATATGCAGTCTAGGTTGGTCATAACTTTCCTTCCAAGGAGTAAACGTCTTTTAATTTCATGGCTGCAGTCACCATCTGCAGTGATTTTGGAGCCCCCAAAAATAAAGTCAGCCACTGTTTCCACTGTTTCCCCATCTATTTCCCATGAAGTTATGGGACCGGATGCCATGATCTTCGTTTCTGAATGTTGAGCTTTAAGCCAACTTTTTCACTCTCCACTTTCACTTTAAGAGGCTTTTGAGTTCCTCTTCACTTTCTGCCATAAGGGTGGTGTCATCTGTATATCTGAGGTTATTTATATTTCTCCCAGCAATCTTGATTCCAGCTTGTGTTTCTTCCAGTCCAGCGTTTCTCATGATGTACTCTGCATATAAGTTAAATAAGCAGGGTGACAATATACAG
>NW_011495081.1:61944-81430 GCF_000754665.1 Bison bison bison | reverse complement strand
TGCAGCATTTTCACAGCATCATCTTTCAGGATTTGAAGTAGCTCAACTGGAATTCCATCACCTCCACTAGCTCTGTTCATAGTGATGCTTTCTAAAGCCCACTTGACTTCACATCCCAAGATGTCTGGCTCTAGGTGAGTGGTCACACCATCGTGATTATCTGGGTTGTGAAGATCTTTTTTGTACAGTCTTCAGTGTATTCTTGCCACCTCTTCTTAATATCTTCTGCTTCTGTTAGGTCCATACCATTTCTGTCCTTTATCGAGCCCATCTTTGCATGAAATGTTCCCTTGGTATCTAATTTTCTTGACGAGATCTCTAGTCTTTCCCATTCTGTTCTTTTCCTCGATTTCTTTGCATTGATCACTGAAGAAGGCTTTCTTATTTCTTGCTATTCTTTGGAACTCTGCATTCAGATGTTTATATCTTTTCCTTTTCTCCTTTGCTTTTCGCTTCTCTTCTTTTCACAGATATTTGTAAAGCGCCCCCAGACAGCCATTTTGCTTTTTTGCATTTCTTTTCCATGGGGATGGTCTTCATCCCTGTCTCCTGTACAATGTCATGAACCTCATTCCATAGTTCATCAGGCACTCTATCTATCAGATCTAGGCCCTTAAATCTCTTTCTCACTTCCACTGTATAATCATAAGGGATTTGATTTAGGTCATATCTGAATGGTTTAGTGATTTTTCCCTACTTTCTTCAATTTAAGTCTGAATTTGGTAATAAGGAGTTCATGATCTGAGCCACAGTCAGCTCCCGGTCTTGTTTTTGTTGACTGTATAGAGCTTCTCCATCTTTGGCTGCAAAGAACATAATCAATCTGATTTCGGAATCAAATATCACCTCCACTCTTCCTGGTGGCCTCAAGCCTCAGGGAAGGTGGAGAGGGCCAACCAGACTCTTAAAAGGGCTCTGGCCAAACTATGTCAAGAAACACTTAATAAATGGATCCATATGCTATCCATTGCTCTCATGAGGTTACAGGAAGCCCCCAAAAGACCACTATTATTAAGCCCTTATGAAATATGGACGTCCATTCTTCTGATTTTTTGATGAGGACATCAATGCACTCCTAAAACATATAATTGACCTGGGAAGGTTTCAACAAGAACCCTGATGATATGGAGAACAGATCCTCCCTAGACCACAGGAGGACTTGAAAAATCCCCAAGCAGAGCCAGGGGACCAAGTATTAGTAAAGACTTGGCAAGAGAAAGGGAGTCCAAGCTAGCTGTCTGAGAAATGGACAGGACCATATCAGGTTGTTCTAGTAACCTCAACTGCTGTAAAAGTAAAGGGTCCACAATTCTAGAATAAAACCCTATGGCTTACAGGAGGGGGACATGGGGACTGAGACTCTAAAACCAGAGGACAACTATTCCTGTGAACCTGTTGAAGACCTCAGACTCTTGTTCAGGTGGAGCCCCATCAAATCGCCCTCAGATAAGTAAATCACCCTATGATGTTCCTCCTCTTCCTGATCATGCCTTTCTGTACAGCTATTAGCATCCCTTAATGATGCTTATATGCTTGCAAATCACACTGCTTCTTGACTCAACCTAACCACCCCTTGCTGGATCTGCATTAGCGCACAAGTTGGGGATTATGTGCAACCTGTCCCAGGGTATCAGTGGCCCACCCTTCCAGCCCAGCTACATGCTATCACCTAATGCACCACATCAGGTCATGGTTTGGCCTTTTGGGTAAAAGGGGAAGAAAACTTCATGCCTTGGTATCAGCAACAGATGTATATATTTACTCCCATGATAACATCTGCAATCCCAGCCAAGCCCTTATTTTCTCTCTTGACTAACAACCCCCAAGTGACCTTCCTTTATCTGTCTCAAAAGTGACTCCAGAACAGGGGTGTCTATGAGAAATCTAGACAACTCATGATGTGGGGTAACCTTCACTGTTAGAACTGATGAAGAAAATTGGGATCTAGAAATTGATCTAGGGTATTATGATTTAGCCCAGTCTGGGAACTAGAAGTTCTGGCAGAACTGACATGCTATACCTATCCCTGAGCATGAGGCTCTCCTCGAATGCTATTAACCAGTTTGGAAAACCCATGTCCTGTTCTGGATGACCAAAAAACCATACCTGATCATCCTAGTTTCTAAATTGGACAAGCAACTCTGACCTCTGTTTTTCCGTTGTAGGGGTCCCCACCCATGAAAACCTAACCCTATGGTGGGAAACTGAACAAAATGCCCTCACTGCTGCTGGTTTTGCAGCAAGTGGGGTGATGATCTCCTCCCAGCTGCAAAGGACTGCCCCTGTTCCATTATACCATGTTCCACTTTTAAGGCAGATGGATATCCTGTTCCACTTTGGCAAACTCGTTTTATTTGTTATCCCTGTCACCTTTTTTATCAGGAACTTGCTCCCTAGGGTATGTCATGCCCCACATAGATCTGGTCTGGAGTAACACCTCCTTGCCTTTACCAGTATCATCCCACCAGAGGATATGTCGTGTGGTAGTACTTACCCCCATTTCTCTGGCATTAGGACTGACTGCTGGTTTGACAGGCGCTGCACTGTGGGAACTTCTTTACATAAATTTCAGCAGCTTTTGACAGACATTGCTGTATCCACAGAAAAAACTGCAAGGACCCTCCAAATGTCTACAATCCCGGTTAGACTCCCTAGCTGCAATGGTCTTACAAAATGGTCAGGCCCTAGATTTACTGACTGCAGGGCAGGGGGCAGGGGTGGGACATGCCTTTCCCCATGATGAACGAGGAACTAAGGATGTAATAAAATCAAGAAACAGGATGCTGGCCCCAGATAGGTGAGCTACATATGAAAGAAATGACTTCAGTAATAAGCCCAGAAGCTTGCATCTTCCCATACACAGAAAAGCACTAAATTCCTTGGGATATAGGGTTTTCCTTCAGTTCAGTTCAGTCGCTCAGTCGTCTCTGACTCTTTACAACCCCATGCTGCATACCAGGCTTCCCTGTCCATCACCAACTCCTGGAGCTTGCCCAAACTCATGTCCATCGAGTCTGTGATGCCATCCAACCATTTCACCCTCTCTTGTTCCTTTCTCCTCCTGCCTTCAATCTTTCCCAGCATCAGGGTCTTTTCCAAGGAGTCAGTTCTTCACATCAGGTGGCCAAGGTACTGGAGTTTCAGCTTCAGAATCAGTCCTTCCAATGAATATTTTCAGGACTGATTTCCTTTAGGTTTGACTAGTTTGATCTCTTTTCAGTGCAAGGAACTCTCAAGAGTCTTCTTCAACACCATGGTTCAAAGCATCAATTCTTTGGCACTCAGCTTTCTTTATGGTCCAACTCTCACATCTATACATGACTACTGGAAAAACCATAGCTTTGACTAGATGGACCTTTTGTCAGTAATGTCTTAACTTTTTAATACACTGTCTAGGTTTGTAATAGCTTTTCTCCCAAGGAGCAAGAATCTTTTAATTTTATGGGTGCAGTCACCATCTGCAGTGATTTTGGAGCCCAAGAAAATATAAATATAATATATATATAAATATAAAAAAATATATAAAATCTCTCATTGTTTCCATTGTTTACCCGTTTACTTGCCATGAAGTGATGGGACTAGATGCCATATCTTAGTTTTTTGAAAGTTGTTTTAAGCCAGTTTTTTCAGTCTCTTCTTTCACTTTCAAGAGGCTCTTTAGTTCTTTGCTTTCTGCCATAAGGGTGGTATCATCTGCATATCTGAGGTTACTGATATTTCTCCCTGCAATCTTGACTGCAGCTTGTGCTTCATCCAGTCTGCCATTTCGCATGATGTATTCTGCATAAAAGTTAAATAAGTAGGGTGACAATATACAGCCTTGACGTACTACTTTCCTAATTTGGAACCAGCCCATTGTTCCATGTCCGGTTGCAACTGTTGCTTCTTGACTTGCATACAGATTTCTCAAGAGGCAGGTCAGGTGGTCTGGTATTTCCATCTCTTTAAGAATTTTCCAAGTTTGTTGTGATCCATGTAGTCAAAGACTTTGACATAGTCAATGAAGTAGATGTTCTTCTGGAATTCTCTCGCTTTTTCTATGGTCCAACGGATGTTGGCAATTTGATCTCTGGTTCCTCTGCCTTTTCTAAATCTAGCTTGGACATCAGGAGGTTCTCGGTTAATGTCCTGTTGAAGCCTGGCTTGGAGAATTTTGAGCATTACTTTGCTAGCGTGTGAGACGAGTGCAATTCTGCAGTAGTTTGAACGTTCTTTGGCATTGCCCTTCTTTGGGATTGGAATGAAAACTGACCTTTTCCAGTCCTGTGACCACTGCTGAGTTTTCCAAATTTGCTGGCATATTGAGTACAGCACTTTCACAGCATCATCTTTCAGGATTTGGAATAGCTCAACTGGAATTCCATCGCCTCCACTAGCTTTGTTTGTAGTGATGCTTCCTAAGGCCCACTTGACTTCATACTCCAGGATGTCTGGCTCTAGGGTAGTGACCACACCATCATGGTTATCTGGGTCATTAAGATCTTTTTTGTATAGCTCTTCTGTGTATTCTTGCCACCTTTTCTTTGTATCTTCTGCTTCTGTTTTCCCATACATAGAAAAGCACTAAATTCCTTGAGATATCTGGTTTTCCTTAATCAACAATAATCTTTCACGTTCACACTACCTGCCCCCTGCTTTGTTGCAAACTTCTATATAACCTGACTCCTTCCCTTGCCTCCTCAGGGCAGTTTCTCTAATTGAGATGCTCTCTCCCAGGCTTGAAGTCCTGAACATTCCCACTGAATAAAACAACTCTCTGCTTTCAGGTTGCGACTATATTTCTTAAGTTCACACACACACATACACACACACACACACACACACATACATACACACACACACACACAGAGTTCCATAGTGTATAAATGTAAAACTAGAGGTTGAAATTCCCTCTCTGTTAAAAGGACAAAGTTTCTTAGATTATCAGTCTGTATTTAATGAAACAATATAATTACTGTCACTTTGGTCACATGGTTAAGTAATTTTTCACAGTGACCTATTTAATTAAACATTCAAACCTTTTAACAACTTCTTCAAATCAAATTCTAAATTAAGTCTTCTTGACCTTTGACTCAGATTTCCCAGAGGGCCCCTGGAAACTCTTAAAAGGATTTGTTCTCTCAGCTTGTAAAATGAGAAGTATTAAACTAATTAGATTTGATGTTAAATAAATGCTTTGCATGGCAAGCATTAGCAAATACATGATAATGCTTTCTAGATTATACTTTCCCTAGATTATAATTCTATGGCTATGTATTATTAATATAAGTATTTTGGCAACTGTACAAAATTTCTAGAAATTTGTTAATGTCATAACTATCCATTTGTGTCCTATCATAACTCCACTTATCTTGAAATGTTCAATGTCACAGAGACAGCCAAATTTCCTTCTCAAATGCATTATAATGAACTTTCATCAGACCTTCAACCACAGCCATTTTAAACCTTTTGTCAGTCGCAGATACTGTTTTACTCTGATGCCTTCCTGAAAACATTGGTAATCAGCTACAGGACTCACTTTCAATACCTTCTCAGAAATCTGTGGAAAAAGACAGGTACTCTGGCTTATATAACTTTATATACAGGGCTTATATAACTTTATATATATATATATATATATATATATAAAGCTTATATAACTCTGTACTCTGTAACAGGTACTCTGGTTTATATAACTTTATATACAGGGCTATATTACTTTAAGATCATACCAGTGTACTGAATAAAGATTTCCAGAACTAATGGAGAAGCTCACAGGTTCATGAAATGGCTAATGGAAATCAAGGAAGACCTGAATTTATCACATGGAACTAAATAGACTGATGAAGAATGATTCCTTCTATGACTTTTGCTTAGAATATTCCTGGATCTTTAATGTTCTATCTTCTAGATTTAAGGAATCCCTTTTTTCTTGAGCTATCTAGAGTTTAAAGCAATTTAGTAGATTATATCTTTGTAAGCAGAAATAAAACATTTCTCTTTTCTCCCTGACTGAATCCTCAGAAATTTGGATAAAATGCTTACTGAATACTTAATTTTCATGGCAATATAGTTATTTGAATAAATTCAACAAGAATTTGTTCTCCTTGTAACAGGACACAATTGGAAACATTAATTATATTACCAAGGTTTTGACTGGAATGTCATATTTGAGGATGGTGTGCATAAATATGACTCGTTTTAAGGAACTAAGGTTGACTTTAAATAGCCAGTGCTTCTTGGAATTGGCCCAGGACCTGGTTTATAGGAGGCTCAGCTTCACAGGTGAAAGAAGAAAGCCACTTCCTGGCAGGCCGTGGAAGCTTAGGACATTTGAGGTACCTGAAGAAGGAGGTACTCATCCACATGTGCAGGTAGCAAGAGAAGTCCAATACCAAGTTCTTACCTCGGATTTCTAGTCTCAAGGCTTTCAAAAGTCCCAGCTTGGATTTCTAACCAAAGTTCAAAAGATCTATGTCTTCAATTACCATTCCTTATGCACTTATATCAATAATCAGGCCAAGTTTGATGGGGCTAGACTCATCTTGCTAACAAAAACAGTCTTACCTTGATTATCTATGATAGAAATGGGGGGGATTATAGAATTAAATCATGTATTTCTGTAATTGCTGACTTTCAAAGCTCCCTGAAAGGAGCTCAGGGTGGAGAACAGAAATGAGGGACTCTGTGCTCTGGGAAAAACTGACAGAACAGGTCTTCAGATAGTTAGGTATTTTCAGGAGCCAATTTTATGTGCCCAATTCTTGTATTTCCTCATATCTAGAAAAGCAGAAACATCCTTCGTGGTGACATCCGCTTCTTGTGAGTAGCAGAAACCTTGGCGGGGAGGGGGTGGGGGTGGGGAGTGCTTGGTTCCAAGTACTATCCCTTCACCAAAATCACACATATACTGACCTTCCCCTCTATCTCTTTGGCCTAGTTTCTCAGAGCTATCTAAAATGCTGTCTCCTAGGCTGAAGTCCTCATTTTGCCCCCGGTAAAATTTAACTCACAGTTCTTAAATCCTCTCCTGGGAGTTTCAGTGCCACATCTAAAACCATATCGTCACAGAACTAGCACATCTCCCACCTATTCTCCCAAGGGCCTATTTATCTTTCCCTAAGCATCATTTGTTTTCCTCTAAGTGCCCTTTTCTGCAGTCCCCTTCTCTTATTAAGATGGTAAGTTGCAAATTATTCAAGACATAATTTACTCTGAACCCCAATTTACATATGTAAAATTTGCCATTTCTCTTGCTAATCAGGCCTTTGTCAGTTTATTGCACAGGCCACCACCAACTGAATCTAAGAGGGTAGAGGAGAGGCTTCCCCTCACTATTGGAAAAACCAAGTCCAGGGGTATGCTCTCATAAACCTCATCAATACTGGCAGCTTCTCCCTATCTAGTAACTACAATTAGACATAAAATAAAAGTTTCCTTATTCTTAAAGGGAATGCAGCTGTTTCAAAAATAGCATTGAAGTTTTCATTCAGATGGGTCTTGACTGTTCACTTCTAGCCCCCTCCACAATGGACTTCTAGCCAATTTTTAGTCATTACTTCCAAATATTTAGGGGCTTCCTTGGTGGCTCAGAGGTTAAAGCGTCTGCCTGTGAGTGGGAGACCTGGGTTTGATCCCTGGGTCGGGAAGATTCCCCTGGAGAAGGAAATGGCAACCCACTCCAGTATTCTTGCCTGGAGAATCCCATGGACGGAGGAGCGTGGTGGGCTACAGTCCACGGGGTCGCAAAGAGTCAGACACGACTGAGTAACTTCACTTCACTTCACTTCCAAATATTTACAGCATGATGAATGAGCTGTAATTTTAGACAACGAAAAATATGACAAAGTGTGGAGCCCTATACCAAGGTGACAGCCGTGGAGCCCTGTACCAAGGTCAAGGAATAAAAATCTCTGGAACTGATCAAGCCCCATAGCAACTGTTGCCATGGGTGTCCAGATCTAAATCAGCCAGTTCCCTGACTTCATATTCCCTATAGCATCCTAACCAATCACCTAATGCCACCGTTCCAGTAGGAATTCTGTCTTGAGGCTATAAAAATTTGGCCACTAGCATGCAAAAGGGCTCTCTCTTGAGCTGATCCACTGTTCTAACAGCATCTTGCACTTTAATAAACTTCATTCTCTTCTCATTCTGCCTCATGTCTGGAAATTCTTTTCCAACCCATGCACGTACCACGACACAAAGTGATCAAACATGGTACTGATATGAAGCGAGCTGCCCTGACAGCTCAGTTGGTAAAGAATCCACATGCGATGCAGAAGCCCCAGGTTCGATTCCTGGGTTGGGAAGACTGCCTGAAGAAGGGACAGGCTACCCACTCCAGTATTCTTGGGCTTAACCTTGTGGCTCAGCTGGTAAAGAATCCACCTGCAATGCAGGAGACCTGGGTTCGATCCCTGGGTTGGGAAGATCCCCTGGAGAAGGGAAAGGTTACCCACTCTAGTATTCTGGCCTGCAGCATTCACGGACTGTATAGTCTATGGGGTCGCAAAGAGTTGGACACAACTGAGCGATTTTCACTTTCACTGATATGAAGCAACTTGAAGACAGACGTAGATCTGCAAATTGCCACTTAGTTGCAAATTCCATTTAGAACTGGTGCTTTTTGAAACATCAGTTTTACATAAATGCTTATCTAGTAGCACATCATAAACCACAGGGCTAGAATAATTTTTTTTCTCTCATGTAAATGTGGAATTGAGAGCTAAAACTGTTAAACTTAGCAACAAATGATTTTTTCAAGAGCAAAATAATACGCAACCCATAGGACTCATAAGAAAAACTTAAACTAAATTATTAGCCACCTCTCAAAGCAAAGGCATCACTTTGCTGACAAAGGTCCACATAGTTAAAGCTATGGTTTTTCTAGTAGTCATGTACAGATGTGAAAGCTGGACCACAAAGAAGACTGAGCACTGAAGAACCGATGCTTTTGAACTGTGGTGCAGAAGACTTGAGAGTCCCCTGGACTGTAGGGGATCAAACCAGTCAATTCTAAAGGAAATCAACTCTAAATATTCATTGGAAGGACTAATGCTGAAGCTCCAATACTTTGGCCACCTCATGCAAAGTGCTGACTCACTGGAAGAGACCCTAATGCTGGGAAAGACTGAGGGCAGGAGAAGGGGGCAACAGAGGATGAGATAGTTGGATGGTATCACCAACTCAAAGGACATGAATCTGAGCAAACTCCAGGAGATAGTGAAGGACAGGGACTGCGTGCTGCAGTCCATGGGGTTGCAAAGAGTCAGGCATGGCTTAGCAGCTGAACAACAGTCACCTCTAGGGACCCTGACTAAATTCTGAACGTATTGTCATTAAAACAGCCCTTGTTTTTTTTCAGGCATTTAAAGATTTTCATGTACCATATACCTGAAGTTCTTGGTCTCTTGATTTTCTTTGACTCACATCTCTTCCTTTCCTTGGTATATGAAAATCCCTCTCACTGTAAGAAAAGTCCAGTCATGGAAATTCTGTACTGAAATTAAGTCATAATACTTGATCTAATTCTAAACCAAATAGCACTATTTGGGTTTCTCATTTGGGGATTACTCAAAAACAAATGTTTCTCCTGTTCAAATTAATTCATATAGTAGCACAAGGCTGAAAGAGATCATTTCAGGAGTGGCAATGTTTCAGGAAAGCACCACGTTGGGAGGGGTGGGTAGAGTGACCAATCAGATGAACATAAGCACCTTTCACCTAGTTTTTCCTTAAAAGGAATCAAACAGCTTTCAATTTTCTGGAGTTAAAATGGCAGCAGAGGTAGGATATTAAAATGTGCAAGCTAACTGCTTCTTTTGCATCCTCATAAAGAAAATGAAAAGAAATAGAGGAAAACAATAGAATGGGAAAGACTAGAGATCTCTTCAAGAAAATTAGAGGTACCAAGGGAACATTTCATGCAAAGATGGGCTCAATAAAGGACAGAAATGGTAGGGACCTAAAAGAAGCAAAAGATATTAAGAGGTGGCAAGAATACACCGAAGAACTGTACAAAAAAGATCTTCATGACCCAGATAATCACGATGGTGTGATCACTCACCTAGAGCCAGACATCCTGGAATGTGAAGTCAAGTGGGTCTTAGGAAGCATCACTATGAACAAAGCTAGTGGAGGTGATGGAATTCCAGTTGAGCTATTTCAAATCCTGAAAGATGATGTTGTCAAAGTGCTGCACTCAATATGCCAGCAAATTTGGAAAACTCAGCAGTGGCCACTGGACTGGAAAAGGTCAGTTTTCATTCCAATCCCAAAGAAAGGCAACGCCAAAGAATGCTCAAACTACCACACAATTGCACTCACCGCACACACTAGTAAAGTAATGCTCAAAATTCTCCAAGCCAGGCTTCAGCAATACATGAACTGTGAACTACACGACGTATAGTCATGTATGGATGTGAGAGTTGGACTATAAATAAAGCTGAGCGCTGAAGAATTGATGCTTTTGAACTGTGGTGTTGGAGAAGACTCTTGAGAGTCCCTTGGACTGCAAGGAGATCCAACCAGTCCATCCTAAAGGAGATCAGTCCTGGGTGTTCATTGGAAGGACTGATGTTGAAGGTGAAACTCCAGTACTTTGGCCACCTGATGCGAAGAGCTGACTCATTGGAAAAGACCCTGATGCTAGGCAGGAGAAGAAGGAGGATGAGAGGTTGGATGGCATCACAGACTCAATGGACATAGGTTTGGGTAAACTCCAGGAGTTGGTGATGGGCAGGGAGGCCTGGCGTGCTGTGGTTCATGGGGTCGCAAAGAGTCAGACACGACTGAGCGACTGAACTGAACTGAAAGGACTAATGTTTTCTAAAATACAATTTGCTGTAGGGCTCATAGATGAGCACCTTTCACATTAAGTGATATATACACAAAACATTCTTCACTCAGAAGAAAACAGGTTTCTTTGGGCACTCCCTAGTTAACAGGAAAGGGAACAGGAAATGAACAGACAATGTTAATAAAGGGAAGAGAAGTAGTAATAACCCTGTAATACTATAACCCAAAGTCCTAGAAGGAATAAAAAAAGTAAGCCACATTGAAATAAAGATGATTCAGCAGTATCACAAAGTTCATCAGTATTTTTGTAATACTGATACTCGATATGGCACAGATACAAAGTTTTGTGTGCTAATACACAGATTGCTAAAAAGGGAGCCAGATGTGAGACAAAAACTAACTTAGAAAATTAAAGAGCCTGATTTAGTCTCTGCTTTCTGACCAACCCTTTAAAATGTCTTCTGCTAAGCTTTCATGCTGTTGTTTTCACAGCAGAAACAAGGGTGTTTGAAAAACTGGCCAGTGTTATAGTCTCCAAGCTGCTGGGCAACTTTATTCAACAAGAAATTACACGTGGCTGTGGTTGAAACAAAACAAACTGTTCAAAAGGACCTCAGTGTCACGGTATGTTCTCTGTACCCTTAATCTGACCTTAATACTGTAGAACCTTAGTCTCACAGTGCCTTCCTGACACAAACAAGACAATGATGTGAAACAAATGACTTATTCAAAAACTGTCAGATGGCTGACAGCCTAGGTAGGTGCGCGTGAAATGCAGCCAGACGCCAGAATCTAGAAGCAAAAGAAAGAATAGTCCTACAGGCTTGTGTTGGTTCTGTTTAGTTTCCATTTTCCTAAGGCACAACCAAAGTTCTTTCATATTTATACTCTGGTAAGTGTTTTTCTTGCTGGAGGATCATAAAAGCAGGTGGAAGTAACAGCCAATTGGCATGCTAAAGTAAGAAAAACAGGACTTGGACTAAAACTAAGGTCAGCTGGTGAAAAAAAACAACAAAATTTGTATTGGTTTTAAATTAATACCAAGGTTTCTTACTGAAGAACAGAAAAACAACAGAAGTGTCTTACATCTTTGCATAAGAAAAAAATGACTTTCCTTTGGAAGCTGTAGCTCAGAATTTAATCTGGGGTAATGATAACATGTAATAAAAACAATATGGATTTTATAATAATGTATAAGCACAGAAAAGTTGTAAAAATGCTAAGGTACAGAGCTACAAATATGGTGATATATGAGCAAAGGGGTCAAATCAAGTTTTCACTCCAGGCAGGTGTTGTGTTTAGACAAGTGACTCAATTTGTTATACATTCAATTCCAATAGAATTAGCTGCCTTACAATAAGATTTCACTGCCGTCTCTTAGCGCTTTAATTTTTGGTAGTTCTGTTACAAGTTCAAGTAAGTTAGAGCTGTTTTCAACCCTTATGTCTATTTCCTTCTAAAAACATGAAGGAACAGGCATTCTAATAAGCTTTATGTAAATAGGATCCTGATCATTTTAGCTCTAGTTAACTCCATGCATTCCCCTGGGCATAACTATTGACTCTCTGAAAACTGGAAAATATTGCATAATTTTAAAGTCAGAGTACAACAACATTTACTGGTAACCTCAAATAAGTTATTCTAGGAGGATGAAATATGAGTAGGTCAGTCCACCAATCATGTTTGCCTAGCCATAAGAACAGTCACAACTTAAAGATCTGCAAAGATCAAAGGAAACATGGCAACAACCTTTAACTGGCTGGAGGTGGAACATTCTACAGGTGTCCTGGCAGCCTTCATAAAGGGCAGAAGGTGACTGACTCACCCGCTCTGCTGGGCTGTGACCACACAGAGACACTCCAGCGCCCACCGTAAGTCTGGAATGTGACAAGTGTAGAACCCAGTGGCAGGTCTGAGCTTGCTTACAACACTCCGACCAGCAGAGGCAGATAATGACAAAAGTATAAATCAAGGCTGATGCAGCTAAGTGCTGCCTCATAGCAGGCCAACTGGGTATGGGGTTTTGCTAGTCCTTAGCTGACTGTTTTCATTATTTAATCAAATATTAAGAAAAATTCATATGCAAGCCTTGTCAAAAAAGAGAAAAAGTTAACTTCCTATGATCAGCATAAACTGTTAACCTGTTAAGAGAAGCCCAATACTTCCAGCATTCGGGTATATACATACACATTATGCCTGTTTCTTTTTAAACATCTTAGGGTGAGGGTGAGGAGAGGGAAGACAAATGAGATAAAGACACAAGCTAAACATCCAACAAGTCCCATTCCTCATTCTCTGTGTGGCTGGCAGCATGTCAGAAAGTCACTCCTTTGCTGTGATGGTCGTAATACATCTGAACATGTAGATCTTTATTTCCTTGTTTGTTTGGCTAGGCCTAGGGTACGTGCTATTTTATTTTCTTGGTGTAACAATTCATCACTGCTTCCTGAGAGGCTCAAACAGGATCACTGGCCAGATTCCGAAGAGAAACTGTTTGGAAACAAGTTAGGACAAAATGAAAGAAGATAAAATTGTTCCATGTTATCCCTGAAAAAGAAGTCTTAGGCTATGACTACAGTGGTTTGTTAGTGGTTGTCCTGGTATTAATAATCAGAGCACAGCATATTCTTTCCAGGTCTGCACCATATCTCAGAAACAATTTTTACTTATTTAAATATATTAAGCATTTACTTTGTCAAGCATGGAGCTGGGCATTTAAGTTCTCTCAGATGCTTAAAACAGCTCTTCAACTTAGCTATTAACAGCTCCATTTTATTGCTGAAGAAACTAAGGCTTGAAGAAAGGAGACTTGCCCAGGGTCATAAAGCAGTAAGTCAAAGACAGAAGATTCAAGAGCATCTGGTTCCAAAGCCTGTACTCTTTCCACCCCATCCCCTTCTTCTACCTCCATCCCATCCTCCCATTACCTCCTCCTCCAACACACACATACAAACAACTCCCTAGGAAGAAGACTTACCTTCACCTTTGGCCTGTATCTCAAATAAAGTGTTCTTGTATATAAACTGAAAGAAAAGGGGAGAGGGAAGAGCTTTTCAGACAATTTTTTTTCTTTTAAATTAAAGTATAGTTGACTTACAGTGTTGATTAGCTTCAGGTGCACAGCAAAGTGATTATATATATATATAATATATATATATATACACACACACACATATATGTATTCTTTTTCAGATTATTTTCCATTAAAGGTTATTACAAGATATTGAATATAGTTCCCTGTGCTATATAGTAGATCCTTGCTGTTTATTTTATATATAGGAGTGTGTATCTGTTAATCCCAAAGCCCTAATTTATCCCTCCTTCCCCAACCCCTTTTCCCTTTGGCAACCATAAATTTGCTTTCTATGTCTGTGAGTCTATGTCTGTTTTGTAAATAAGTTCAGACAAATTTTTAATTCATGTAAACTGGCTTATTGACAAATTCAACCACACTGCCTCTGTATATACAAAGAAAAAGTAGCACTGATAAATGAACTTTAGTAACCATTTTTTGAGAATGTACTCTGTGCAGAATACTTGGCAAAGTACTAAGAAAGACGGAGAAATAAACAACTCTAGCACTGGACACTCAGGATATTTGTAGGGAGCATTCCACTCATGCTTGATGTGATTCATGTCATGATTGCCAGTTTCATCTCTGAAGTTATATGGTAGTAAGAATTAAGGCAGAGTATTCCTAGAACATTTTAGAAATGGTTATATCAACTCTATAAGGATTATAATATAGGTGTGAAATAATCAGAAAGGTATCACTTCTTCAGAGAATTCTTTAAAATGAATCACCTCTGAAGATAAGATTTTAATATCAAAGTTAAATTTATTCCTGAAAAATTTATTAAACTATGTATAACTTACAACATACATAGTTTATGTACACTATTTAATTGTATTTGAATAGTAATATTTAGCATGAGTACATATGTAAAACATAATTTTATAGCATGAAAAATTTCCTACTTTAAATAAGAGAATGAAAAACAGCATGGTAACTTTGTGTGGCTATACCATCCTACTGTACCTCAAACTGGAATTGTGAAGACAGGCATCATATATTAAGAAGAATACTGCACTGTTTTAGAATATAACCTTTGTTGTTATTCAGTCACTCAGTCGTGTCCAACTCTTTGTAGCCCCTTAGACTGCTGCACACCAGGCTTCCTTGTCCTTCACTATCTCCCTGAGTTTGCTCAAACTTATGTCCATTGAGTCAGTGATGCCATCCAACCATCTCATCCTGCTGCCCGCTTCTCCTGCGCTCAATCTTTCCCAGCATCAGAGTCTTTTCCAAAGAGTAGGCTCTTTGCATGAGGTGGGCAAAGTGTTGGAGCTTCAGCTTCAGCATCAGTCCTTCTGAAGAATATTCAGGGTTGATTTCCTTTAGAATCGACAGGTTTGATCTCCTTGCTGTCCAAGATTATAATAATATAAACTTACTTTGACAGTTTTTCAGACATAAATCTCTAAAATGAGGCTACCATATTCTCTCTTTAGTGAAGAGTCCTGGACTGGGGCAGAGAAGCCCTGGATTCCAATCCTTGCTGTTCCCTCTACCACTGTCAACTATTTATTAAGTGCCTACAACATGTGGGCAAGCACTGGACCCAGAGCTTTATACACACTTCATTCTTAAATTACCCTCCTAGATAGGTATTATTCTTGTTTTGCATATGAGAAAGTCTCAAAAAAGGTCAAACATTTCATTCAAGGTGGTATAGCTATTAAATGGTAGAAGCAAGATTTGAAGTCAGGTGCCATCTAATGATTATCCAACATGCTGTCCTGTAACTGGGCAGTGATCAAGTCACTTCTCTCTGGGCCCCAGTTTTGTTCACCATAAAATGAGGAAGTTATACTGGGTTATTTCTAAGGTCTTGATTGGTAGATGGTTGTAAATTTGTGTGAGTAATGTCTGATGGCTACTTCTGTGAAACATATTCCTCTCCCCTAATTTACTATTTTTTTTCCTCTGCTCAGTTTCAAAGCAACTAACTTTTTAGTCTTTTGTGGGTGGAGTAGAGTGAGCTTCTGATTCATTCAACTTGATGCAGAAAAGTCTTCCATTAGACTCCCTTCTTTGGGCTGGCTCCTTTTCTTTGGTTAGCTTTAGGTCTTGACTTCCGCCTCCTTTATTCCATGAGGCCACGGAATCAGAGCTTAGAATTGATGGACTGACAAAAATTCTTCCAGCCCTAAGCAGCTGTGGTGCTCTTTTTAGGTACCTGTTTTCTTTTAGAGTGTAACATTTCTTTTAATATTGTCAACATTTGATGCTTTAAATATTTTATTCAATACTCTTCGTTGTTTTAGCAGGAAATCTGTCTGAATATCCTAGGCTGGCATCATTGCAAATGAAAGTCCTGCTCAATTTAAACATTTCAACAATCTATGGAATAAAAGAGTATTCTCCTTATTTTAACAGATCAGGAAATGGAGACTTAGAGCTAAGTAAATAACTTGGCTCAAGATTGTTACCCAGTTATGAAGTAAAGGAGTAAAGATTTGAACTCAGATATTTTTACTCTACTGTGTTACTCTTTGTTTCAAACATCTGTACAGGACTTAAGTTTTAGAGTACATCATGTTACTAAATTCTCAAATCGTCCCTCTGAAATATCATTATTCACATGTTCCCTTCAATGAGGGACCTACAGAATCAAAATTTCCATATAATTAAAACTTATAACATCGAAGTTTCTTTTATTTTAGTTATTTAGGGTGAAATATATCTAAAATATATTCTATTCTTCTCTGTCTCCTTAAAAAAAAAATAGGAAAACATTTTAACATTACTAGAAAAAAAAATTAACTCAAAATCTTGCCATCAAATCTCACCAAAATGCTTCAATTTTTGTGTATTTACTTTAAACTGTGTCACCATACAAATGAATTTTTACACTGGTTTAGTAATTTTATATACATGACTTTGTTTCACTTAAAAATAAAAATGTCTATGTTGCCATAAAATTATCATATTTATAATTTTAAATGGCTGAATAAAGGAGATACTATGATTTACTTTATGATTTTTTCCCTAACTATTGGATATTTTCTTTTTCTTTTTAAATATAAATTTATTTGTTTTAATTGGAGGCTAATTACTTTACAATATTGTATTGGTTTTGCCATACATCAACATGAATCTGCCACAGGTGTACACATGTTCCCCATCCTGAACCCCCCTCCCACCTCCCTCTCCATACCATCCCTCTGGGTCATCCCAGTGCACCAGCCCCAAGCATCCTGTATCCTGCATCGAACCTGGACTGGTGATTCGTTTCATATGATATTATATATGTTTCAATGCCATTCTCCCAAATCATCCCACCCTGTCTCTCTTCCACAGAGTCCATAAGACTGTTCTATACATTTGTGTCTCTTTTGCTGTCTCGCATACAGGGTTATTGTTATCATCTTTCTAAATTCCATATATATGCATTAGGATACTGTATTGGTGTTTTTCTTTCTGGCTTACTTCACTTTGTATAATAGGCTCCAGTTTCATCCACCTCATTAGAGCTGATTCAAATGTAGTCTTTTTAATGACTGAGTAATACTCCATTGTGTACCATATATGTACCACAACTTTCTTATCCATTCATCTGCTGATGGACATCTAGGGATTATTGTTTTTCTTTTGCTAAATTAAATAACAGTGATAAAACTTACTGTGTCTACACACATTTTCATTTTTCCAGGTTTTTTTCTTTAGGATAAATTTTGAGAAAGCTAATAATTGTGATAAAAATATAAACATTTCAGTTTCATCAACATATGTAGCATCAAATTTCTTTCAAATGGATTTTATCAATTTACACTGACAAGTAATGTATGATACCATTTTCACTATAACTAAAGAATAAAGAAGAGAGTTTAAAAATATTACTGTAGCTCACTTAAGGGTTATATAAACTATCCCACTCTTTTATTTCTAAATTATTTTTTGAAAGGCTAATACAAGCATTTGGTTAAAAATTCAAACAGTATGAAAAGGTGTACAGGAAAAAAGAGGTCTGTCTCCTATTCCTGACCCTCAGCTCAGAGCTAACTGCTGTTATTTAACAGCGTATGTGTAACCTTAAAAAGAGTTTTCACATTTCTCAGCATATATGTGTACTCAGCCTCCTCTTCACAAAAATAGGCCTGGCCTGCCTCTCTTGTTTTTTTTTTAAATTTAAAAACAGTTTGAAACTTACAGAAAGGTTGCAAGATTAAGAATTCTTGTATCCCCTTATTCCAGATCCCCAATTGTTACCATTGAACCACATCTGTTTTATATTTATACCCATACACAAAAACACATAATGTATGTGTATCTGTATATCTATTTATCTATTTCCTACAGGGTCATTAAATGACATGATGGCCATCATCCCTAAATACCTCATTGTGTATCACCACAAAACAAGAACACTCTCCTAAATTATTATAATATAACTGTTCCAACCATGAAATTAGTATTAATAAAGTACTCCATCCAAGTCAAAACAATTCAACTTGTGCTGAATGTCCCAACAATTTCTCTTCTCCATTCTGATTCAGGGTCTTATCCAGAAACACGCACTGCATTTAGTTTCCATGACATGTCTTAACCATCATTTCCTAACTCAATAATTCTTCAGCTCTCTGTCTCCTATAACTTGATGGTCTTACAAGACTTTCACTCTGTAGAAATACCTTCAACATGATTTCATCAGTGTTTTCATGGCCAGACACAGGCCTTGCAACTCTGGCAGGAATACCACAGAACTGATGCTAAACTCATTTCAGTGCACTGTATCAGGAGTCACACTGTAGTGACCAGCCCCAACACGGGCAATGCCAACCTTAGATGCAGGAAAGTTGGTTGCTACTAGTTTTCCCCACTGTAAATTCACTATTTCCCTCTCTGTATTAGTGTTTTAGAAGGGGAGCCTCATGGGAATATTTCATAATACTCATGAGAGTGTTCAGTAATTCTGAATTATGTCAATCTGTTTTCCTCATCAAACATCCACCTATCAGCCAGAGATCAGTTGTTAACTAATATCTATCATATATCCAATAGATAGTTCCCAAATGGTAATTATTTGTTTCTACTGTTCCTTCTGCATTTATCAGTCAGCATTCTTTTGTAAGGAAGAGCTTTCCCTTCTCATTTATTCATATTAGTATGCAGTCACTGATTCCTATTTTATTCAATAGATTGCAATTTGAATACATCTAATGTGTCCTATATCTGAGTGTATGTACATATGTAAGTGTGTGTGTGTGTCACACATTCTTGAGTGTGTTTTTGGGGATGTCGGCAGCATCACTGTACAGCTTGTGGGACCTTCGTTCTCCAACGAGGGACTGAACCTGGGACACAACAATGAAGGTGCGGAGTGCTAACGAGTGAACCACCAGGGAATGCCCAATACCAATACTTTTAATCCCAATCTAACCCCCTCAGAGTTCCTTCTATCTTTCCCTCTTTTCATATTTTTAAATCCCTTGTAATACAGTGGAGAAATCAGGCCCTTGTTAACCTCTCAATATATTTACTTATTGTTTAACCAATTAATTTATTTGTCCAATGTAATCTATTTCCCAACTCCAGCTACCTCCTCCATCCATCCCTTCCTCTCACCATCCTGTTTCCTGTCCCACACAGAAGCCCCATCCTCATCACCTTGATTTTCTTAGAGTAATTCAGCATGCTACTACC
>NW_011495081.1:60512-61844 GCF_000754665.1 Bison bison bison | reverse complement strand
AGCACGCCAGGCCTCCCTGTCCATCACCATCTCCCGGAGTTCACTCAGACTCACGTCCATAGAGTCAGTGACGCCATCCAGCCATCTCATCCTCTGTAGTCCCCGTTTCCTCCTGCCCCCAGTCCGTCCCAGCATCAGAGTCTTTTCCAATGAGTCAACTCTTCACATGAGATGGCCAAAGTATTGGAGTTTCAGCTTTAGCATCATTCCTTCCAAAGAACACCCAGATCAGAACATCTGATCTCCTTTAGAATGGACTGGTTGGGTCTCCTTGTAGTGCAAGGGACTCTCAAGAGTCTTCTCCAACACCACGGTTCAAAAGCATCCCTAGTCTTTCAAAATAGGATATATTGAGTATAATTTCATCCCTTCTTGAGTCCTTACTAGAAAAATTCATTGGTATATTATATTATACTGCGTTAATGTACTTGGGATTTCTTGGGGAGTGTTACAGAACCAAGTTTTTAATTCTTGGGTCTGTTCTAGTTACTTTTGGTTCTCCTTTTCTATCATTTGTCAGTTTTCCCGAACATTTCCTGTCATAACCCTTCTTAAATAGATATTTCTAATATGCTATGGGCTAAGAATCCAAACAATTAATGCAGTAACAGTAGCAAACCAGAATAAGTATACATAGAGCCAGAGTTTTTAAAGCTCTTCCATAATTAATAACCTTGAGCTCTTCAAGGTATGAATTCACCGATTCTTATTTAGCTGCCCAGAAGTTCTTTTTATGTAATTCTCAAGTAGTTAAATTTTAGATAATTCAGGTTGCCTAAATAGATTATCTCTAGATAGGTGGGATGCAAATGTTATTTTGAGAAGGTATTCTAAAATTTCATTTGAATAAATTTTCACATTGGTTCAAAGGAAAATTTTCTTCCCTTTTCTACAAATACTTAAGATCTCTCAATTCTTGAGATGAATTTGAGATTAAACATTAGAGATACCAAGGGAATATTTCATGTAAAGATGGGCACAATAAAGGAAAGAAATGGTATGGACCTAACAGAAGCAGAAGATATTAAGAAGAGGTGGCAAGAATACAGAGAAGAATTACACAAAAAAGATCTTCAAGATCCAGATAACCACGATGGTGTGATCACTCACCTAGAGCCAGATATTCTGGAACGTGAAGTCAAGAGGGCCTTAGGAAGCATCACTAAGAACAAAGCTAGTGAGGTGATGGAATTCTAGTTGAGCTATTTCAAATCCTAAAAGATGATGCTGTGAAAGTGCTGCACTCAATATGCCAGCAAATTTGGAAAACTCAGCAGTGGCCACAGGACTGGGAAAGGTCAGTTTTCATTCCAATCCCAAAGAAAGGCAATG
>NW_011495081.1:55014-59790 GCF_000754665.1 Bison bison bison | reverse complement strand
ATTTGGAAAACTCAACAGTGGCCACAGGACTGGGAAAGGTCAGTTTTCATTCCAATCCCAAAGAAAGGCAATGCCAAAGAATGTTCAAACTACCACACAATTGCACTCATCTCACACACTAGCAAAGCAATGCTCAAAATTCTCCAAGCCAGGCTTCCACAGTATATGAACCATGAACTTCTAGATGTTCAAGCTGGATTTAGAAAAGGCAGAGGAACCAGAGATCAAATTCCCAACATTCGTTGGATCATTAAAAAGCAATAGAGTTCCAGAAAACTATCTACTTCTGCGTTACTGACAATGCCAAAGCCTTTGACTATGTGGTTCACAACAAACTGTTGAAAATTCTGAAAGAGATGGGAATACCAAACCACCTGATTTGCCTCCTGAGAAATCTGTATGCAGGTCAAGAAGCAACAGTTAGAACTGGACATGGAACAACAGACTGGTTCCAAATTGGGAAAGGAGTACATCAAGGCTGTATACTGTCACCCTGCGTATTTAACTTATATGCAGAGTATATCATGAGAAATGCCAGACTGGATGAAGCATAATCTGGAATCAATATTGCCAAGAGAAATATCAATAACCTCCACTCTTATGGTAGAAAGCGAAGAAGAACTAAAGAGCCTCTTGAGGAAAGTGAAAGAGGAGACTGAAAAAGTTGGCTTAAAACTCAACATTCAGAAAACATCATGGCATCCGGTCCCATCACTTTGTGGCAAATAGATGGGGAAACAATGAGAGACTTTATTTTCTTGGGCTCCAAAATCACTGCAGATGATGACTGCAGCCATGAAATTAAAAGACGCTTGCTCCTTGGAAGAAAAGCTATGACCAACCTAGATAGCATATTAAAAAGGAGAGGCATTAATTTCTTGATAAAGGTCCATCTAGTCAAGGCTATGGTTTTTCCAGTAGTCATGTATGGATGTGAGAGTTGGACCATAAAGAAAGCTAAGCACCAAAGAATTGATGCTTTTGAACTGTGTTGTGGTGTTGGAGAAGACTCTTGAGTCTCATGACTGCAAGGAGATCCAACCAGTCCATTCTAAAGGAAATCGGTCCTGAACATTCATTGGAAGGACTAATGCTGAAGGTGAAACTCCAGTACTTTGGCCACCTGATGTGAAGAACTGACTCATTTAAAAGACCCTGATGCTGGGAAAGATTGAAAGAGAGAGAAGGGAATGACAGATGATGAGATGGCTGGATGGCATCACTGACTCGAGGGACATGAGTTTGAGTAAGCTCCAGGAGTTGGTGAGGGGCAGGGAAACCTGGCATGCTGCAGTCCATGGGGTTGAAAAGAGTCAGACACAACTGAGCGACTGAACATCCTCTGGTAAAGAGATCACTATGATAACATTTATTCATTAAATCATTTAGCAACATATACTGAGTGCTTACTATGTGACAGGCACTATTTTAAGCACTTGGGAGGGTAGCAGTGAATGAAATAAAGCCCTTGCTCTCAAGGAACTTACAATCTAGCTGGGGAAGGTAAACAAGTAAACCCTTATATAACTGTTTAAAAATGCTGTGAAGAAAAATGAATTCTGGTAAGGGGAGAGAGAATGATACAGACATATTATGTGAGTAGGATGAATAGAGACAATTCTGGTTCCATTTTTACTGTAAGTGGCTGACCTCCAATAAATTCTTTATAAGGGAAACAGTAGCAACCAATTTGTTTCAGGGAAGGAGACAAAGTAAGTTGGTGACTTCAGATGTACTCATGCTTTCTCAGTTGCTACTCAGGGGATCTGGCTGCTTTTTCCCTCTTAAATTTGTTCTTTATAAACAAAGATATGCTGTTCAACAAGAATTGGAAATGTTTATATCCTACTGCACTAAAAAAGGAGATGAATGATCTACTTAAAATGTAGATCATGTGCCAGAGGTCAGTTATACAGCTGTCACCCTTTCAGGATGAGAAAACAGGTTCAGGGAGAGGAAGGGACTTGCTTAAATCACTCTGATTCAGTCTCTGACGTTTTGTATTTACACATTCTATTTGAAGAGTAAAGAAAGAAACACTCCAATAGTAGGATTAAAAAGTCTCTATTTCCTACCTGAAAAGGATGTGAAGATAAGAACCAAGGCCAGTTAAAATATGCCACCATGCATGAAACTGTGTGGTAACACCTATGACAGGTGGTACCTTCTTTCGAAAGTTCCTGTGTGAAGGGGAGGAAAATAAGCATTCAATTATTTTTCATATTTAACAATTAATGCTGATAGTATCAAAGCATTTTGAAACATTAGTCTCAAACATGGCAATTATTTCATTTCCTTTTGTCTGCTGTATTGTTTTCCAAAGTATATTTTGAGGAACAGTATTCCTAATAGACGTTCCATGAAGAAATGACTGTGGTCAAAATAAATGTAGGAAACAGTACATAGTCTGCTGCCCTTTTGGAGATTTGTAATGCATATTAACAGATTAACAGCTGTAAAAAGTCCTACCATAACTAAACAGTTTATCATCAGTTTTTTCAGGTAAACTACTCGTTCATGGAACCTTTCTTTCAGGTAATATTTATTAACACATTATGGACCAAGTGTTTCCTGCAAGGTCTCACTTCATAGTGAGTCTTTGAGGTGGCTGTTAAAAGCTGTGCTTTGCAGATTAGGAGCCTAAAATTCAGAGATTACTGAGTTGCCCAAGTACTCAGCTAGTGGGACAGCTGAGCCTCAAATTCTAGACCTTGTGATTAAGTGTGTATTATATTAATATTCTCATCTATCAGAGCAGAGAAATTGAGTGTGAAACACCAAATTGTTTTCCACAAGTTTTGCGAACATCTCAACATTTCTCGGAAACAAAGAGGACTCAGCTAGAGGATGATGACTTACTTTTGCACTATAAAAGCGCCAACGAGAGTTCTGATGGATACTGCTGATTCAGAACCACTCCATTAGATCTTAGTTTTCTAAGCAAGATGTATTATTTGTGTGCATTTAAAGACATTTCAAACATGTGCAAAAATATGCAAAATAATAATGTACCCATTACCCAGCTTCAACAATTATAAATTATTTATTTTTAACAATTACAATTTATGGCCAATCTCATATCATCTAAGCTCTCACCTACTTCTCTTCTCCCATATTATTTATTTTGAAGCAAATCCCAGATAGTGTATCATTTTATCTCTAAATATCTCAGTATATATCTCTAATCCCTTAATCAGACATTCAATTGCTAATCATATTTGATATTCAATTAGTGATCATAAAATCATACAGATTTTTTTAAACACAAGTCTGTTTCAATCAAGATCCAAAAAAAGTAATTACATTACTTTGGAGTTTGGTTGATATAGCTCTTACGTCTCTTTTATTTTATTTTTTCATTTCGTGGCTGCATCAGGTGGCATGTGGAATCTTACTTCCCTGACCAGGGATTGAACCCAGGCCTTTGGCAGCGAGAGAGCAGAGTCCTAACCACTGGATCATCAAGGAATTCTCCTAAATTTTTAAATTTTTTATAAATGTGTATGTATATATTTTAGTTTGGCTGATGGGCTCTTTGTTGCTGTGCTTGGGGGTTTTCTAGCTGCAGCAAGCAGGGGCTACTCTCTAGTGGTGGTGCACAGGCTTCTCATTGCCGTGGCTTCTCTTCTTGCAGAGCACAGGCTCCAGGGTGCGCAGGCGAGTGCTGGCTCAGTAGTTGTGGCGCACGGACTTACTAACCCCATGGCACACGGGATCTTATGTTTCCTACATTGGCAGGTGGATTCTTAACCACTGGACCACCAGGGAAGTCTCCAAGTCTCTTTTAATCTATACATTTCTCCTCCATTTCCCCCCTCCGCCTTCCTGCAATTTATTTACTTAAGAGGCTAGGTTATTCATTCTATAGATTTCCCAGTTTGAATTTTGCTGATTGCCTCTCTGTGGTGTTATTCAATATTACACAATACCATTAAATCAGCTAATTTTGAGTTGGAAGGAAACTAGTTTAACCTACTTAACATGTTCATTTTATGAAAATTGGGGCCCAGACAGAAGGTGTCTAAGGTGACAACTAGAGTCCAAGACCCATGATTCAAATTCCAGTAAATATTTCTTCAATAAAGCAGATTAGACAGATTTCAAAGACCTAGACAGAGAAGCCTGGCAGGCTACAGTCCATGGGGTTGCAAAGGTCAGATATGACTAAAGCAACTGAGCACAGTCAATATTATTAATATTTGATTAACTGTACACTACTGTGATGTATGCACAAAAATCCCTATAGATGTTATGAAATATTTTTAAGTTCAAATTTTTAGGTAATTTAAACAAGTGTCCCCATAATTTAACTTTATTGTGCTATTAGTTGAATTTAGTTCAGTCGCTCAGTCATGTCCGACTCTACGACCCCATGGATGCAGCACGCCAGGCCTCCCTGTCCATCACCAACTCCAGGAGTCTACCCAAATTTATCTCCATCAAGTTGGTGATGCCATCCAACCATCTCATCCTCTGTCGACACCTTCTCCTCCTGCCTTCAATCGTTCCCAGTATCAGCGTCCTTTTCAATGAGTCAGCTCTTCGCATCAGGTGGCCAAAGTACTGGAGTTTCACCTTCAACATCAGTCCTTTCAATGAACACTCATGACTGATCTCCTTTAGGATGGACTGGTTTGATCTCCTTGCTGTCCAAGGGATGCTCAAGAGTCTTCTCCAACACCACAGTTCAAAAGCATCATTCTTCGGCGCTTAGCTTTTTTTATAGTCCAACTCTCACATCCATACATG
Organism: Bison bison bison; assembly: GCF_000754665.1. Classification (NCBI taxonomy): domain Eukaryota; kingdom Metazoa; phylum Chordata; class Mammalia; order Artiodactyla; family Bovidae; genus Bison; species Bison bison. The sequence continues at coordinate 55,041 of NW_011495081.1, read as the reverse complement.
ACTACTGGAAAAACAATGACTTTGACT
>NW_011495081.1:53925-54388 GCF_000754665.1 Bison bison bison | reverse complement strand
AGTGAGGGGCTGGAACTTTCCCCACTCAGAAGTAACAAGCTCTCCATTTCCTGCAGTGTCAGTGGAGACCATGTGGGGAGCCTGGACTTCCATCGTCATGTGGTAATAATCAGGTGCTTTCACTCCTCATTGTGGTGATATCAGAGTAGACCTACTGGGGTGTCAGAATTTCTGCCAATGGCCAGAGGTAACAAGGTCGTATCAACCACCTCAGATATGCAAATGATACCACCCTTACCGCAGAAAGCGAAGAGCAACTTAAGAGCCTCTTGATGAAGGTAAAAGAGGAGTATGAAAGAGCTGGCTTAAAACTCAACATTCAAAAGACTAAGAACATGACATCTGGTCCCATCACTTCATGGTAAACAGATGGGGAAAAAATGGAAACTGTGGCAGATTTTATTTTCTTGGGCTCAAAAGTCACTGTGGATGGTGACTGCAGACATGAAATTAAAAGACGCTA
>NW_011495081.1:44280-53825 GCF_000754665.1 Bison bison bison | reverse complement strand
GCATGAAATGTTCCCTTGATAGCTCTAATTTTCTTGAAGAGATCTCTAGTCTTTCCCATTCTATTGTTTCCCTCTATTTCTTTGCACTGATCACTGAGGAAGGCTTTCTTGTCTCTCCTTGCTAGTCTTTGGAACTCTGAATTCAAATGGGTGTATCTTTCCTTTTCTCCTTTGATTTTTGTTTCTCTTCTTTTCACAGCTATTTGTAAGGCCTTCTCAGACAGCCATTTTGCTTTTTTGCATTTCTTTTTCTTAGGGATGGTGTTGATCCCTGTCTCCTGTACAATGTCACAAACCTCCGTCCATAGTTCATCAGGTACTCTGTCTCTATCAGAGCTAGTGTCTTAAATCTATTTCTCACTTACACTGTATAATGGTAAGGATTTGATTTAGGTCATACCTGCATGGTCTAGTGCTTTTTCCCTACTTTCTTCAGTTTACGTCTGAATTTGGCAATAAGGAGTTCATGATCTGAGCCACAGTCAGCTCCCGGTCTTGTTCTTGTTGACTGTATAGAGCTTCTCCATCTTCGGCTGCAAAGAATATAATTGGTCTGATTTCAGTGTTGACCATCTGGTGATGTCCATGTGTAGAGTCTTCTCTTGTGTTGTTAGAAGAGGGTGTTTGCTATGACCAGTGTGTTCTCTTGGCAAAACTCTATTAGCCTTTGCCCTGCTTCATTCTGCTATACATATCTTTTTAATTTCAGTGATGGGAAAAATTCACTTCAGTGCACTAATAATTCTATATGTCTATGAAATGCTCTGCTTAACAAATTCCAAAAATATTTTTCAAAGATTGAAAATATATCTTACCTCAGTGAATCACAAAAGATGTTATCTATGTTCCAGAATAAAAATCCTAATAAAAATACACCCAAGGATGTGTAACCCAGCCCTCTAAGCCATGGATAAACCCTGTATGGAGGAAAAAAAAGAGCAAAATGAAATTTTGTCAAGTCATGTCATGAGAGGGAAATGTTTTCATAAGTATTAAAAGCAAACCTAACTATTAAATTCTCTAATACATCTGCCCATTACATTTAGCCATTAAAAGTTACTGAGGAAGAAAAGTGCCACTAAGAGTTTGCTAAATGTATCAAGAAGGTAATCTGAAAGCACTCAATAACTTTATTAGTTCTTTGGAAGAGGTAGAAGGCTGGTGGGATAGAAAAAACACTAATGGAGTCACCAGTTCTGTGTCAGGCACTACAGTATATTAGATACACACGATATATATAAATAAACACACATATGTGAATATAATTTTCAAATAAACACACACATATGAATACAATCTTCCAATAAACACTTCTTTAACTTTCCTGATGAGGAAACTGAAGTTTGGTGAGTTACCCAAAACAACAGGTATAGCTAATGTAGTTTTTTTTATAGCTTTACCCTTTATCTCCAAAAACTTATATATTTTTTAGAATGCTATATAAATGGAATAATACAGTATATTTTCTTTGTTATATGGCTTCTTTCAGTTGGCATAATTATTTTGAAATTCATCTATGCTGTTGTATATCAATACTCATTTCCTCTTACTGTTGAGTAGTACTCCACTATATGGATACACCATGGTTTAATCTGTTCAAATGTTGTTGGATACTTCTGTTGTATTCCAGGTTCTTTTGCTCTAACAAATAAAAGAAGCTATGAACATTCATAAATAAGTCTTTGTATGGATATATGCTTTCATTTCCCTTGGGTAAAAAGATAGGAGAATAATTAAATTGTCTGGCAGGTAAATGTTACTTTTTAAGACAGTTAAACTGTTTAATCAGCACTAAGGGGTTGTATCATTTTACATTCCCATCAGCAGGGTAGAAGAGTTTTTTGTTCTACAATCTCACCAACACTTGCTATGATATAAGTCTTTTTCATTTTAGTTGCCCTATAGGTATATAGAGGTATCTCACTGTGGCTTTAATTTTTATTTCTCAATGATAAATGTTATTGAGCATCATTTCTTGTACTTATTTGCCATTCCTATATCTTCTTTGATAGTTTGTTTTGAATCTTTGCCCATTAAAAAAAATTGTTACTTATTATTAAGTTTCAAGAGTTCTTTATACTTATCTAAATATAAGTCCTTTGTTGGATATATATTTTGCAAACATTTTCTCCAAGTTTGTGAGTTGCCTTTCACGTCCTTTTTTTTTTTAATTGAAATACAGCTGATGTACAATGTTCTGTTAGTTTCTGGTGTACGACAAAGTGATTCAGTTACATACATATATTCTTTTCAATTACAGTTTATTACAGGATATTGAATATAGTTCCCTGTGCTATACAGTAGGACTTGTAATTCATTCTGTATATAATGGCTTGCATTTGCTAACCCCAAACTCTCAATCCATTCCCCACCCTAATCTTGCCTTTGGCAACCACAAGTCTGTTCTCTCCATCTGTGAGTCTGTTTCTGTTCTGAAGATAAGCCTCTCTGCTGTTCTTTTTAAAAACTGTTTTGGCCCTTTTAGATCCTTTGCAGTCCCATGTAAATTTCAGAAACTGTTTCCCAATTTTTACCAAAAAGCCTGCAGAGATTTTGTTGTGACTGCCTTGAACCTGATCAATTTGGAGAGAACTGACATCTTAATAACATTGAAGTTTTCTAATCTATGAAAATGAAACATCTATTTACTTAGGTCTTCTTTAATTTGGCTTAGCAAAAACTTATTCGCCACAGTTTCCAATATATACAGCTTGCATATATTTGCTAAATTTAATCCTTAAATATTTGATGTTTTTTGATGCTACTGTAAATTATACTTTCAAAAATTTCACTTAACAATTTCACTTACTATGCACTTGTTTGGTGCTAGCACACAGAAATATGATTTTTGAATACGGACTTGAACCTCATGATCTTGCTGAATTCCACTTATTGCTTCTAGTGATTTTGTGGTACACATCTTGTGGTATTTTCTGTATGTGATCGTGTCATCTGTAAACACTACATTGGATAGGATTTCCACCAATACAGTGTTGAATAGAAGTGGTGACGATGTATATCCTTGTTTTAGTCTTGATTTTAAAGGTAACTTTTAAAAACATTTTATGGAAATGTGGTAGATGCTGTAGTTTAAAGGTTAAGAAACTTCCCTTCTATTGAGTTTGTAAAGGGTTTTGTTTTGTTTGTTTTGGGTCATAAATAGCTGAATTTTATGGAATGCTTTATCTGAATGTACTGCTATCATCATGTAGTTTTTCTCCTTTATTTTTTAATATGGTAAATGATGAGAATAGATTTTCTGAAATATTTTGTTAACTATTTGTGCTTAGTTGCTCAGTCGTGTCCCAATCTTTGTGAGCCCATGGACTGGGATCGCTTCTGACCATGTGATTCTCCAGGCAAGAATACTGGAATGGATTGCCATGCCCTCCTCCAGGGTTTGCATATAAACAAATGAATTGTGTTATTAACTTAAAACTCATCAGGGACTTCCCTGGTGGTCCAGTGGTTAAGAATCTGCCTGCCATGCAGGAGACACGGATGTCATTCCTGGTCCAGGAGGATTCCACATGCTGTGGAGCAACTAAGCCCACACACTGCAACTAGAGAAAGTCTGCGTACAGCAACAAAGACCCAGCGTGGCCAAAAAAAAAAAAAAATCATCAGAAAAACACAAATCTGCTTGTGCATGGAAGGGACATTATTGCCATAGTTTGATGAAGATTCTTGGAAAAGATGAGTTTAAAAGAGTCATAGTATGCCTTCAGCTTTTCAGAGTTTATCACTTTCCCATTTGAGGGAGGCAAGAATGAGTCCCAGAAAGCACAAAGTAAAGGCATTTGGCAGAACTGCAGGATGGGCCAGGTGCTGAGATATGACAAGGAAGTGATCACTAGGGGTGAGATACTCTCTATTTTCTGCTTCTAAGCTTACTTACCAGGGCCAATCTTCAGCTCTCAGAAGCAATTCAAAGCAAAATTCTTCTGTGGGGTGAAATGAATGTCTCTGGTTATCCAGGTAGCAGGGCACGTAAGAGAGAGCAAGAACTTCATCAGCACATGGTCCAGGCAAGCTAAGTACAGGTAAGATTCTGGGGACAGACTACTTGTATATTATCAGGTCAAGAGTGTGTAACACAGAAGACCCTCAACATATCTGTATCAGGAGTCACACTGCTTCAATCTAGACTGGTTGCCTGTCCAGTGGACAGCCATTCTCTGAAAAATCCCTTCCCTTTGCCTTCACTTTGGAAATTGCCTTCACCTCTTTGTGTTGGATTTTCTATGTCTCGTTTCCTATATCTTCCTCCTTTTTGGTTTTCTCATTTTGGTCAAACACAACCTTCCACAGGTTTCTGAGCACTAGTTTATTGTATATAAGTATTTTTCTTTTTTTTGAGAACTTAAAGGTATGAAAATGTATTCTGTCACCATATTTTATCAATAGTTCGGCTAGGTATTATCCTGTAACTGGCTTCCAGTTTTCCTTTGCCAAGTCCAAAACCATTCTGATCCCTGATCCTTTGTATGTAGTGTATCTACCTTCTGACTCTAAGCTTGTACAACTGTCCTTGTCTAGAATTTTGAAACTTGCATGGGTCTATTTCTACCCACTGTGCTAAGTACGCTGTAGGTTCTTTTAATCTATTAACTCTTATTTTTCAATTACAGGATATTTTCTTAAATTGTTTTGGTAATAGTTTCCTCCCTTCCCTTTCCTCTACACAGTACTGGTAGAGGAAATATGCATTTTTATATGCTGGTCCTGAAATCAGAACCCCTACTGAGTTCCTTCTATTCTCCATTTCCTTCCCACCATTCTGATGGAACCCAGGGACCATGGACTTGAGGAAACACTTGCTATTTGTCCACAGCAGTGGTGGTGAGTGGGTCCAAGGGTCCTGAGGCCAAGAGGCCCCATGCTGTCCTGTTCACTCTGGACCATAACATGAGCTCAGTGCCTCTCCTGTGGTGGATGCTTGCTGGTGAATGGGTATAGGGGCTCCTGGACCATAAAACAATCACAATGTGTGTTCTGGAGAAAGAATTCCAATGTCTTCATTAACTGTATCTTTCAAAATATTCATTTCAGCTTTTTACTATATTTTTAATGTCCATTTTTGGGGGATTCTCTGAATGTTCTTTTTTATAGCATTGTACTCTTGATTCATAGATATACTATATTCCTAAGAATATTAATGAATTATAATATTCGTTGTCATTTTGTTGTTTTTAAAGTTTCTTCAGTTTCTTTAAAGCTGGTTTTTTTCTCCCTTATTTGTTATGGCCTCTTTCATATTGAATGTATTCATCATACATCTGGCACTGTCTCCTCATTCTTAAGAGTAAGAAACTAAAAAGGTGGTCCCAAGCAAGTATTCAGTTGCTAACCTTTACTGTAGGGCTATTTTCCCTAGTTAGTAACCTTTGCTGTAGGGCTATTTTCCTGGGTCAATTGTTAGGGAACCCTCAACACCAATACCAATAAGGCCTTTTAGGCTACTCATATATTCAATAAGAAGATTCTTTCAGTATTCTGTCTAGACGTTTTTGCATTCAGCATTCATAAAGCACAAGGTCACCTAACTTACCTGATTTCAATATGGTATTTGTATGCTCAACTGTGCCTGGCAAAACCCCATGTAGACACACTGTGTTCACCCTTTTCCAGAGATTAAATCTGTAGATTTCTGCAGTTGCTTCATGGCATAAAGTTGGGTGAGGGAACCTAAGCATATAACCATTTCTTAAAGCTTTTAATCAATGCCCTTTATTTTAGACCCCTCCTCCATCTCCTTCACCAAACTGTCTGTTGCTGCTAAGGCTTGATACTTAAGAAAATTCTCTGATGTAAACTGGTGGTTCCTGGCTTAGAATTTGGCTCTTGGGTTAGTTATGGCAATTAGCAGTAATCCATTTACTTTCTAGCTTCTAAAATTTTATTGAGTCTTCAACTTGTGGGTTTATACTTTATAAATAAATTCTTTTGTTATAGTTTTAGTAGTGTCTCAGAAAGGAACAAAATTAGATATCTAGTGATCTTCAATACAGTAGTGCTCTTTTTTCCCATTAATTTCTTTTATCAGTATCATTCTTCATTTCTCTTTGGGTTTATTCTATAAATATATTTTCTAATTACTCAAATACTTAGCTCATTATTCTTCAGACTCTGTTTCTAATGTAAATATTTAATGTAAACATGTCCCTCTAAGAACCACTTTAGCTACATCCTATTTTGGTTTATAGTATTTTCATTTTGCTTACATCCTAAGTATTTCAATATTTTTATTATGATTTTTTTACTCATATTTACAAGTGTACTTATAAGTTTCCAAATATATGTGCTATTTTGACTAATTCTGTTTTATTTTAACTAATTGTCAGAGAACGTGTTATGCATGACACCAATTCTTTATAATCTGTTGAACTTTGCTTTAATGCTAGTATTGGTAGATTTAATAATTACTCCATGAAGGAAAAGATCATGCATTCTTTACTTGTTGAGTACATAAAATCACTTTGTAATGTTACTCAAATTTTGCCTATTCATATTTTTTGGTTTAAGTACTGGGCTAAAATATCTCATCATGGTAGAATGGTTACCTATTTCTCCTTTGTAATCCTGCCAATTTTTGTTTAAAAATTTCCACGCAAGTTTAGAGTTGCCACCTTTTAGAATGTGGTAAATAGAACCTTTTAATAACAATGTAATGAACACACCCATTGTGAATAATGCCTTGAACTTCTTTGTTGTTCAAACAACTAGTCCAGGCTTCTTTAGTCAATATTGGTATGGTATGTATTTTTTATATCCTTTTCTTTCAAAAGTACTATGTATTGATGTTTTAACCATATTTCTTATGAATAGCAGATATCTGGATTTTTCCCTGTTTTGGAGTCTTGGTCTTTTAATTGTTTAGCTCTGTCCATTTATATTTACTGGGATTACTGATATATTTTAAATTATTTCTACCCCTTAATTTTGTGCTTTGTATTTTTCCTCACTTTTCTCTGCTTCCCTTTTCCCCCTTCTCATTTTCTTTGGATTCAGTTTTTATAATCCCACTTACTCCTTCATCTTTTTGTAACTGAAATTATGAAATCAATTACTGTTTTTAGTAGTTACCAAAAAGGACATGTAAAATCCAAAATTAATCACTGGCTGTATCGTATCCTCAAATAAAGACCTTGGGAACTATGTAACTAAGAGTATTCTCCTGTATCTCACATGTTATTCTATCATCATTTTAATTCCTTTTAAAAAAATCTCTCAAACTAGGTATCACTAAAAGTCACAATATTTTGTTTAGATAGTCCCATAAATTTTTCACTTTTTCTTCTTTACTGTTCTTTCTTGTATCTCAGCTCTTCCTTCTAAAAAACATCTTTAAGAAGGATACTAGTAAAATTTCTTCTTTTCTATCTATCTCAAAATGTTTTTATATTACCCTGGTTCTTGAAAGATATCTGGATATACAATTCTAACTTGATGGTTAATTTCTCTCAACTCTTTGAAGATAATAAGTCTACCATGTGTATTGCTGTTCATAAGTCTACTGTAGACTATATGTTATTCCTTTACTGGTAATGTTTTCTATGTCCAGATTTTTTTAGGATCTTTGTCATTGCATTTCAGTATTTCTACTATGCTTTTTAAAAACAGGTATCAATCAGGGTTCAACTTCAGATAATACCTCTATCTAAAGCAGAAAATAAATTGTTTCAATTCCAAAAGAAATACTGAATAGATTTAGACACTTCAGAAATGACTTTTGAACACTACTACAGGATTATTTTGCCAAAGGAATTTTTTTTTTTTTTCTTTTTCATATTTACAAACCTGGAGAATTGGAAAGCCTCTGGACCAACCAACTGTTTCATCCAGCATCACACCATCTTAGCTATAAATCACAGCTCAGGAAGTTGCTATCACACATTTGCTCCAGAGTTACAATGCACACCCTAGATTCATATAAGTAAATGGATTCCTTACATACTACCATGTCTCCTCCCTGTTTAACTTGGTTCTGAATTCAAGTCTCATGTGAATACATGTGATTGGCAAAATCTAAATGTACTTGAAAACTTACCTACAAAGGAAATATGAAAAATATACATTTTAGCTTTTTAGCATCTACATTACAGGAAAGCTCACTTGATGGAGGCTGAAACAATATTGAACTAACTAATCTATTATACCTGCTTTACCTGATAAAGACTTTCTTTCATTTATCTTGCTTGGGAATTATTGTTTTTGAAGCTGAGGAGTTATCTTTTAAGGATACTAGAAAATGCTCACCTATTACCTCTTTGAATATCTCTTCCTTCTCCATTTTTTCTATTCTCTCCCTTTGGAACTGCAGTTAGACATGTTATTTCTCTGTGATGCTTTCTGGCTTATTTCTTTAGATATGTCTTTCCACTTAATTAGTTCTCTCTTCAAATGTCTATTTTTAACTTATCCATTGAGTTTATTTCAATAGTTTTTTGGGTTTTTTGAAATTCATTTTTATTGAAGTATATTTGCTATACAATATTGTGTTAAGTTTCTACTGTACCGCAAAGTGAATCAGCTATATACATACATATGTCCCCTCTTTTTCAGATTTCTCTCCCATTTACGTCACCTCAGAGCACTGAGTAGTTTCCTGAGCCATACAGTAGGTTCTCATTAGTTGTCTATTTTATACAATAGGGTATATATGTCAATAGTATATATATGGTCAATCTTTATCTTCCAATTCATCCCACCCCATCCTTCCCCTCTTTGTGTCTATATGTTTGCTCTCTAGGTCTGTGACTCTTTCTGTTTTGCAATAAGATCATGTATACCATTTAAATGCTGCTGTGGTAAGTTACATGTGTTTTCTTTCTGCCTCAGACACTTAAGAGTTGAACTGAAGAAGCTACCAAGCCAGAAATACCACTAGGCACAATAAAAAAACAGACTGCTGTCTCTCCAAAGAAACAAGAAAAAGGCAGTCTAGCAAGATAGAAAGCTTACAATAATCACTATTCTATAGCCAAACACCACAGAAAAAACAATAGCCTCACCCTCCATTCATCCTCAAAGCCTGAATGGGAAGCCTAGACTTCATTCCTAATCAGGCCCAAAGAAGGTACCCCAATCTGCTGCTAAGTCACTTCAGTCGTGTCCGACTCTGTGCAACCCCATAGATGGCAGCCCACCAGGCTCCCCCGTCCCTGGGATTCTCCAGGCAAGAACACTGGAGTGGCTTGCCACTGCCTTCTCCAAGGCATGAAAGTGAAAAGTGAAAATGAAGTTGCTCAGTCGTGTCCGACTCTTAGCGACCCCATGGACTGCAGCCTTCCAGGCTCCTCCATCCATGGGATTTTCCAGGCAGGAGTGCTGGAGTGGGGTGCCATTCCCTTCTCTGACCCCAATCTCCTGCTATACTAATACCCCAATCTCCTGCTATACTAATATCAAGCAGTGAGGGACTGGAACTTTCCCCACTCAGAAGTAACAAGCTCTCCATTTCCTGCAGTGTCAGTGGAGATCATGTGGAGAGCCTGGACTTCCATCGTCATGTGGTAATAATCAGGTACTTTCTCTCCTCATTG